>NC_135812.1:25495450-25810302 GCF_964213995.1 Mustelus asterias
AGACACAGACAGCAATTATGCTTGAGGAGGTAAACTAGGCCAAACAACAAAAACAATTAGTTCAAGTTTGAAACTTGGACTGAGACAAAGTCTCAGGTTTAATATGGTATTCTAGTAATAGAATCATAAAATCGCTTCAGTGCAGAAGGAGGCCATTCGGCCCATCAAGCCTGCACCGACAACAATCCCACCCAGGCTCTATCCCCGTAAACCATGCATTTACCCTGTTAATCCCCCTAACACTCAGGGTCAATTTAGTATGGCCAATCCACCTAACCTGCAAATCTTTGGAGTGTGGGAGGAAACCGGAGCACCCGGAGGAACCCACGCAGACACAGGGAGAATGTGCAGACTCCATACAAACAATGACCTGAGGCCGGAATCGAACCCGAGTCCCTGGCGCTGTGAGGCAGCAGAGCGAACCACTGTGCCACTGTGTCGCAATAGCAATAGCTTGATGATGGCAATTAAAAATCTGAATTATACTTCAATATTAGCGCACAAATATTTCATCTACTACTACATCAACAAAGACTGAAAATGTGCAATATCCAATGGTCACCAGATCTCTGAATGCCATGATCTCTCATTAAAATGCAACATGGAGGCACTTAAAGTGAGGAGTAACTATCTCCAGCTCCAACTCCATATATATTCCAACTTAAGTTCCCACCCATTATATTTGAGGTCCAATCATGATTCACAAACTCAGTCTACCTGAGAGCTGTCCGAGCTCATTGCCCCTCACCTCACTTGACATTTTCTCTTCCTTTCTGCTATTGATGATCCCAAGTTTCAACACTGACACCAACACTCCTCTGGACCCCTCTTCCCCTTCACTTTTCTCTGACCTCCCCATCCCTCCTTCCAATCTTTCATCAAGTTTTCATTATCCCCTCTAACCTCAAATGATCAGTCCTCAGCAAAAAATGTCATCTTCTCATGCTCCTCCCCCTGCCCTGCCTCAATGGGTTCTGCGTGATGTTAGCTCCTTTGTGTTCACTTCTTGACCAAGTCTTCACCTCCCCCCACAGCAAACCCATTCTCTCACATCATTCTGGACCCTTCCACCTGCTATCTTGCCATCTCGATTGTCAGTGTCACACCAGCAGTTTAGAAACAATCCCAATTTCAACACCCACCTTGTTTAAATTAACCTTCCCAACAGGGCGGCATGGTGGCACAGTGGTTAGCACTGCTGCTTCACAGCGCCAGGGACCCAGGTTCAATTCCTGGCTTGAGTGACTGTCTGTGTGGGGTTTGCACGTTCTCCCCATGTCGGTGTGGGTTTCCTCTGGGTGCTCCGGTTTCCTCCCACAGTCCAAAGATGTGTGGGTTAGGTTGATTGGCTATGCTAAATTGCCCCTTAGGACCTGGGTGAGATTGTGGTTGGTGCAGACTCGATGGGCCAAATGGTCTCCTTCTGCACTGTAGGGATTCTTTGATTCTAACTTGCACCTGCGGACGAGCATGGCACTGTCATTGTTAGAGGAACAGGCCTCTATCTTGCAAAAGCTGAATGCCAACTCTCCAACAACTTGTGGATCGCAACACCACCACTGAACATTGAGCTGTCATTTCCCAGACCATTATTGACATTGACTCCTCTGGAGCTTTCCCTCTCCTCTCCACAGCCTTTAACCTCATTGTTCTTCCAACCGTACAATCTGCCTCTGCTACGGTCTCAAGCTCTCCAAAAAGAATTGCCCAAATAGAAAAACAGGCTTGAATGATGGGTCTGTTTCTTCTCAGTGTAACTATTTCCTCTCTCCTTACCCAGTCTCTTCTGACCGACATACCCGACTCTTGCAATGCTCTCTGTAAGTTTCCAATTCCAATTTCCAATTTTCTGGCCTTGGACACTTCCTTTTCACTAACGACACCAATCTCTCCATTCCCCACTGGGGGTCTTTTACTTCTTCCTTGAGAGGAAAGCCAACTTGTCCCCTTCAACCATCACCCTCTTCCACTTGGCTGAACATGTTTTCACTTTGAACAACCTCACCTTTGATTCCACTACTTGCCTTGAAATTTCTTTTTAAGTGTTGCTACAGAAATTCCTATGGATCCTAGCAACCTTTTAATTTAATAGGTGTAATAATATTCCTTGTTCCAATCTTGTTCAACAGTCCTCTTTTCACCTCTTTTTCAAAGACATAGGCCGGAATCTCACCACCGTTCACTCCGGCGGGATTTTCCCATCCCGCTGCAGCGAAAAGAGATTTGGTTGGCTGCCAAATTCTCTGACTTCGCTGCAGTGGGAGTGTGGCGTGAACGGCCGGTAAAATCGCATCCATAATTATTAAATTTATCGAGACAGTCATCAACTTTACTTCCAATTTCCACTCCTCCATCACGTTCACGTGGTCAGTCACCAACTCTTTCCTTCCCCAACTTCCTTGTCTATACTTCTGGCGATAAGCTATCAGCTAGTATTTATCATAAGTCCACTGATACCCACAGCTACCTTGATTATATTTCCTCTACCCTCCCTTCCCTGTAAAGACTCAATTCCATTCTACCAGTTTCTTCATCTCTGTTGTATCTGTTCTGACAATGCCATCTTCCGCACATGTTTCCTATATTGTCTTCCATCTCGTCGAACAAGAATTCCTCTCTACCTCGTCCATCCTATTTCTCATACTTCTGCCCTCAGCCCTTCCCCTCCCAAAACCAAAGGAACCAAAGTAGGATTTCCCTTGTCCTCGGCTTCCACCGCACCGGCCTTTACATCCAATGGAAGATCCTGCTCCAACAATGTGATGCCACAAACACATCATCTCCTCACATTTCCTTCCTGTATCCTGAAGGGAATATTCAAATATTCCCGACACCCACTCCCCTTTCCAGGAAACGTTTCCCTGAAAGTGCAGGTACTACAATGCCTGCTCTTTCAACTCCCCCCTGCCCCCCTCCCCCCCCCCCCTCCCGCCCCCCCCACCAACCCACCATCCTAGATACTTAGAATCACAGACTCAAAGAATCCCTACAATGCAGAAAGAGGCCTTTTGGCCCATTGAGTCTGCACCGACTCTCCAAAAGATCATCTTACCCAGACCCTATCCCTGTAAACCCACGGGTGGGATTACCCAGCTGCGCTCACCCCAAAACCAGAGAATCCCACCCAAGGTCAACGGACCTTTGTATGGTCCGCCCCCTGCCCGCTACGATTCCTGTGGAGGGCAGGAAGGGAGAATTCCCCCCAACATATTTACCCTGCTAATCCCCCTAAACTACATATGTTGGGACACCAAGGGGCAAGTTAGTTTGGCAATTCCCCCTAACCTGCACATCTTTGGAGTGTGGGAGGAAACTGGAGCACCTGGAGGAAACCCACGTAGACACTGGGGGAACGTGGAACCTCCACACAGACAGTGACCCGAGGCCGGAATTGATCCTAGGTCTCTGGCACTGTGAGGCCATGATGTGGAGATGCCGGCGTTGGACTGGGGTAAACACAGTAAGAAGTCTCACAACACCAGATTAAAGTCCAGCACGTTTATTTGGTAGCACAAGCCACTCGCTTTCAGAGCACTGCCCCTTCATCAGGTGAGTGGGAGTTCTGTTCACAAACAGGGCATATAAAGACACAAACTCAATTTACAAAATAATGGTTGGAATGCAAGTCTTTACAGGTAATCAAGTCTTAAAGGTACAGACAATGTTACCGAATGTAACCGAAAAAAGAATGATGTTTTTTTTCGGTTACATTCGGTAACATTATCTGTACCTTTAAGACTTGATTACCTGTAAAGACTTGCGTTCCAACCATTATTTTGTAAATTGAGTGTGTGTCTTTATATGCCCTGTTTGGGAACAGAACACCCACTGACCCGATGAAGGGGCAGTGCTCCGAAAGCTAGTGGCTTATGCTACCAAATAAACCTGTTGGACTTTAACCTGGTGTTGTGAGACTTCTTACTATGAGGCAGCAGTGCTAAACACTATGCCACCACGCTAGCCTTCTTCCATATGAAACAATGGCATCTTTTTCAATTTACTATGTTGAATTCGCCACTGACAGTGCGATCATCCTTCACATTTTGGAGACCAAAAGCAGGGCAGAATTCTTCCATTCAACCTGCAAACATGACTCCAAGCTTCTGGTCACTTGCTATTTTAATTTGCCATCCCCCTCTGACCTCCCTGTCCTAAGCCTCCTACACCATGCCAATGAAGGTCAACTGAAGCTTGAGGAATATCACTCCAGCTTTCAGTTAGGTGCCTGACAACCTTCTGAACTCAATACTTAGTTCAACAATTTCAGATCATAACCAACTGCTACCATTATTTTCAGACAGTATACACTGGCAATAGTTGTCCTGTGGCCATTTACACCTTTACAAGACCCATCTTTTTCATTTAATTGACCCATTACCATCTGCTTTTGCCTTACACCATCATTCCTTTATTATTTGGTCACCCCTTTTAGGGGCAGCACGGTGGCACAGTGGTTAGAACTGCTGCTTCACAGGGACCCGGGTTCAATTCCGGCCTTGGATGACTGTGCGGAGTCTGCACATTCTCCCCGTGTCTGTATAGGTTTCCTCCAGGTGCTCCAGTTTCCTCCCACAGTCCAAAAATTAGGTTGATTGGCCATGCTAAATTGCCCCTTAGTGACAGGGAGATTCGCAGGGTTATTTATTTTATTTATTAGTCACAAGCAGGCTTACATTAACACTGCAATGAAGTCACTGTGAAAATCCCCTAGTCGCCTGTTTGGGTACACTGAGGGAGAATTTAGCATGGCCAATGCACCTAACCAGCACCTCTTTCGGTTGGAGCCTGGGTAGGATTGTTGTGGGTTGTTGGGCCGAATGGTCTCTTTCTGCACTGCAGGGATTCTATGATTCTTCCATCCTTTCGCACTCGCTCTGTGGCAATGAGGCAGAAATGGACTCAGCATTGGCACAACTCCTGTGGACTCTGGCCATCAATGTTCAGGTATGACCAGAGCAGACTCAATGGCCTCCTTCTGTACTGTAGTCATTCTATGATTCTATAGGAAGTACCTCCAGGAGAGGGGAAAGGCAAAAAAAACCAACGCAACACATTACACCTTTGTCCAGGTTAGAAATTGCAGTGCCACTTTTTTTAAAAACTGAACGGCAACTTTGTGCGTCCAAGACTGCTGGAGCGGGTAACACAACAGAGTAGCGTCAGCAACAATTAGCTGCACACTGTGTCAACACAACAGTAGACATTAGTGAGTGTGCTGTCAACTGCAATCGCATGAGCATCTCAGAAAGCAGCGAGGTAAATCGCTGTGCTGCAATCCGCACAGGTTCACTCAGTACTGAGCAGATGTGCTTTATCACCAGCTCATTTTCTCACCAGGATTTACTGGTGGCATGTGGCGTGGAAGTGCAGGAACCCGGTGAAAAATTGATGAGGGACAAAGCAGAGGGAGATAAATTGCAAACTGCCCTTGCATACAGTTGTTGCGAACACTTTTCCTGCTTCAGTTCATTCGCCGCGACCTGTTTGCCACACAAATTACAGGTGGACGTGTAGGTTTTTCTCCTAAATTGACAATGAATTCAGGCAGCGAGACAGAGGAGGACACACACACACACCAAACAAAACAAAATCGCAGGAACCTTAAGCAACAAGTATTTCTCCGTTATACATTATTCACTGGGCTTGGAGGTTGTGGATGATCAGTCCCGGCTCCAGGAATGTGATGTGGAACAGGGAAACTGGACGAAATAATAAGAAATTGATGGTTTAAAAAAAAGAAACGGGGGGAGGGGGGAGGGTTGGAGAATAGGAAATCATGAGATTTAAGCAGGAGGTTGCTCAGGGGAGATCAGGACACAGAAACGCTGGGATAGATGATAAATAAGGGCAAGATCTCTGCATCTTTGAATGAAGGACGATTTCCCCATATAGGTACAGTATCACTTCTGGGAAGCAAGGCTTAATGCAATTGGTATAACATTCCGCGCATCGATGTAGCCTTGTTTTTGGGGTGTGTAATCCCAATAACATCCCATTAAACACAGTCCAGGAGTTGGGCTAGTTCTTGACCGTCTCCCCGCAGCGTCTAAAACAAGCCCTGCATTGCAATAGTTTCACACTTTTTCCCCCCAAAGTGCGTACGCGAAATTGACAACAACAATAATTCTTCCAATTAAAACACACACACACACACAGCCGCAAATACGTGAGCAATCCACTCGCCTGTCGCTGATGCCTTGGCCATTTCTCAGCGAGTGTATCTGGCGACCCCTCTCTCTCTCGGTGTCTCTGCAGATTCTCTCCAGGTAACAGTGTTAGGAGTCCCTGGCTGCTGGGACTGATGTGTCTTCCTCTCGCTGCGCTCACGTTAGATTGCCTCCAGTGGCGCTGCCAGGGAACTGTTGAAGATTTGCAAGGCTGCAAATAGCCGGCACTTCACTGTCGGTATCTGTTGCTGTAATTCCAACCTCCTCCCCTCGCAGAAAAAAAATCAGGAAGAGCACGACCCAACAACTTGCATTCCTGTAGCGCTTTTAACCTCGGGAAAACGTCCCAGGGTACTTCACAAGAGCACTGCAAGCATATAGGCAGATATTAAGACAGCGACCAAACCCTGGATCAAATGATAAAGGCAACATACTGTGGATGCTGGAATCTGAAACAAAAACAGAAACTCAGCAGGTCTGACAGCATCTAGGGAGAGAGAAGAGCCAACCTTTCGAGTCAGGGTGACCCTTCTTCAGAGCTTGGATCAAATGATTTGATTTCACTTATTACTGTCATAGTGGAAAGTATTGTTTTTGTGTGTGCTATACAGACAAAACATACGATTCTAAAGTACATAGGGGAAGGAGTGTGCAGAATATAGTGTTGCAGTTACAGATAGGGTGAAGAGAATGATCAGCTTAATATATAATAAGCCCATTCAAAAGTCTGATGGCAGCAGAGAAGAAGCTGTTCTTGAGTTGGTTTTGATCTCTGATGAGAGTTAGACAGAGAAGGCATCGGGGTAAGTTAGGGCTGCCAACTCTCCAGGAACGGAAAGATCAGTCCCCAGGATATTGCTGTGTACAATCATGGAGGAAAATCAAAGGGTCATTAAAAAGGATTGCCTTTTTAAAATTTTCTTTCAACATTTCTCTTTACCATTTATATTTGAAAATATTTTTTTGAAAAAAAGGCTGTTTGGCAGACAGTCAAGCATCAACCAATTGGTGGAGGAAAGTAACACATCAGAAGGATGGATGTGCCAATGGCAGGAGCATGGGAGTGGGTGGGGAGGGGGGGGGAATTGTGACAAAACATCCAGGAGTACATTTAATCAGAGTTGGCAACCCTAAGGTTTTGGGGGAGAATTGCAGAGGTTAGGGCCTAGACAGCTGAAGGCACCACCACCACTGGTACGATGGCACAGTGTCAGGGACCCGGCGATTCCCAGCTTGGGTCACTGTCTGTGTGGAGTTTGCACGTTCTCCCCATGTCTACATGGGTTTCCTGTGGGTGCTCAGGTTTCCTCCCACAGTCCGAAAGACGTGCTGGTTAGGTGCATTGGCCATGCTAAATTCTCCCTCAGTGTACCCAAACAGGTGCTGGAGTGTGGCGACTAGGGAATTTTCACAGTAACTTCATTGCAGTGTTAATGTAAGCCTACTTGTGATAATAGTAAATAAACTTTAAAAACTTTAAAACTTAATTAAAACCAGAACGTACCAGAATTAGAGGCGCGCAGAGATTTCAGAGGATTGAAGGGCTGGAGAATACTCCCGAGATGGAGAGGGTTGTGGCTTAGGTCAGATCTGAGAGAGATTTGAAAGCAAGACTGGTGGGGGTTTCTGTCACATCTACGTACTCATAATCCTGAGCTATCTGTCACTATATTGTCTGGATAGACATTCTGGTTAATTATTTTTTGACTCCCCTCCTCCCACGCTCAAGGGCATATTGTCGCTGATGTCTGATACTGTATAATACTAATCATAGCTTCCTCATGGGATTCCCTCTATTAAAAGTGTCACTTAATTCAAAAGGTTGCCAGATTCCCCCAAATTCCTCTTATTAACATTAAGAGCCCCAGGTAAACTTACTGAAATGTAGATAAACTACATACAATCAGTGGATCAAAAATGTCTGGCACTTCCACAGACTGTCACAAGGGATAAGGCAGATCAAATATTTGTTACAGTGTAAATACTGATACTAGGAAGGGGGTCCGAATGCTCTTGCTGTTCAAACCTCAAGAATTCTTAATCCAGCTTTGATCACAGGCACCTCTCCTACCCATGCTACAATGAGTCAATGAGTTCACCAAAGTAAATGGATATCAGAAAGTTACCCTCCAAAATGTCCACCTCTCTGGGGATTGGCTGACTCAGCACAATCCAGAGATGGATTGGAACCTGAGATCTTTCTCACCATTGCCCCTCATGTCTGTAGAGCTCCAATTCCCAACAACTTGCTCAGACATCCGAAACCTCGGAGAGATGTTGACGTAACCTGAAACATTTTTTCAAAGACGATTTGTCGACAATGTTATTGGGTGGCCAACAATGCATAAATCATTGTTACATATAAAATAGCCAAACATACACATGGAGACAAGAAAATAGATATTTTATTTCAGCACCAGAAGTGTGAGAAAAATAGAAAGTTACGAATGTGCAGAGGAACTGTTTGAGCTCATCGGGTGACAAGTGTGATAGTCTTGCATTTGACCTTATATGTATACGATTGAGTATCGAGTCCATTCAGCCTTCATTTTCCCCACTAGGACATGCACAAGAACACTTGCATTTGGGTTCTTAGGTGCAGATAGCTGGTGACAAGGGCACAGTCTCCACAGTAAACTTTATTATACACATTTCCCCTTTTACATGTTCATAAATTATGAAGCGTAGACTTGGGTTGTTTTTGTTGGAGCAGAGAAGACTGAGGGGTGGTCTGATTGAGGCGTACAAGATTATGAGGGACATGGACAGATGGATAAGCAGCAGCTATTCCTTTTAGTTGAAGGGTCAGTCACGAGGCGTCATAGGTTCAAGGTGAGAGGCAAGAGATTTGTGGGGGGGGTATGTGAGGAAAAACATTTTTAACCAGAGGGTGGTGACAGTCTGGAATGCGCTGCCTGGGAGAGTGGCAGTGGTGGGTTGTCTCACATCCTTTAAAAAGCCCCTAGGTGAGAACTTGGCATGTCATAACATTCAAGGCTATGAACCAAGTGCTGGCAGATGGGATTAGGTGGGAGTTCAGGTGCTTCTAATATGTCGGTGCAGACTCAATGGGCCGAAGGGTCTGTTCTGTGCTGTATGATTCTATGAAAGTCAAAGTAAACTAAACCGACACTCCAGGATTTCATTGTGTGTGCTCACTTTTCCGTTAAGTTTTTTTTTTCATTTCTTTTGGCAAGTTCAACCACTTAATCCTTTACAGAACTGCACCAAATCAAGAGAAATGAACACTTGCCCTGGAGCTCAGCTGTCACTCTGCTTCTGCCCTTCACAGAACCACTCAGCCTCAAAGATTCAGAACAAGGGCAACTGTTGACATTAAAAAAAAATCAAAGCATGGGTATTGACAAAAGAAAGCTGCAGTGTGAACTTGACAAGATTAAACTGGCGAAAGGCTGCATGGAAAATAAGGAACAAATATTTTCAGGGGACGTTGAAGGGGCTCTGGGTGAATCCACTCTTGGATTTTGGTTGCACAGATCTGACATTTACCAATCCACAAATGCAAACAAAGAAAGATCCTTGGGGTGTGCACACAAAATTAAATGTAGAAATCTATGATTGAGATTTGCAAGGCTGTGGAATAGAACAAAGAACAAAGAAAATTACAGCACAGGAACAGGCCCTTCGGCCCTCCAACCGACCATGCTGCCTGTCTGAACTAAAACCCCCTACCCTTCCGGGGACCATATCCCTCCATTCCCATCCTATTCATGTATTTGTCCAGACGTCCCTTAAAAGTCACCATCGTATCTGCTTCCACTACCTCCCCGGCAGCGAGTTCCAGGCACCCAACACCCTCTGTGTAAAAAAACTTGCCTCGTACATCTCTTTTAAACCTATCCCCCCTAGTAACTGACTCTTCCACCCTGGGAAAAAGTTTCTGACTATCCACTCTGACCATGTCCGTCATAATCTTGTAGACTTCTAATTTCTATCAGAATGTACCATCAGAGTTGGTGACTGAATCAGAGATCATTTCAACATTTAAGCATAGGTTAGATCGGTGATTGAAGGAAAGAAACTGAAAAGAAATGAAAATAGGGGAGGCAACTGGAGTTAGGATGAATACCAATACATTACCTCAAACAAATGGGAAAATGTTTACATTTTCATTCCTGTTTAATTCTATAGAATCATCCAGGACCGTTCATATTGAATATTGTGGCATGTATTCAGGTGATGTAAGAGTGTCTGTTCATAGTGACTACTGATGTGAACACACTAACTGATGGGAAAAGAAGATATTATTTTCGCACTTCAGGCACTAATCTCCATAGATTTTCATAAATTGTTTATTTTAAAATTGTTTACTTTATTATTAATTTAAACTAGTAGTTCCCCTCTAGTTTTCTCTTCACTGTCTCAAGTATGCTACAGTGTCATATCACCAATCAAATTGCACCTTAAGAATCATAGTACAGCAGAAATCACTGTGAGTATAGTTTCTGTATAACTGCATCATTAGTCTGATTCACTCACTTTTAAATGACAGGTAGATACTGATTTTTGAATGAATTTTTACAGAAGCACCATACAAAGCATCCTTTCCGGATGCATCAAAGCTTGGTATGACTCCTGCTCTGACCAAGACTCCAAGAAACTACAAAAGGTTGTGAATGAAGCCCAGTCCATCACGCAAACCAGCCTCCCATCCATTGACTCCGTCTACGCTTCCCACTGCCTCAGAAAAGCAGCCAGCAAAATCAAGGACCCCACAAACTCCGGACATTCTCTCTTCCACCTTCTGCTGTCGGCAAAAAGATACAAAAGTATGAAATCTCGTACCAACAAATTCAAGAACAGCTTCTTCTCTGCTGCCATCAGACATAGAACCATAGAACCCCTACAGTGCAGAAAGAGGCCATTCGGCCCATCGAGACTGCACTGACAACAATCCCACCCAGGCCCTATCCCCATATCTCTACATATTTACCTGCTAATCCCTCTAACCCTCATATTTACCCGCTAATCCACGCATCCCGGGACACTGAGGGGCAATTTAGCTTGGCCAATCAACCTAACCTGCACATCTTTGGACTGTGGGAGGAAACCGGAGCACCCGGAGGAAACCCACGCAGACATGGGGAGAATGTGCAAACTCTGCACAGACAGTGACCCAAGCCGGGAATCGAACCCAGGTCCCTGGAGCTGTGAAGCAGCAGTGCTAACCACTATGCTACCATGCCGGCCCGAATGGACCTACCTTATATTAAGTTGACCTTTCTCTACACCCTAGCTATGACTGTAACACTACATTCTGCACCCTCTCCTTTCCTTCTCCCCTATGTACTCCATGTACAGTATGCTTTGTCTGTATAGGGCGCAAAAAACAATATTTTTCACTGTATCCCAATACATGTGACGATAATAAATCAAATATTTCAAAATAAGACAAGGTTTTCCCTTGAAACGTAGTTATAATTAGTTATTCAAATAATTTTAAACATACCAAAGTATACACACACATTTATATGATGGGTGGGATTTTATGGCCTCTCTCGTCCCAAAACCGCTAAAGGTCAACGGACCTTTCTATGGTCCGCCCCTTGCCCACTCCGATTCCCGTGACGGGCGGGACAGTAAAATTCCAGCTGATATGTTTTATACTGACAACCAATAATTGCTAATATTTTGTTTAATGCCTATACAAGGGGCTAAAAATTCAGCTTGCTTTCAAACAGATACATTATAGCAACGAACCTGCAGCTCATAATGTACATTTTCTTACCTCAGAAAATATGGCAATTGCTGGAAATTTGAAATAAATTCGATATTGGAAATATTTAGCAAGTTAGATAGTATTTGTGAAGAGACACACTCATGTTTCAAGTGTGGACCCCTCACCAGAACGGCATTATTTTAGTACCGTTATATACCAGTTGTAACTCTGTGCACTGCATAAATTGGTAAATCATAGTGCATATAGTGACAAAGGCTAAATGTCATACTGGCTATTGTTTAATAAATGATTTCCCTTGAATGACATTTTGTAAAGGTGATAACATGCTCCAGAGAACCAGTGAGGTATAAAAGCTATCTTGTGATGTGCTTGGCCAACTCACATTAAGGGCCTTGTCCAAAAGTTATTTATCTAACCTGAAGCAGGCATGATAGAGAGCTATAGGTGAGCTGCAAGAATTATAGGCAATAAATGGTTTAGCTGGCATCACATCTTACAATGTCATATGAACCCTGTAATGTGTATTAATATCCTTCACCTCTGGGCTCAAGTCTGATCCAAGGCTTGAGCACAAAAATCAAGGCTGACACTCCAACGTAGTATGAGGGAGTGCTGCATTGTTGGAGGTGCTATCTTTTGGATGTGACATTAAACAGAGGCCGCTGCTTAGCTGAATGTTAAAGATACCATGACATTTTTTAGGAAGAAGGGCAGGGATGTCTTTGTCAATGTTTATCCCTCAATCAACATCAGATGAAATGGTCATTTCCATATTGCTGCCTGCAGGAGTTGGCTGGATGCACGTTATCTGCCACGTTTCCTACATTACAGTGGCTACACTTCAAAAAGTGCTTAATTGACCGGAAAGTGCTTTGAAACACCCGATAGTTATGAAAAGTGCTGTATGAATGCAAGTCCTTCTTTATTTCTTTCATGATTCATTGATTAAAAAGATACAAAACTGTCCATCTAATTAATGAAAGCAGCTTTCATCCTCTGAAGGTTTTAATCTCAATAGAATATTTATGTCAGTGACAGGGACTGCCCTTGACATAAAGACTGCATTTAACTGAGTGATATCTGTGTGGAGTTTGCACGTTCTCCCCATGTCTGTGTGGGTTCCCTCCGGGTGCTCCAGTTTCCTCCCATAATCCAAAGATGTGCAGGTTAGGTGGATTGGCCATGCTAAGTTGCCCCTTAGTGTCCAAAGATGTGTAGATTGGCCATGATAAATGTGTGAAGCTACGGGGATAGAGCAGGGGGAGAGGAGTGCTGGGTAAGATACTCTGTCAGAGAGCAGTGCAAGCTCAATGGGCCAAATGGCCTCTCCTGCACTGTAGTGATTCTATGATTTTGGAAGAAAGAGAGGTGGTCTTAATGAAATATATAAGATTCTGAGGGGACATAATAGGATGGGTGCTAAGGTGATGTTGTTTTGGGAGAATCTAGAACCAGGCTGGGATGGGGGTATAATATCAGAATAATGGGTCTCCCATTTTAGATGGAGATGAATTGGAATTTCCTCTCCGAGGATGATTAAGCTTTGAAAATGTCTACCCCAGAGCAGTGGAGTTTGGGTCATTAAATACATTCAAGGATGAATTAGATAGATTTTTGATCTAGAAAGAAGGGTTATGTGGCCCCTTTTAGGTAAGAAGGGCTATGTGGAACAAGCAGGGAACTGGACTCGAGGCCACCATCACATCAGCCATGAGCTTCTTGAATCATGGAACAGACTAGAAGGGCCGAATGCCCTAGCCTTGCTCCTATTGCTTATGTTTTTACATTCTTAACTTCCCTCCATCATGAGGTCAGAAGCGGGGATGTTGTCATGTGCTGTAACTAAATTGTTAAAATAATGTCCAGTAATTATGTACAGATTGTTTCAACTGGTAACCCCGTAAACACTGAAGAAAGATTAACAGATGCTCAGTCATTAAGTAGGTGGACTGACCCTTAACCTGCCTCCAGGTTGTTCCTGCAAGAAATTAACAGTGCAAAATGCATTACACAGTGCATTTAGCCATTCATTGCTTGGTTGTCAACTTGTCTCATATCTTTGCATCGTTGAAAAATGAAAAATTGAGAGACTTTAAAAGTTGCTCTGTAAGCACTTACAGAATGGAAACAACATTGCAGTCTGATTTTCGTGGCAGTGGATAGAATAATGGGGCAATAAGTGAACTAAAAGTCAGTAATAGATTAAAAAGTTCCAACGAGATCGAAGAACAATCCATTATAATGCCAAGCCGAATATGACAGGCCTTTAATTTACTCCTGCAAAGACAGCAAGGCATTCTGTGCAAGAAACTTGAGCTATTATGTTCAAATAGCTTAGAACAGCGAACACATATGATTGTGAAAAACTAGATTAAGATTCCAAAAGGGGACTTGGGAGGACCTAACTTGGGCAAAGTTTCTGGCACAGGTCCCTCTTCCTGCTAGGCAGACCTAGAAGGGAAGTTTTAACCATTTCCCTGCTCACGCCCATGGTTAAAAAAGCAGTCAGTCCCCAATGGAGCCTGACCTGTACATGTGAGATCATTCCTAGAGTTGGCCGTCTCGTTTGTTCCAAAGAGCAAGTTACAAAATCTAAGCGAACAAGGCAAGGTAGGTGAGTCCGTCAAATGTTTAAGCTGCCCGCCCACCCAATTTTCTTGGGTTAAAACTCAAGCATATAGATGAACGCTTGGGCTTTTCCTTTTAACTATCACAATGAATCCAAACTCATTATTTATAGAAAACTTCAAATCACAAAGATCGTTAATCACTATTATACCTTGATTTTCCAAATGATTTTGAGCCCTCGTTCAAACTATCAAGCCACAAGCCAAATCGTCTATTTTACACAATTCAGGTGCAACAGGATCAGATCTAACTATGGTACAGCACAAAGCTTAACATCTGCGAGCATTGGCCAGTAAGGCTCACGTATGAGCGATGGTCATTTTACTTTTATTCATTGATGGGATGTTGGCGTCGCTGGTTAGACCAACATTTATTGTCCATCCCTCGTTGGCCTTGAGAAGGCGGTGGTGAGCTGCCTTCTTGAACCGTTACAGTCCCTAGGCTGCAGGTATATCCATAGTGCTATTAGGGAGGGAGTTCCACGATTTTGACCCAGTGGCAGTGAAGGAATGGCGATATGTTTCCAAGTCAGGATGGTGAGTGACTTCTAGGGGAATTTCCAGCAGATGGTATTCCCAGGTATCTGCTGCCCTTGTCCTTCTAGATGGTAGTTGTCATGGGTTTGGAAGGTGCTGTCTAAGGAACCTTGGTGAGTTCCTGCAGTGGATCATGTAGATCAGTGGTTCCCAAACTTTTTTCACTGGGCCGCACTTTCGGAATAAAAATTTGCTCGCGCCACACCGAATTTTTTACTGATAAGAAATACATTCAAAAACAAAAAAAAACAACTCCTAGCAGTGCTTGATTCATAACATAGAACACAACTACTTTATAATATGATCATGGGACATCCAGAAAGTATAAAATAATCACTTTGGAAAAATATCTAATCCATGTTTAAATGTTTCTTTGATTATCCTTGAATCTTCCCGCCACACTTGCCATCCTCTCTTGCCACACCAGTGTGGCGCGCCGCACCCTTTGGGACCCACTGATGTAGGTGATACATATGGCTGCCATTGTTCATCGGTGGTGGAGGGAGTGAATGCTTGTGGAAAGGGTAACAATGAAGCGGGTGCTTTGCCCTGGATGATGTCAAGCTTCTAGAGTGGAGCTCTTGGAGCTGCACTCATCCAGGCAAGTGGAGACTATTCCATCACACTCCTTTGGCAAGGTCCAGAGGTCAGCTGATTATTGTCACATTGTTCCTAGTACAAATCATTACCTTCAGGGAAGAAACAGATCAGGAAAGAAAATTGAAGGAGAGAAAACTGTGAAAAAATGTTTTATGTGCTCTCATAACAGAAGATGTGTTCTACAGTGTGTTGCTTTGCTTTTCTAATTGGCCAGAGGTCCATGTTCATTTAGTGTGTCCTTATAAATCTGCTGAAATTTGCATTGAATTAGCACTGTACCTTCAAATATAAGTTTATAGAGCCTCACTACTTGTTTCTGCAATACTTTACCACTTCTGTCTACCGCCACAATAGAACTCCTTTCAAAATAGAAATACAATTACACTGCCATCAAGTGGCAAGAATCTGTTTATTGATCCCGAGGCGAGAGGAGAACTTATAAAGACAAAGAAAGTCCAATGGAAAAGTAAAACATCCGGTAGAAAATTGCAATTCCAGCAGACCTAAATATGAAAGACAGCATAAGAAGTTTCTGATCAGCATAAGAAGTTCTGATCTTTTTAACATTCCCTACACATTGAAATAGGATCAAAAGCCGACAGAAATAGATTCAAAGCCTACAATTCGCTTTCCATTTTCACTTTTTAAGTTAAAAAAAATTATGGTTTCATTGGTAAATGTGTCAGGAGAAAAAAATCATTATATTGCTCATGAATTGTCTACAAGATGCATTGCAGGAACTCACCAAGATCCCTTAGGCAGCATCTTCCAATCCCACGACCACTACCATCTAGAAGGACACCATAAGAACATAAGAAATAGGAGCAGGAGTAGGCCATCTGGCCCTTCGAGCCTGCCCCGCCATTCAACAAGATCATGGCTGATCTGAAGCGAATCAGTTCCACTTACCCGCCTGCTCCCCATATCCCCTAATTCCCTTATCGATCAGAAAACTATCTACCCGTGATTTAAACATATTCAACGAGGAAGCCTCCACCACTTCAATGGGCAGAGAATTCCAGAGATTCACTACCCTCTGAGAGAAGAAGTTCCCCCTCAACTCTGTTCTGAACCGGCCCCCCCTTATTTTGAGGCTGTGCCCTCTAGTTCTGGTTTCCCTTCTAAGTGGAAAGAATCTCTCCACCTCTACCCTATCCAGCCCCTTCATTATCTTATATGTCTCTATAAGATCACCCCTCATCCTTCTAAACTCCAACGAGTACAGACCCAATCTGTTTAATCTCTCCTCATAAGCTACACCCCTCATCTCCGGTATCAACCTGGTGAACCTTCTCTGCACTCCCTCCAAGGCCAATATATCCTTTCGCAAATAAGGGGACCAAAACTGCACACAGTACTCCAGTTGCGGCCTCACCAGTGCCTTGTACAGTTGCAGCAAGACCTCCCTGCTTTTATATTCTATCCCCCTCGCGATAAAGGCCAACATTCCATTCGCCTTCTTGATCACCTGCTGCACCTGCAGACTGAGTTTTTGCGATTCGTGCACAAGGACCCCCAGGTCCCTCATAACAGAAGATGTGTTAAATTATAAATGTTAATTTATAATAATTCTATAGAATCATCCAGGACCGTTCATATTGAATATTGTGGCATGTATTCAGGTGATGTAAGAGTGTCTGTTCATAGTGACTACTGATGTGAACACACTAACTGGTGGGAAAAGAAGATATTATTTTCGCACTTCAGGCACTAATCTCCATAGATTTTCATAAATTGTTTATTTTAAAATTGTTTACTTTATTATTAATTTAAACTAGTAGTTTAATTATTAAATTTAATTATTTAATATTTTACACCAGTAAAATTATCTTCACAGCTCACCATTACCTATGCATTACTGCCTTATTGTATATTCTATAATTAACACAGCAGTACACTGGCTTCATTGATAAATGTACTAAAATAGAACAAAGTGTCAATGCAGTGCAGTTATAGACTGGTGGACTTTCTACGTCATTCGCAGAATTCATCAGAATCAAAATGTACCTATTGTTTATTGATCACTCACCAGAGGCATATAAAGAGATCAATAAAGCCACTGATGCAAAGTATTTTCTCTATGTCCTTGGTCAGAAATGACACAGGCCAGTAATTCTACACCAAGTGATGATGCATCCAAAATTGAAAGTGAAATATCTCTCTAAATGCATTTTGTATGATTATATTACACATGGACACGGAGCATATTTTGGATCTCCGCATTTTTGTCACTGCTTTCCCAAACTCATTCATATTAGAAAGTGATGCAAATCTCTGCTTTAAAATAATTTGAAATATTGGCACCGATTTTCTCGACCTTGGGCCCTAAACAGGGAGAAGATCCATTTTGCCAGGCCCAGTCCTCCTTGTGGGCTGGCCAAAGAAGGAAAAGAAAAACAGTGTACCCTGCAAGTGTGGTTCGCCCAGCAGACACCACCACCCCCCCACCAACATCCCCCCACCCAACCCCTGCCCCAAGCCACATACAAGAGATGGGAGGGACATTCCAACCAACCATCCCCTCCGTTTTGCTTACTGCCAACTCATTGGGCACCCAAATGGAAAGGTAACTGAAGAAACTCACTGATGGGGCTAATACTGGGACCAATGCAGATGCCATGAGGTCAATGATAGGAGGAGTCATCATAGAATCCCTCCAGTGCAGAAAGAGGCCATTTGGCCCATCGAGCCTACAGTGGCAACAATCCCACCCATGTGAACCCACATATTTACTCTGCTAATTCCCTGATAATTGAGCATAGGGCAATTACACACGGCCAATCCAACTAACCCGCACATTTTTGGACTTCGGGAGGAAACTAAAGCACCCGGAAGTAACCCACACAGACGAGGGGAGAATGTGCAAACTCCAGAAAGACAGTAATCCAAGACCGGAATTGAATCCGTCTCCCTGGTGCTATGAGGCAGCAGTGCCAACCACTGTGCCACCCATCAATTTTATTCATAATTTTACTATTTAAATTCTTCAGGTCAGAGGGGCTTCTGGCCATGCGACTGCCAGGCCTCCAGTTGTCCTGGGACATTTTTTCCCCTTTTGCCAATGTTAGACCTGTGCCAAGGTTATTAATAGCCCAAGAGAGAAGACCAATGATCCTTATTGTGCAAATTCTCTCTCATGCCCTGCACTGAAAGTTATGGGGGAGAGAAAATGCTCACTTAAAAAAAAATCTTTAGTTAAAACATCTGAGATATAAAAACCAGGTTACAATTGTAGGTTCCATTATGTACTGTTGTGATATCACTTCCTCCGTACAGCTGGACTTAGCTCTTTCCTGGAGATACAAACATAAGTAACATGATGGATATATCGTCTTCAGTGAATAAGGTGGAATATTTTACTTGACAATTTAATTTTACACCAAAGACTGAAAGTATAGGATCTCTCGCTGTATATTAACACATGCTCTGATCACCATGGAGAACAATGGACCAAAGTGAACGACCCCAGTGAGACGACCAATGGCCAAGATATCACTTTTTATAACTTTTACTCCAAACCAAAGTCAACAAAAATTAAACATGAATCAACAGGAAAATTACAGTCAATCAGGGCTGTTTCGGAACCGTGTTTGCAGTGAGCGCAGGTGGTGACGTGGGCACAAAATGTCGTGAGAATCAGAAAACAAGATTCTCGCCAATGAGATAGAATCATAGAATCCTTACAGTACAGAAGGAGGCCATTCGGCCTGCAGTGACAACAAATCCACCCTATCCCTGTAACCCCACATATTTACCCTGTTAATCTCCCCGAAACTAGGGTCAATTTAGCACGACCAATCAACCTAACCCGCACATCTTTGGACTGTGGGAGGAAACCGGAGCACCCGGAGGAAACCCACGCAGACACCGGGAGAATGTGCAAACTCCACACAGACAGTGACCCAAGCCGGGGATCAAACCCGGGTCCCGGCGCTGTGAGGCAGCAGTGATAACCACTGTGCCGCCCCTCGTTTTCCGATTTTCCGCACACCTCACCAGTGACGTAACGAGGTTCCCGCCCTTTCATTTCAATGAATCGTAAATAAGTTTAAATATAATTGAAGGGCTTCTCTGCCATCCACTCCCCCTCACTGAATATTCATATGTCGGCGAGGTTTACAACAGGTATTTAAAAACATGAAGCAGCTGAAGGCAACCCACTGGAGCGCAAAGGTAGGTATAGCCCTCTGGGGGGAATGAGAGGCATGCCCAGGGCATCCACCCACCCCCACCCCCACCTCACAGCCCATCCCTAGTCGAATTTCGGACCTTTGTTGCAGTGGCTGCATGAGTCCCACCGCACAGTGCTGAGCAGATAGGCACTTGTGTGGGGCACAGGGGGAGGGGGGGGGGGGAAGAACCCATATACTCTCCAACCTCAGCACTGCTCTGACTCAGTGACACAGGAGGGTCCATGGGTCCCGCAGCACGGTGCTGTCCATGAAGATCAGCTTGGCATAGTGATGGAGGGCGGGAATTGGTTCTGCCGCAGCAGAACGGTGAACAGTGCATCAGGAGCAGTGCAGCACTATGGCGGTGTTGCACTCACCTCACAGTCTGTTGCCAACTGAGGACTACCTTGTGCATGCCCCTCATTAGCATAAGAGCTAGGAGCAGGAGTAGGCAATTCAGCCCATCGAGCCTGCTCCACCATTCAATACAATCATGGCTGATCTTGTCTTGGCCTCAGCTCCACCTTCCTGCCTGTTCTCCATAACCCTCCAAGCCATTACTAATTAAAAAGCTGTCTCTCTCCTCCTTAAATTTACTCAAAGTCCCGGCATCCACCACACTCTGGGGTAGTGAATCGCACACATTCATGACCTTTTGAGATAAGTAATTTCTTCTCATCTGTTTTAAATGCGTCACGGTGGCACAGTGGTTAGCACTATTGCATAACAGCACCAGGGACCCAGATTCAATTCCTGCCTTGGGTCACTGTCTGTAGGTTAGGTGAGTGGGCTAACAAAGTGATATCATTGGTTGGCTCACTGGGGTCATTCAGTTTGGCCCATTATAAAGGGGACCAAACTGTACACAATACTTCAGGAATGATCTCCTTAATGCCTTGTGCAGTTGCAGCAACACTTCCCTACTTTTATACTCTATTCCTTTAGCAACAAGTGCCAAAATCCCCTTTACTTTCCTTATTAACTGCTGTACCTGCATACTAGTTCTCTGCAATTCATGCACAAGGACACCCAGATCCCTCTGCACTAAAACACTCTGAAGTTTCCTTCCATGGCAGAGTCTGCACATTCTCCCATATCTGCGTGGGTTTCTTCCGGGTGCTCCAGTTTCCTCCCACGGTCCGAGAGACGTGCTGATTAGATGCATTGGCCATGCTTAATTCTCCCTCAGTATACCTGAACAGGCGCCAGAGTGTGGCGACTCAGGGATTTTCACAGAAACTTCATTGCAGTGTTAATGCAAGCCTACTTGTGACACTAATAAATAAACCTTAAGCTAAATTTGCTACCCCCATCCTAATACTGTGATCTCTCATTTTGGATTGTCCCATAAGAGGAAACATCCTCTCTACATCTACCCCATCAATCCCCTTCAGCATTTTATATACCTCAATTAGACCTCCCCTCATTTTTTTAAACTCTGGAGAGTATCGGCCTAAACTGCGCAATCTCTTTTCATAAGACAAACTCATCATCTTTGGAAGCAATCTAGTGAACCTCCTCTGAACTGTCTCCAATGCAACTACATCCCTCCTCATGTAAAGGGACCAAACTGTACACAATACTCCAGGAATGATCTCCCTAATGCCTTGTGCAGTTGCAGCAACACTTCCCGACTTTTATACTCTATTCCTTTAGCAACAAGTGCCAAAATTCCCTTTACTTTCCTTATTAACTGCTGTACCTGCATACTAGCTCTCTGCAATTCATGCACGAGGACACCCAGATCCCTCTGCACTAAAGCACTCTGAAGTTTCTTTTCATTCAGGTAATAAGTTGTCTTTCTATTTTTTCCGACTAAAATGAATAACCTCACACTTATCCATGTTAAACTCCATCTACCAAATTTTAACCCACTCACCTAACCTATACACTTGTAAATTGCTTATTTAATCGCAACTTACTATCCCACTTATTTTAGTATTATCTGCAAATCTAGCTATAGAAACTTCTATCCCTTCGTCCAAGTCATTAATATAGATTGTAAATAGTTGGGATCCAAAGACCGAACCCTGTGGCATCCCACTAGTTACATCTTACCAACCAAGAAAAAGACCCATTTATCCCAACTCTCTGCTTTCTGGCAGTTAGCCAGTTTTCTATCCCAAGCTAATAAATTACCCCTAACCCCATAGGATCTTACCTTGTGTATTAACCTTTTGTGCAGCACCCTATCAAATGCCTTCTGGAAGTTCAGGCCTACTACATCGGCAGGATCCCCATTATCCACTTTGCTTGTTACATCAAAGAACTCTAGCAAATTAGTCAAACATGATTTACCCTTCATAAAACCTTGCTGACTCCAATGGACTATGTATGGACTTTCCAAATGTCATATATTACTTTGTTAATAATAGATTCTCACTATTTCCCAACAACAGATGTTAAACTAACTGGTCTATAGTTTCCTACTTTTTGCTTCCCTCCCTTTTTGAATAAGGGCATTATATTAGCATTTTTCAAAACCACTGGAACCTTTCCAGCATCCAAGGAATTTTGGAATATTATAACCAACAGATCCACTATCTCCACTCTCACCTCCTTTAAGACCCTGGAACTTAGGCCATCAGGCCCTGTGGACTTGTTTGTCTGCCTTCAATTCCAATAGTTTGCTCAGCACCTTTTCCCTATTGGTGACGATTGTTCAAAGTTCCTTCTTTTTATTACCTCTGCCATACCTGTTATTGGGATGGGACTAGTGTCCTTCACTGTGAAAACAGTGGCAATATATTGATTTAGTGCCTCCACCATTATTAAATACCCCAGTCTCATCCTCCAAAGGTCCAACATTCACTTTAGCTACTCTCTTCCCTTTTATATACATACAAAAGCTTTTGCTATCCTTTTTATATTTTGCACTAGTTTTCTTTCATAATTTACCTTTGCTTTTTGTTACTTTTTTAATAATCCTTTGTTGATCTTTAAAAGTTTCCCAAACTTCCAGTCTGCCATTGGCCTTTACAATACATGTCTGATTTTTTGTCCTTACGCTATTTTTAACTTCCTTGTTTAGCCTTGGATATTTTCTTCCTCCCCTTAAAATCTTTCTTCCTCCTCTTTGGAATATATTTTAGTTGGGAGGAATCCTTAAACATCTGCCAATTATCATCAACTGTCCTACTTATTAGTTTTCCAGCCCAGTCCACGAGGGCTAAATCTTTCCACACGCCTATGTGACCTTTGTTTAATTCCAGAACACTAGTGTGGGACTCCAGTTTCTCACCCCTCAAACTGAATTTGAAATTCTGCTATGCTATGATCACACTTTCCTAGTGGATCCTTAACTATGAAATTAATTACTCCCTCCTCACTACACAACACTAAATCCAGAATAGTCTGCTCCCTGGTTATTTCCATAACCTATTTCTGTAAAAATCAATCCCTAATATATTCAATGAACTCTCCCTAGCCAAATTGATTATTCCAGTCTGTGTGCATATTAAAATCACCCATGATTATTGCCTTACGTTTCTTACAAGTCCCCAATATTTCTTCATTTATTACCCGACTGCAGAACTACTGTTTGGGGACCTACATATTACTCCCAACTTCTTTCCCTTGCTATTTCTTACTTCTACCCAGACTGATTCTATATCTTGATCCCCAGTGTTGATATCATTTCTCACTAGCATCGATCTATTCCTTCACTAACAAATCTACACCTCCTCCTTTCCCTTTCTGTCTATCCTTCCAAAACTCTGAGTACCCTTGGATATTCAATTCCCAAAACAGGTTTCCCTGCAACCATGTCTCAGTAATTGTCACCAAATCATACCCATTTGCCTCTATTTGTGCTGTTAACTCATTAATTTTATTCTGAATGCTTCAGACACAAAGCCTTTAAGTTTGCTCTATTATCAAATTTCCCTCCTCTTGCATGAGTCTTTGGTGTAACATAATGTTCACCTGTCCTGTCCATTCCTTTTATTTTTCTGGTAACAATCAGCCTCATCACTGACCTGCACTCCTACCTTCTCCTTTAACTTTGATTTTTTAATTTTCCATGCAGCTGAATCCTCCCCCCACTACTTAGTTTAAAGCCCTATCTGCAGCCCTAGTTACTTGATGTGCCTGGACTCTGGTCCCAGCACGATTCAGATGACCGTCCCATCAGAACAGCTCCCTCCTTCCCTCACACTGGTGCCAATGTCCCATGAATTTGAACCCATTTTTCCCACACCAATCTTTGAGCCACGCATTTACCTCTTTAATCTTATTGACCCTGTGCCAATTAGCTTGTGGCTCAGGTAGTAATCCAGAGATTATTAACCATTTTGGTTCTGCTTTTTAATTTAGCCCCGAGCTGCACGTATTCCCTCAGCAGAACTTCCATCCTTGTTCTACCTATATCATTGGTACTTACATGGACCATAACAATTAGATCTTTCCCCTCCTACGCCAAGTTCCTCTGTAGCCCAGATGGGATATCCCGAACCCTAGCACTAGGCAGGCAACATAGCTCCAGAACTCTCTATCCTGGTCACAGAGAACAGAGTTGATGCCTCTAACTATCCCATGTCACGTCTAAATGTTTCTTTCTCCCTCCACTTGAATGCCTCCCTGTACCATGGTGTTATGGTCAAGTCACTCATCCTCCCTACAGTCCCTTCTCTCATCCACACAGGGAGAAAGAATCTCAAACCTGTTGGACAAGGACAAGGGCTAATGCTCCTGCAACCCTGCCCCTCCCGGTTACCTCCACCTACCTCACTTGTAGTCACATCCTCCTGTCCTTGACCACTGGCCAAATTCATGGTAGTTTCTCTAAGGGGTGTGACTGTCTTCTGAAACATAGCACCCAGGTAACTCTCCCCTTCCCTGATGGGTCGTAGTGTCCAGAACTCAGACTGCAGCCTCCCCCCACTACTTAGTTTAAAGCCCTATCTATAGCCCTAGTTACTTGATGCGCCTGGACCCTGGTCCCACCATGATTCAGGTGACCATCCCATCAGAAGTGATTGCCAGGCTGGCAATGCCTCGGGGGCACCACCCCCACACTCCACACCTCCAACCTCCTAGAGGGGACCTTCATGGCCTCCCTTCACTCCAGCAGTCCCAATTAGTGGAGAGCAGTTGTAAACCCTGCTGGAGTAAACCACTCCTAGTTGGAGGGGGATTGAAATGTGAATTTAAATATTCAAATCAGCTTTGCACCGATTTCTGGCACGGGGCTGACCTCGCTGGAAATCCGATGCCCAGAAGTGGGGAGCCTGCTAAACGGCCTCCGCTGATGTCTCCCGGCCCTGCTTGGGTAGGACTCAAAAAAAAATACAAGTTTTGAAACCAGGGATTCAACACACTTGAGCTACAGAGGCTCAGAGTGTTCCAGATTTAATACCTGTAACTATCTGGTCAGTCAGGGTGGGAAGTCAGGTAGTGCTACCATCCTCACTGGGAGATTCTATTACATCCAAGACAAAACCAGTCTTCACTGACATCCACACATATCCAGTGGATCCCACAGGAAAGAATGGCCACCAGGGCAAGGTATATGATATGACAACAGCTGGCAATGGATCCATACTTATCAAGAGTTACCATCGCCAGGATCCGGGAAGTGAAAGATTGGAGGGGAGGGAGAAATGCAAGAAATGCTAAAATGAAAATTAGAATCTTCACACAATGGGCTGAATCAGGGCCTTGACCTTTCAGCACTTTTTCGTTCATGTTTTTGCAGATTTAAAATAGCATGCAAATTAAGAAAGTTGCATTTTATTTACTCTGAAGATGAGGACCTGAACAACTCATTATAGTACTAACTGAAAGCACATGTAACTATGTGGATTCAACCACTCATTGTTGCACACATCTGTGCATGAATATGGATATTATAATTCCTCTTTCTCAGCACAATTAGTATTTATGGGCTCTTTTCTTAACCGTTCAATTACTTTGGCACCACGGTGAGTGAGAATTCTATTAAAATCCACCATCCTATTTTCATTTGTGCCAAAAATAGCACATTAGCCGACATTGCCACTATCAGGAAATGGCAGAGATGCTGAACAAATATTTTGTGTCTGTCATCACAGTAGAAAACACAAATTGCATATCAGAAATGGAGGGCAATCAAGGAGCCAATACAAGTGAAAGCTTCCAGTAATTACTATCAGCAGAGAAAAAGTATTAGACAAAATTAAGAAACCAAAGGTAGGCAAATCCCCAGGATCTAGAAAGTGGATGTACTGGTTATAATTTTCTGAAATCCCCCTAGATTCTAGAATAGCCCCAGATTGAAAGTTAACAAACATCACGTTACTATTCAAGAAAGGAGGGGAAAGAGAAAACAGACAACTACAGGCCAATTAGCCCAACATCATTAGTCAGGAAACGATTGGAATCAGTTAAAGAAGTTTTAATAATACACCCAGAAAATGGTCACGGTCAACATGGTTCTACGAAAGCGAAATGTTTGAAAAACATTAGTTCTTTGACACTGTAACTAATAGGATATATCAACGGGAGCTAACACGCCCAAGGCATGTGACAAGGTGCCAAACAAAAGATTAATATGCAAGATAAGGGCTCATGGGGTGGAGGTAATACATTAGCCAAGATGAAGGATTGGTTGACAGGAAACATTTGAGATTAACAGGACATTTTCATGTTGGCAGGATGTAACTCAGTGTCGCAAGGATCGTTGCTGGGACCTCAGCTATTTACAAATTATATTAATGATTTAGATGGAGACAGAGAATAACATATCTAATTTTTCTGATGATGAAAAGCTAGATGGGAATTAATTTGAGAGGGGGAAACAAAGGCTGCAAAGAAGATCAAGTGAGCAACAAGATGACAGACGTGGAGTATAATGCGGGGAAGTGCGAGGTTATTCATTTTGGTCATAAGAATAACAAGTAATTTTTTTTTTAAAAGGCATAAAAATTTTAAATGTTAATGTTCAGAGATACTTTGATGTGCTTGCACACAGTACATAAAATTAGTTTTCAGGTATGGCAAATGATTAGGAAGGCAAATGACACAATGGCCTTTATTGCAAAGGGGTGGAAGTAGACAAATAAAGAAACCTTGCTACTATTGTATAGGGTTTTGCTCAGGCAACACCGAGAACTGCGCACTTTTGGTCTCCATATCTAAAAGATGTACTTGCCCTTGGAAACAGAACAGTAAAAGTTCACTAGATTGGTTTATGGAATGATGGGATTGTCCCGTTGTTATGGTGGAATTAAAGTGATGGACACAAAATTACCTGGCACACAAAATGATTACCTGGGAAGGGACATTAAAAGGCATCGGCTTTTGGCACAGACAGTTACACAAAAAGTTAAAACCTGCAGTATCTGAATTGCTGCAGGAAGCTGGTCAGAGCTTGAGGCACTTTAGAAAAGAGCAGAACAATGAGTCTGATAATAAGGTCAGCCACAGATGGGGACATAAATGTAACAAGATCGGCCACTGAATGTATAGATTGAAACCAGTCATTGATAGAGGACATAACTGCATAAATGTATCCATTCTATGAACAATGATATGTTAACTGTCCATGTCTGTACCTGTCTGCTTGTAACGATGTGTTAACTATCGATGTCCGTATCTATCTACTCAACTTGTAACGATGTGTTAATGGCTAATGTCTGTACTGCCTATTGTCTAAAAGGTATAAAAATGATCAACTGCCATTGTGTAGTTGAGAAGGTAGCCGCCAAGTACTGCGGAATACCAGTGCTTTCTCCCAAAGCTTTGTCCGAAATAAAACTGTATTATTGAAACCTCCAAGTCTGACTCCGAAGTGGTTAATTTCCCACAACACCGTGATGATAGGCTGAGTAAACTGAACCACAAAATGATCGCATTGAGGAATTCTACAGGTGCTTGACAAGGTGTTCCCCTGACTGGAGAATCTCAAACAGTGTTGCAGGATTACCAGTCAGTCAATCATTTAGGATTGAGAAACAGAGCAATGCTGCTTTGCTCAGTTAAGAATTTGTGGATTTCTCCGAGGGTTGTGGATGCTCCACCGTTAATACAATCGAGATAGACATATTTTTGATTCTCAGTGAATCAAGGGATACGGCGAGCAGGCAGGAAAGTGGAGTTGAGATGGATGATCAGCCTTGATCTTATTGAATGCCAGAGCAGGCTTCAGGAGCCGTATGGTCTACTCCTGCTCCTATTTCTTATGCTATGCTAGTTTGTCCCATATTATCAAGCGATTGCAACGTTCCATTAAATTAGGAACACAAGTGACAAACCTTGTGGTACCACAGGTACGATGATTGAATGTTAAGTTCTGTCCCCTTCACAGAGCTGATCCTTTCAGCTCCTGAGGTTATTTTCTACAGATACAGCATGGATTTCTAAAAGAAAAAGCTGTGACAACAAAGCTGCTGAGCAAATTATTCAGGAGATTACTTCTATAATAGATGTGGCATTTGACCAGACATTCATACAAAATGTTTCTTGGTGTGCTAGTATATAATGATAGGCACACAGTCTTGGTAAAGATTACCAAATAGTTTTCATCAAGATTGGGTGTATTGCTTGGAAAATTCAAACTGTCAAATCATTTTACTTTTTAAAAAAATATATAACTTGGATGACAAGGGAACTACTGCAGCAGCAACTCTAGAACTCACTGAGCAAGCACCACAAATTCCATCTGCTCTGCCAACTGACTGATGGGGGCTGAAACATGAATTACACACCTCTGCATATGTTAGCTGTAGGAAGGTACAGCTTCCCATGCACAATGCTTGTTAAAATAAACACATGGATGAACCATATATGGATATGTAAATAACAGTTTCTGTTTGAGGGAATATAAAGTTGAACTAACCCCATTTAGCTTAGCTTAAAACAAGTTCTACAAATACCTGGGCAAGTTTCTTGGGGACAACTTAACTATCAACTCAAATTGCACTATATTTGTTATAGTAGATTGTACTGAAATTTGAGGGGGCATGGACAGAATGGATAGTCAGAAGCTTTTTCCCAGGGTGGAAGAGTCAATTACTAGAGGTCATAGGTTTAAAGGTGCGAGGGGCAAGGTTTAAAGGAGATGTACGAGGCAAGTTTTTTTTTGAAAAACAGAGGTGGTGGGTGCCTGGAACTCGCTGCTGGGGGAGGTACTGGAAGCAGATACAAAAGTGACTTTTAAGGGACGTCTTGACAAACACATGAATAGGATGGGAATAGAGGGATACGGTCCCCGGAAGAGTTGGGGATTTTAGTTCAGTCGGGTAACATGGTCGGTGCAAGCTTGGAGGGCCGAAGGACCTGTTCCTGTGCTGTAATTTTCTTTGTTCTTAACACAGAAAGAAGCAAAATGCAAAGTCAATCCCATTCACAATTATTTTCTTTCGGCTGCTTTAGCCAAATAAGTAGTTGAGCCAAACAGATCAGCAAAATCTCATTTGAACCTCATCTGTGCTGAGTTTACCAATTTAGCTAGAGCAGTAGTACTCTGGGTTAGAGAGGGGATAATTCAGCCCAGGTTTAATTTCTGATAGCTGTGCGGCAAGCGAGGATGGGATCAGGTTTGACTGTGATTTATTTTGATTCCACTATTGATGTTGGTATCTCAACTTATGGAATTTCTTATACAATTTACTTCCTCAACCACAGGTCTGCAGGAAGATAAGAGTATTTCACTTCCAGAAATTGTGGGGGTCTTGAAATACATAAATTTACTGAACCAATAAATTCCTCCAAACTGCAATATGTAACAGCAAGCAACTTTAAATGTTTTACTTAATAAATAGAGCAATTCCTCACAAAATGTTCTATCACTCTTAACATATCCTTTCAAAAAATCATTTTACAAAATATGTAAACATGTTCTCCAGTTAAATAGTTGTAATTTTATGACTGCTAAAACATGTCCAAAGCATTGAATGTTTCAAAGTATTAATACAAAATTGCAGAAGTGCCAATGACAATTTTTAAACTGTGCAATTAAATAATTAGCTTCAGACAAGCATACAAAAAATATGAACTGAAAGTCTGACCCTTTATGCAAAGAAAGTTCAACTTTACTTTGCAAACATAAATAATAGATGACAGCGGTGTCAGGATTTTTAAAAATAGCCATCTATTTCCCTTTGTGCTTGATGTAAAACTGGGCTGCAAGCATTCTCAGCAGACACAAAGGTAAACTTAATAATTGGCAAATGAACTCGCAGCAGTTTGTTTTCATTTTCCAAGGTTCGGAAACAATCCTGAGGTCATGCCAATTTACCCCCTCCCACTGATGGGCAAAGCATGCAAACCTTGTGCTGTACCTTGTCAATTTGGGGTTTTAGCTTCTGATCAAAACAAAATATTTCTAATTAGTGCACCAGCTTCAAAATACATAAATCTTGGATCTGCCATTTCTAAGCAAATAATTACAAATTTACATTAGCTCAAAATCAAACCATTAAAGTTGTGTGCTCCTGCAGATTGGGGATTATGTTTTTAGTCATTTATAATGCACTTGATTTCTATTATAATTAACTTTGTATTCTATTCATTCATTTTTGAAGTACCATAGATAAGTATTTTTAAAAATTCACAAAGAGAAACAGACAAGGCATACATATTCCATGGTTTCTTTTTCAAACTAAATGGACTAGGCCAATATTACCTGGTTTTTACAACAGAGGTGACCAAATTAAATGGGGGCTAGACAGGGTAGATCTTGGAAGCTGTTCCACCAGCTTAGGGAGTTTAGAATTGGGGGTCACTGTTTCAAAATTGGGGATCTGCCATTTTAGACTGAAATAGGAGATATTTCTTCACTCAGAAGGTTGGAATCCTGTACCCCAGAGAACTGTGAGTGAAGTCGGAAAATATACCTCTTGAGGCTGGTATGAGTCAAAATACAGTCAAGCTTTATTCTCATAAGCTTATGGGAGAACTTGACCCCTTGAAAGCGGAAGCCAAAGTTCTCTCTGAACACAAGAAGCGTGGATATTTATACATCAGGGTTCCCAATACAAGCCATAAAGCAAAGTCCAGTTAACAGTCCTTAATCATAAATTATAGTTCCTTTAACACCTTCTGATAGTCTCTGGATCATGGTTAGAGACCATCTGGTATCCTTGGGTCATAAAGCACAATTCTCCTGGTCGTTGCAGTCAAGGTGTCACCTCTGGTCCCCTGCTCTTCCCGCAGCTTTTCCTTTGAGGTGACTGAGTACGAGTGCAGCCGTCCCAGTGGGAGTCCTTCTTCAAACGGCCATTCTCGCACTCTACCCTTTGGTAGCTGCTTCCTGTGTTTAAATCATAGACAAGCCTACGGGAAAGAAAGACTTACCACCCTACATCTACATTTAACTGTCTGTTTTATCAGAATGATACAAACAAGCGAGGGAACCATGAACAAATGGCTTAGACTAAAAGTAAAAGATGAAACCAAGAACAAATGGCTTATACTACTAAAAGTTAAAGATGAAAGACATGAACAAATGGCTTATATTACTACCAGGAGCAATATAAACAAAGGGGAGGCTAGCCATAAGGAAGAGTTATGTTTGTGATACATTCCAGGTACAAAGTTCAACCTTTTAGGCACAAAATACATTGAGTACAAAAAAACATTAACCCTTTCCCTTCTTCAGTGAGTACTCAGCGAGATTAAGGAAATTAAGGAATAGAGGATCGTACGGGAAAGGTGGAGTTGAGGCAGAAGATCAGCCATAAATCCTTTAATGAATGAGCAAGTTCAAAAGGTCCAAATTTCCTGCTTCTGTAGGTCCAAATTCCTTTATGTTCATATTTATTAAACAAAAAGAACCACAGGAGTATCAAGAACAATCAGAAATCAGTTACTTGTGCCAATGCCCCCATTACTTTTTTACCTTCAAGTAAACGCTAAACTACAAAAGTCAGATAAGGTTATTAAAAAACTCATTTTCTAGCAGTAAAAGATTTCTCATTAACTATTACTTAATTTTAAATGATCGTATAACTGTAATTTACATTGCCAAACTTTCTCCATCTCAGTTTCTTACCAATTAATCGGTTACATCCAAGTATTTGGATAGGATTAGCAGCATACCACCAATATATGTGTGTTGAGTTGTTGCCAGAATGATGATGCACCAAATTCTTGATGTCTAATTGACGCGTCCTTCAATGTGGCTGTACTCACCTTCACACCAGTTCCTTTTAACAGCAATATGAACTTTTGCTTGTCCAATTACACTGAACAGCATGTGCCATGCTAACTGCAACATTCATTACATCAGCTCAAGGATTCCCACTTATGTTACATTAAATTGTGGGGAGATTACTCTTTCTACCAGCCAAACTAAAACATTTATAACATTGTCCAATTCAGTCAATTTATTTAAATACGGATTGCTTGAATATTGTGTGTCTGCAACTTCTGTCATCCTTTGGGAAGTGTTGGTATGGAACATAATTTCAATGTTCGAATCTATGAATATCTTTAATTTTTAAATATGCTGCTGTTTTATTGAAGAACGAAATTTTATGCATGCATTGACTTTCAGCCAGAATGCATTTCCTGTAACTAATTAGGCAAATAGGTTTGGAGCTGCAATATCCAATTGCTGCTTAATTACTTACCCAGTTGGCAAATTCATTTGAAAATTTAGGTAAAACATGAGCGCAGTTCCTTACAAGTGGGTGACCTTATAATCTCACCCATTTCAAGAACAATATACAGCGCCACAGTAAATTTCTGTGATAATCCCCATGAGGTCCAGGGGAAAACATTGATTGGCCTCCTTGTGGGGCTCATTGAGTACGAGTTCCCCTGGTAACAGGCAGAGGACTGCCCCGCTGGAACGCATTACCCAAGCCTTTTATAAGGCTGGCCCAGGACTGGGCCTGCTAAATAGTTGTCCCAGGCAGGGACTAGTGTGTGTACAACAAGGTAGTGCTTCTACTTTGCATTTTGTAATAAGCTATGTTCCTTTCCAGTCAGGCTTCCGGAGTCATTAGTTTCCAATAACAAAGAGCAAAGCAAAACAGTAACAATTTATCATTTGGAATTATGAAGATGTAAAGTGCTTGACATTTTTCTCCCCGTTAGGTAACTGGACCAGGGTGAAGACGCTTAATGGCCAACAAAATGGTTCCTGTGAAAACTTCATCAACTTGGAAGTGCTGCAGGTATTTAGGCCAAGCTAATGTTTCTGCCACACTCCGAACAAAAAAGGAGGAATTCTCCATAATTGTAAATGGAATACCAACGCCTATTTCCCAAATGATACTGAAGATCAATTAGCCTAGCCTCAAATGACAAACTAGGAGGATAAATTAATGACTGCGCCATCAGTAACTGCCAATGCTCAAAAATGCAGACTTTGGCATTTGCCACCTTAGCAGATTAGTCTTATGAGTAAGTGTCAATAGTTCTCAAAAGGCAATGAGCCTTTGTAATTACAACCTAAATCTATATTATTTCCTTACATAAACATGTTATTTACATCAATCTATCACATTTCAGAAATATCCCAAACACTTTTAATTTCTTATGGAGTGGCGTGGTGGCACAGTGGTGAGCACTGCTGCCTCACAGCACCAGGGACCCGGGTGACTGTGTAGAGTTTGCTCGATCTCTGTGTCTGTGTGGGCTTCCTTTGGGTGCTCCAGTTTCTTCCCACAGTTCAAAGATGTGCAAATTAGTTGATTTGGCTATGCTAAATTGCCCCTCGTGTGTAGGTTAGCTGGATTAGCTACGATGGACGTGCTGGGTTGTGGGGATGGGGTAGGGGTGTGGGCCTGGGTGGGACGCTCTTCTGAGGGTCAGTGCAATCCTGATGGGCCAAATGGCCTCCTTCTGCACTGCAGGGATTCTAGGATATGTTTGAGATCCATAGCTTATACTCCTTATGAATGATTTTCATGTGCATATGATAACTGGGTGGAGAGTGGATAGAAAAAGCCAGCTGCGTATGTGTAATTAATAGTAAGTAAGTTGCGAACATATGGGAAACTTGAAAATTTAGTGCTGAAAAATCAGGTGGCCTGCAGCTGCAACTTAACACGGGGTTGGGTGCCCATTTTGTCTGGAAGAGTGGAAAGCAATACTTTGAAGCAACAAGCCTCATCAGTTCAGCACCTACAGCAACAACTCAAGCACATCCAAATCACTGTAGTCAAGACAACAGCCACGAGCTATTCCAAAAATAAAGTTTCCAAAACTCTAGACTACTTTATCCAAGAGCAAGAGGGAAAACATTTTCAATATTTTTCCAAATGGCCATTTCCTCATGTACAATGCATGGTTGCTGACTGATTCTCTATCTCAACACCATACTTTTGCTCTTTCCCTATACCCTTGACACTGTTAGCATCTAGGAAACTATTTCCTTCTTAAATAACTATATTTAGTGACCTAGTCCACAGCAATATGTGGTAGAGAATTTCACAGGTTCACCACCCTCTTGAGTGAAGAAATTTCTCTTCACCTCAGTTCTAAATGGCCCACCCCATATCCTAAGATGGTGACCCCTTGTTCGAGATCCCCATCCCACTCAGAGGAAACATCATCCCTGCATTCAGTCTGTCCAGCCGTCAGAATGTTATACCTTTCAATGAAATCCCTTCTCATTCATTTAAACTCCAGTGAACACAAGTCTAGCCAATCCAATCTCTCCTCATACGACAATCCTGTAATTCCAGGAATCAGTCTGGTGAACCATTGCTGCACTGCCTCTGTGGCAAGTATATCCTTTCTTAGATAAGGAGACCAAAAACTGCACACAATACTCCAGGTATTAAGGCCCTGAATAGCTGCAGCAAGATATCCTTGCTCCTGTACTCAAGTCCTCTTGCAATGAAGGCCAACCATTTGTCTTCCTAACTGCTTGCTGTACCTGCATACTTGCTTTCAGTGACTAGTGTACTAGGACACCCAGTTCCCTTTGTACGTCAATACTTCCCAATCAATCTCCATTTAAATAGTACTCTGCCTTTTCGTTTTTCTGCCCAACTTGGATAACTTCATCAACATTATACTGCATCTGCCAAGCATTTGCCCACTTACTCAACTTGTCTAAACCACCTTGAAGTCTTGTACAAAGAATTGGCAGCAAGGGTAGAAAACAGTGTTGGGAACTAAAGAAAATCACTTGACCACACACTCATGTGATTTAAACCTGTTTTAGCCATGATTCATAACAGCCTGAAAAATAGGCCATACAAAAGTAGCAGAAAATAAGTGGGATTAGCAGCTGCTTTATTTTCAGACCACTATCAGCTCAGTATAACTAGAGAATCAACTAGATGTAAATCACTCTGTCTGGGGCTTATTCAATTCCCAACTGTATCTAGAGCTCAAAGAATCACTTGGATGGACTGCGGGAACTTTAATCCATTTTGATCACAATGGTTAATTTGAGGGAGTTTCTGACCTCGTAGCCAAACTGTCCTTTATTAATGCATCAATGCATTATAAAGACTAGTAAACTTGCTGTGCCCGAATGTGGGCTAGTAACTAATAAAGATTTATTTTGGTTTGCAACAAATTTGGCAAGATCATGGGATTAATTAGATAAATATAAATTTTTGGTACATTGTACTTCATCTTTCTAGAATACCAACATTAGAATCTTTCCATTATAGCAACTTACCATTTCTTTAAAAATCCAGTATCCTGAAGTCAACCAACCTTTGTCTGACAATCCATTCCAATTACCAACTACTTTTTAACCCAAGAAAAATTTCCTGGCATCTGTCCTGAAACTTGATATTTAATCCAGATTAAAACTCCAGAATGTGTTACTTGCTGGACACAATCAAAGCAATTTATCTCTGCTTCCCAATGGTTCAGTTACACCTGTATGGAGCCATCAGAGATCAGGTCTGCACAGACCTCATGGAATATCGTTATCCTCATCATAAATCTTGACTGAAAGATTATAAGAAGCACATTAACACACAGAAAAACACAATTCCTACTAAATAAAACAATAAAAAGCTAAACTATGAAAATGCAATGAGCTTGCGATCAATCGTTAACTGTCCAGGAGAAAAATAAATTATATTTCAGTCACATAAATATCCTGAACTCCAGTGATGCCGAGATTAGTAGGTGCTCAGTATTCATGGCAACAGGTAAACATGTTGATATTACATTACATTGAAAACATGGTCTACTCACAGCATACTTCATACAGAATCCTTCAAATTATGCTGGATAATGTCTTTCACGGCAAGACATCCACTCTGAGCATCGGCTTTAAACCACAAATGAGCATAATCTAAAAGGAGTGAAAACAGTTCAGGCTTTGGAATAAAATGATGGAGGTCTGTGAAAGTAGGCAAGTTCTACATGGCTTTGAAAGTATATTTTGAGAAATGCAAATTTAATAAAAATTAATACAGCAACTTTCAAAATGGTTAAAATGTCCATCAAGACTAAAAAGGCAAAATAAAAGGTATTGCTATACATTAAGTGGAACGTAAAAAAAAACAATCATTCAACTCAAGTGAATTTGTGATGAGAATTTCATGTACAAGTTGTGCTTGGTGCCATGGTTTCAGGTGACAGTTGATATGTCTTTTTTGACGAACTCAGGATTCACATTCAATATCCTTCTTCCACTGACATTGGGGCACACTTGGTTTTTTTTACTCTGCAGGCTGCACAAACTCAGAAGTGAACAAAGCTTCTGCATACTCCTCACAAACATTTTGCAGTTCAGCTGCTACATCACTTAGACCTTCTTCCATTAGCTCTTCAGCCAAGCTAGGAAAGAAATAGATAACAGGACATATCAGCAAAGTTACCCAGTCTGTTAAGTGAGCTTGTATAAATCAAAATTAACTACACTACAACAATTAGCATGCTCAAAGACTAAAAGGTAGCCTTGGACTATGAAAATGCATCTCATCATCCTGCAATAATATTCTTGCATTTTTTTTCAATTATTTCAATGCTTAAGGTTTCCTCAGAATAAAATAAAGTGCCATTTAGCATCCAATATCAAACCAAGAGAATGTTTCATATAAAGATAGATGCATTAAATAAATATCATAGTCATTTAACAAAATAAAATGACCAGGATTAGAGGTCTTTTGGATAACACTTTGTCCTATCAAGTGTGGCGTGTGAAGTTTAATCACACTGATCTATGCAATCTCCAGGCTTTAACTTTATTGTGAGAACCACATTTTCATTAAGTATGCTTAACAAGTACATCTTTTCATCGATCAACATATTACAAACCCCTCACCAGCAGAACTGTTGCTGTTATTACTTAACTGTTAATTCTCAGAAGCACGAGGAAATTGCACTATACTACAAATAAATCATAATTTGAACAAATTTACAAAGCACATAAATGCTTGTGTCACACTAACTTCAAAATGAATGGGGCATTTGAGCTTGTAAACATTTTTCATTCAAAGAGCAACAGTTTTGATGGGCAAAATCTTACCAAAAAAAATTGGTTCGGCAAGCTTCTCTCCGGAGAAACCACCCCCACCTCCCCACTCACTAGCATTCCCTGCTCCTTCTCATCATCACATCCAAATGAACCCCCCCCCCCCTCACCCCGCCCCACCCCTCCCAATCCTCATGGAGGTTCCCACTAGACCTCGTGACTGTGCCAAGTGGTGGTGCCAGGGGGCATTCCCAGGCACTGTCTGGCTGTGACCCTCTTGATGTGGAGATGCCGGGGTTGGACTGGGGTAAACACAGTAAGAGTTTTAACAACACCAGGTTAAAGTCCAACAGGTTTATTTGGTAGCAAATTCCATTAGCTTTCGGAGCGCTGCTCCTTCGTCAGATGGAGTGGATATCTGCTCACAAGGCATACAAAGACAAACTCAAGTTACAGAAAGTTTCTGTAACTTGGTTTTGTGTCTGTGTGCCTTGTTTGTGAGCAGATATCCACTCCATCTGACGAAGGAGCAGCGCTCAGAAAGCCGATGGCATTTGCTACCAAATAAACCTGTTGGACTTTAACCTGGTGTTGTTAAAACTCTTACTGTGACCCTCTTCCCCAGGGACTGCCTGGCTGTGACCCTCTTCCCCAGGGACTATATTCACCTTTGCACTCCGGGGGAGATCCCCACCACAGGTTCACGACTAGGTGAACCTGTTGTAAACCACGCCAGTGTGACGTCACTTTGGTGCGGCGTCAATATCTGCTGAACGGGCGGGTTTGAGAGATGGAAACGTATTGAAATTCATGCAAAACAGGTTTACGCCAGTTATGGGCATGAATCTGATGGCATCACTGGCGAGAGGCAGGGAAGATCCAAGATCCAAGAACCCCGCCAGCATTTGCACGGACAGCGAGCATGGGCTCAAGATTGCCCCCCTATGTACGTCATTATTGAGGAGTGCTTGGTGCACAAACGGTTTAGAGGGTAGTCAGGTACCTTTGAGATATCTGCCAATGCCATCCTGTAACCAGCCAATGGAAGTTGCAAGACTTCATGCAAAAGAAATTATTTTGATTCACTCCTCTTCCACCTCAGCAGATTGAAATGAGATTGAAATTTGCGACTGGAAAAATTGCAGCTCGGAACATGTATCCTGGTATGCTTACACTATTATAGTAAATTACCAATTTGAGAAAACTATTACATCCAGGGTATTAAATCCTTGCCAAAATGCAACACCTACATATAATTTAAGATGCAAACTAGATAGACGTGTTTATATTTCATTCTCAAGTTTTATTTGTTAAATTGAGAACATTTTAGGTCACAGCACCTACTAATGCAGACCACATTTTCCTGCAATCTATAATGCAATGTAAATAGTAGAATACAAACTGGAAACCCAATTTTTTATACCCAGAAAATTTTGCTCCCATTAGCACTTGAAGGAAAATACACTCATGACTGTTTCTATTAGAGGAATATTAAGTATATTTATACACTTTCCTTCTCCATTTATCACTCTGCATTTGGCAACTCAAAGTGCTGTAATAGTTCTTGAATAGGACTATCATATCTTTATAAGTTCTCTAAATCCATTCCAATTTTAAAAGTTCTATATATTTAAGAACCTAATTAAGCTGTACCCCTATGAACCAGTTAATCAATATTCCTTCTGATATTTTTTTTTATTGAGCTTAAAGTTCCTGAAGTAAAGCCCCGGTCTTCATTAGTAGATCTATCAGATGTCTACAGTCTGTAAAATCCTGCAATGATTAAATGCCATAGCTTGTTCAAATTTAACATTTCAGTCTGGTTAGTTCCGTCTAGTATCCTTCCAGTGGTGGCTTCATTTTACAAAAACATCTATCTCTTAATGGCTTCAGATGTTCTAAAACAAAATGTTTCATAGAAGATAATTTATTAATCTTCAGAGAATCTTTAAGCAGAGGGACAAATTTATTTAACTAACTGTCTAAGGAAATGATACTCAGTAAAATTACACTGGATATTTTTAGAATGAACTGACAAGACACAACACAGGCAATATCATTATGAACATTAATTGCAGACAAGCCAAATCAAATTAAATCTACATTGGATACTTAATCTACCGTGCAATAATTGTCTAACTAGAGTTGCATCTATTTATTAAGTTGTATGTAAAGCATTCAAGTGCAACCTTCACTTTTGGAACGTTTTCTATTTTTAAAGATGTAAATGTCAAATAAAGTGTAGCAAATGATTACAATTGATACCCAAACTAAAAGCAAAATATTGCAGATGCTGAATATCTGGAATAATAACAGAAAATGCTGGATAAACTCAGCAGGTCTGGCAGCATCTGTGATGAGAGAAACAGAGTTAATGTTGAGTCCGATATGACGCTTCTTCAGAACATTAACATGGTTTCTTTCTCCAGACAATTAATACCTCCTGTAGTTCAAAATTAAAACAAACCTCAAATTGCTATATAAAAGATAAGCTGACAACACCCAAAAAGTCTAATCTCAAAACCATGCAATTTTCACTTAATTCCTTTGAGACTTTTGTCAATAAAACTACATTTTTCTCCAAAGAAGTGAAATAAACTTCACCAATGCTAGAAGCGTTAACAAAACCAACCTGCTGGAAACATTCCACTATTAAACATATCATCTGAAAGAAATGCTGGTTAGGTGCATCGATCATGTTAAATTCTCCCTCAGGTGTATCTGAACAGGTGCCGGAGGGTGGTGACTAGGAGATTTTCACAGCAACTTCAATGTAAGCCTACTTGTGGCACTAATAAACAAACTAAAGCATCCTTTTCCCTCCTTTCCTAAAAAGACACAACTTCCTAAAGTACAACATGATCTGATCCATCTTTTATGTTATGATTGTTATTCCATATCCTGTTCTTTGCAACTTTCCAGTCCCATAGCAAGTTTACTACCTATCCAGTCATCTCAACACATGGGGGCTATTTTACCATTTTGATTCTAAATGCTGAAGCTGGGCATAATTCAGCTCCGACTTGGAAACCTGTTCTCCGGCGCCCCCATACGCACCTAGCCTGAAAAAAGTCATGAGTCTGAATCGCGCTGTGGGCGGGACTTATTGTGCCCGAAACATTGCTGCTCCGATCGGAGCCTTCAACTGCGCATGTGCAGTGGAAAAAATTTTGAAAAACGCTCCCGTCACATTGCTCCCGGGCCACAAAAAAAAATGGATAAAGCGGCCCGGGAGCAATGGCCCCCACAGATATCGCCCCACCCCCACAACACAACTGTCCCCCTTATCCACTCACCACCCCCCGCTACCCAGACCGATCAAGATTCCCTGCCCCCTTTCCCCCCCCCCCCCCCCCAAAACAATCACCTACAGAGTGACAGCGGACCCCCCTGCTCCTGCCCCACCCCCGGCTCCCCCACCAAAGAACGATCGGGCCATCCGCCTCCTCCCCCCCCCCCCCGCCACCAGCAGAGAATGATCTGACCTCCCTCTTCCTCACTCCCCCCACCAGAGAACCATCTGGTCTCCCTCTTCCCCCCCCCCCCCCACCAGAGAATGATTGGGCCTCCCTCTGCTCCCCACCCCCCCCTCACCGCAACCAGAGAAACATCTGACCCGCCTCCCCTCCCCCCCCCCCCTCCCACCAGAGAATGATGTGACCCGCCTCCCTCCCCCCTCACCACTGATCTGAGTCAGGGAGCCGTTGGAAGCTCTGAACTTACCTCTTCAGAAGCAGAAGCACCCGAAACAGACCTTTGCTGAGCATGTTTGTTTCGAGCCGAATCTCGACGGGCAAATGCGATGGTAAAGGGGGAAATGCAGGTACGATTGGGCGTCCAGCTCATTAAGTCAATTTAAATGCATGCCCGTTTCGGTGCACGGTTCCGATTGCGGCCATTTTCGGGCCTTGGTAAAGTGGGAATCTGCGTGGACGCGGGCGCAGATTGCGCTATTCGCCTCACGCCCGACTTTACCAAGTTTTCGCGTCCGAAAACGGGCACAACGCAATGGTAAAATCGGACCCATAATTGTCCACCTCTGACAGATAGCTATTGACAATTATTTCTTCCAATCTCATGAAAAGCAAGGAAAAGAAAAAAATGCAGACCCTGGAAATCTGAAAATGCACATCAGAACAGTAAGCTTCTGTGAAGAAAACAGACCCATTTTGTTTTGAGCACATTCTTTGAATAAAGGTCTGTACTCAGAATGTAAATGTGTCTGCTCTGTCCACAGATCCCATTCCAGTGTTTTCTGTTCCAATCACAGGATTCACTGCTAACGGCATAGGCCAGAATACCAACCACAGGATGGATTTGTTTTTTGCTGAATACCTCCATTCTATTTGCAATAGTTGACTTGTTGCTTGCCACTTCAATTCCCTTTCTCATTTCCACTGATTATTTTTCAATTAAGCACTAAATGGTAGACAAATGAAATGAGAGTAATACTTTGGTTTAATATAATGAAAAGGAGTGATGAAATGTGGCACAAAATCAATTGATTTTGCAAATCTATAATGAGATATTTAAAACTGACATATGCAAGATATATAACGTAATATGAACTAAACAAACCAATAAGGACAGTATATGGCGAGATTTACTTGCCCAATGATATGCTTTATTAATTACCTTTCAGTAATTAACCATGGGTTAAAGCTCCCTACAACCTCATGTGAAATCATTTTTAGATGTTGGTCAAAGCTCTCACGGTAGTCAAGTATACTTTGAACCATTTTCTGTGGTACTGGAAGTGCTATCCCACTCTGCTTTTTCCTGGATAATCTCTGGGTCAAAGGTTCCAACATTGAGGCAGTCTCTGGCTTTCCACTCCATTCCAAGTCCTCAGCTGGGCTAAATTAAAACAAAAGTTAAGACTGTAACACTTTTATTTCCATTAATGCAACCTTAAACAAGAAAGTTATATATTCAAAAGATTTTGCACTGCAATAGATTCATCTTGATTAATGAGGGGATTGGGGTTATGGGGAAAAGGCAGAAGAATGGGGATGAGAAAATAAAAGTCAGCCACGATTGAATGGCGGAGCAGACTCGATGGGCCGAGTGGCCTAATTCTGCTCCTATGTCTTATTACTCATAACCCCACTAGGTTTCATTAGTGCTCACCTGGCTGGGGACTCACATTATTCACCCTCCATTACTCATATACTAAGGCAACACATTCCATTCTATCCATCCACCACCCTGTGTTCACTGTCAAATTAGGGACCGATCCCCCCCCCCCCCCCCGCCCCCCCCAGTCGCTGGCCGTGGAACCCCCATCCCAACAGCCGATCACTGGCCTCCCGGATATCACTGGGCCATCCCTGATGACCCCGCCCCAATGGCCAACCCTGAACAGCCTCTACCCTTCCTCTTCCACTCATCTCAATGAAGAGTGGCAGCGGGACCCCCCCACCACCACTAGACAGTGCCAAGGTGCCCCTTGGGTGTTGTCACTTTGCCTCTTGTGCAGTGCCAGGGGACTAGGCTGGCACTGCCCACGGAGGCACCTCCTCCCCAACCTCCTGAGGGGGAAGCCTCCATTCACTCCAGCGGGGGTTGACCAACAGTTCCCCATTAGTGGGGAGCTGTTGTAAACCCCACTGGAGTGGGTCACTCCTGGGCTGGTTGGGGGAGGAGGGGAAATCCGGGCCCCGGAAATGCATGGAGATCAGTTGGGAGCCTGCTAATCGGTCTCCGCTGATGTCTCCCGGCTACAGCAGCGCAGCGAGCTGAGAGAATCGGCCCCAACATCTTAACGACAGATCAAAACCCTAAAAAAGGAGCTGGAGGAAAAAGTAAGTGCTGCATATTTTGCTGTTTTCTAAATTATTAGGTTAAACATTCACAGGTTTCAATTTTTAAAAAAAAAGTCTATTTCAGACTGCTTCCTTTGGAGAGAAAGATTCATTTTTTCTTGAAACCATGTACAGGTGGTTGTAATGGTGTACTAAGATGACATCTGTGTGATATTCAGATAAATGGTCATTCTTTGTCATCACAATAAAAACTAGAATGCTTGAGAGGAGAGGCTGGAGCGAGGGAGGCCGGAGCGAGGGAGACCCCACCAGACCAAGGGACCCTGAGGGCCCCTGCAAGACCCAGGGAGAGCAAGAGAGACAGAGATCAAAATGTGTTAATAAACTGAAGCATTGAAATATTCACAACTTACTCAACTTCTAAAGACCTCTGAATTATTGTATCCATAGTTGGATCACTTTGTTCAACAGTTCGGGTGATCTTGATTGGTTGTGGGGTATGTGGCTGTGTGTCAATTAGTACAAACTCTCTTTCTGTGAGAATAGAAATAGCAGTACAACATTAATCAAATGCACGATTTCTTTCCAAAACATCAAATTATCTCAACAGCAGGTTTGCTTTCTGCAATTCAAAATGTGGATACCATAGGAACAGATTCTAGAATTCAGTTTAATTTTGATGATTGTAGTATCATAAAGGTAGAAGTATTCATAAACCACAAATTCTCAGACAATATCATTGTTTGAATAGATCATTCTGGCTGCACAAAGTTTATTATGCAAGGTAACTAGTAATTTCTCCATTTAAATTTCATTACTACCATGCTTTAAAACATTTCCAGTATGATTTAGAATTACGTGTCAGGAAACAAAAGTAATTTATAGTAAACTATATTTGTATTTTGGGTATTAGCAATAAAATATAGCTTTAAGTAAGTTTCTGTATAAGAACGAGTTGAAAATGTAGTGAGCTTCATGTTAAGTAAAGGTGCCTGCACGCCCGTGGGTTTTGATCACAGTAAACTGTACCTGCATCGTAATTAAAAGGATTGATAACATGAAAACAAACAGGGTTTAATGAACCACTAAGCTGTTGTTTATCAACTGGGGGCTCAGACTGAAAATTATAAACATTTATCAGTTGAAACCAAGTACCAGAGAAGAAAGCAGCTCTCAAAAGAAACTGCCAGTAGAGAGACGGGACAATGATTAAAGGGGTAGAAAGTTCCAGAAGCTAAAGAACATAGTTCTAAAAACCAGGGGATGAAAAGAGGGGTCCCAGGAAGACTGAAGTTAAAGGGACAAAGAACTGGAATCTGAACAAGGTACTGTTCACTGAAGTTAAAGAAAAGAGAAGGGAGGGTCTCCAAGTTAAAGACAAAGTTGGCTAGTGAGAAGTCAGACATCTGAAGTAATCCTAAGATTGGTGACACCTTAGTACAGTCTGTGAAGCAGTGTTGTTCTGTTAGAATGGCTGGGTACCCAAGAGATTGTGTGGAAGCTTGAATGCATTTAGTAATCCAAGGGAGAGGAATACTGAAAGGAGAGACTGAAATCCTGGAAATGGATCTTTGGTGAAAGCTTGGGAGAAGACTCTAAAGGTGTATTCTTTCAAGAGTGGAGTTTGGAAACATTTGTATGGAAGTCAGATTTCAGAGAGACCAGTTAGCTCACAGCGTGATCAGCATCGGAGGGGGGGATTTAATGAGAAATCCATGCAAGTTCTAGTGGGTGGTATCTGCCACTTGGTTTCAGAGTGTGGTGTATCTAACCACAATTGGCCTGTTGGTTTATATGGACTGTGTACTTAACGAGAACATCAGAGTACAAGATACATTTTGTAACTTGTGTTATCCTTAAAATCGGTGTACATCAATGAAGATATAGGTGGGGTGAAAGAACAGAAGATTATGACTTTTTTCCTGTTTAGTAAATGTTTTATTCTTTTGTTAAAAATTAATTGGCAGTCCTGTGACTCTGTTCATCCAGTCGCTAAACAAAATAAGAGTTACAGTCTACTGAGCCAGGGTTCCATTCTGGGACCTGACTGTTCAGTACAGCTCGGATCGTAGCAGTGTGTAGAGTACACTGCTCTGGACTCCTATTATAAAAAGAACGGTAGTGGAACAGGCACTAAAAAAAAAGGACTACAAACATGATTCCAGAACCAAGTGGTTATACTCATCAGGAAAGACTGAACAGGCTGGTGCCTTTTTCTATCAAAAAGGCTGAAGAGTGACCTAATAGAGGTCTTTAAAACTCTGAAGTGGTTTGATAAGGTTAACAGAAGACTTTTCCACTTGTAAGTGAGACCAAAAACTATGGGCCATAAATACATGTTCGTAGTCATTGTTGTAAATTTGGCAGTCAACCTGAACACAGGAAGATTCCAAGCTAACAACCAAATCATCTATTTATCAGATTTTGGTTGAGGGATAAATATTCGCCAAGAGTTAGAGAAAACCCATTCTCCTTCAAAATAATACCATAAGACCTTTGCATCCATTCCAGAGGGTTTCAGTTTAAACTCTCATCCTCTGAATGGGATAGGCCGAAAAGCCTCCAATTAGGATTTTGAACTGAAGTGTCACACTGGATAATATCAGAAATAAGTCTTTTGTTCCTTAGCACAGTCTTGGGAGCGTTCTGGCTTATAAAGGATACATCGGAATAGTACGGAAACTGCAGCAAATCCTCGTTTAATGTCAACCCACTTAACGTGGTTTCACCTGAACATTGACAATAAAGTGGTGTCAGTGTGTCTATTTAACATCTTGTCATTTGGCACAGACTCTTTCATCTGTGGCCTGTCTGCTCACATGACTTTTCCCACAGCACTTGCGTTCTTGCCCTCATTCCCTCTTCCTCTGACTGCCAACTTGGGTGACTACACCCAGCACCTTGTCTCCTGGCCACTCTCTTCTTATTTGAGCTCTCGGGGTCTGTTCTTCACTGGCTCCTGCTCCTGCCCTTACATCAAGTCCTGGGCTCCATCTACTGGCAAAATTGGTCAGTGCAGGTAGTCAGGACTTCAGCTGCTAACTGCACCAACCAACTTCTGCCACTAGATAGAGCCTAGTCAATCTAAACTTCAGATTCTAAAGTAGTGGGTACAGGGTGAATATTGCAATGTTTTAAAATATTTAATTTGTATATTGTATTTCTTTGATATTTGCGATGCATTTTATGTTTCAAGTTATTTCAGCTAGGAATGCATGGTGCTGCACATGTATGGTTCATTATTTCAACTTGTACATTCTTTTCCCCCCAGGCAAGAAATGCCAGAGGAAACTTAACTCTGGCTTTAACATGTGTTTCACTTAAAGTCCCGATTTTCAGGAACACAACTACAACATTAAGCAAAGAACTACTGTAATAAACTTGTAAGCTGAATAATGAAAAAGAGTCCACTAAAAGTAGGAAGGAAAGGGTCAGAGAATAGACATCAAAAAAGCGAGTAAAGAAAGTAGAAAGGAGGTAAATTTGCAAATAAATAAATTGTGCATTAAAAAAAAGTGGAAGTAGGAGGAAGAGAGGGACTAGAGGAAGAAAATCATATCTACCACCAGGATGAATGAAAAGGACTGGAGGATTTTAAATGTTACACCCTTGTTCACAAAAGGAAGAGGCTAAACCTAGCAACATTGGAGCTGGGAAACATTTCCCAATGACAATTCAGTTTAAAAAATGATGGCCACTTCATAAGCACTGACAAATAAGAGTGACATCACAGATTTGTTAAACGCAAATACTATTTTACTAAATTGATTACATTTTCTGATAAGGCAAGATGCAGAATGTGAAACAATTATGGCAGGAAGATATAGATTTAACAGAAACATGGCTGCAAACTGAAAATTCAAGTATAAACTAGAAATATTGGGTTATAATTTTTTTTTAAGAAAGGAGAGATGTAGTGATTAAAGCACTGAACATTTAGATAATCGTGTCTGTATCAGCTCTTGGCAATTGCAATTTGACTAGTCCCAATCTACTGCCTTTCTCTGCAAGTCCTGCAAATGTTTGTCTTCTTATCAGGTTCCCTTTTGAAAGTTGCAATTGGATTTAACCTAACCACATGCTGTGTAAATAAGTTATTCACATGCTGTGTAAATAAGCTATTCCTCATGTTAACCACTTTCTTTTGCCAATCACCTTAAATTGATAAAAGCAAATTACTGCAGATGCTGGAATCTGAAACAGAATCAGAAAGTCTCAACAGGTCTGACAGCATCTGTGGAGAGAGAATATAGCTAATGTTTCAAGTCTGGTTGACCCTTCGTCTATGGTTCTTGACCCTTCCACCAACAGGAACACTTCCTCTTCATCCATATCTAAACCCCTCACAATAACAAACCTCCTTTCAACTTATTCTTCACTTGAGAATAAACTTATTTTCATCAGACTTTCCATGTATAAGAAGTTCCCCCATCCTTGGAACCATTTCTGTGAATCTTTTCTGCACCCTCTCTAAAGCCATCACATCTTTCTTAAAATTAAGTATCCAGAATTGGACGAAATGAGACTGAACAAACGTTTTGTAAAGTTTTAACATATCTTCCTTGCTTTTGTACTGTATACTTACTGTCCATAATTTTCCAATCATCCCTCAATACAGGGGTGTTGCCGGAGGATTGGAGATTTGCAAATGTCACACCCTTTTTAAACAAAGGGTGTGAGGCTGAACTCAGCAGCTACAGGCCAGTTAATTTAAGCTCGGTGGTGGAAAAGCTTTTAGAAATATAATTTGAGAGAGAGAAAGATAATCCACACTTGGCCAAGTAACTGTTAAGTCACGAAAGCCAGGATGGATTTGTTAAAAGGGAAATAACGTTCGATTAATTTGATTGAGTTTCTGATAAGGCAGCAGATGGCTGATGAGGGTAATGTGATCGTTATGGTGTATATATATTTTCAAAGGCATTTGAATAGGCAAGACGATAGTGCTGGAACTCAGGAGAGGAAAAGGGTATTTAAAAATATCAGTCACCTTCATCTTTAGTTCTTACGGTTTTCTCCCTTATAACCTATTCTCTATTTTCTGCTCTACTTCCTCCCCCACACTGCTGTGTTATTTCAAATTCTTCCCCTATGCTAATAGTTACTCTGAGGATATTGGTACCAGCCTGTGTTTTATTTTATGGACTGTGGGTATCACTGGTAAGGCCAGCATTGGTTGCCCATCCTTCATTGCCCTTAAATAGGTGGTGAGCCAACTTCTTAAAATGCTGCAGCTCGTGTTGTGTAGATACACCCACAGTATTGTTAGGAAATAAGTTCCAGGGTTTTAACCCAGCAACAGTAAAGGAGTGACAAAATAGGGCCGGGATCAATAATATTTAAATCAGCCTCGTGTCCTTCCCAAGCGCAAACCCAATTTCTCGCCTCTCAATCATTTCCCGCCCCGCTACTCAACCAGAAAAATCCTGCTCATAAAGATTCTTAGAGGGTTAGACAGGGTAAATGTTGCGGGGGGATGTTTCCATTCATGGGAGTGTGTAGGGTCAGAGGGCATGGTCGCAGAATAAGGGGGTGCTCATTAAGATGGATTTGGGGAAGACTAGCTTTACACAGAGTCGGAAATTTCTGGAATTCTTTACTCCAGGAGGCCGAGTCCGTGAACATTTTCAAGGCTGAGATCGATAGGTCTTAATTTTTGGAGAAAAGGCAGGAAAGTGGACTTAGTGAATGTTAGATCCTGATCTTATTAAATGGTGGAGCAGGCTCAAAGGACTGAATGGCCTATTCCTGTTCCTATTTCAGAAATCACTAAATCACAGAATACTATAGCGCAGAAGAGGCCCTTCGGCCCATCGAGTCTGTACCGACGCAGGAAATGCCCTGACCTGCCCACCTAATCCCACTTGCCAGCACTTGGCCCATGGCACACCATAACATTCAAGGCTAAGTACTCATCCAGGTACTTTTTAAAGGATGTGAGGCATCCCGCCTCCACCACCTTCCCAGGCAGCGCATTCCAGACTGTCACCACCCTCTGGGTAAAAAAAGTCTTTCCTCAAATCCCCCCTAAATCTCCCACCCCTCACTTTTAACTTGTGTCCCCATATAACTGACCCTTCAACTAAGGGGAACAACTGCTCCCTATCCACCCTGTCCATGCCCCTCAATCTTGGAACACCTCAATCAGGTCGCCCCTCAGTCTTCTCTGCTCCAATGAAAACAACCCAAGCCTATCCAACCTCTTTTCATAACTTAAATGTTCCATCCCAGGCAGCATCCTGGTAAATCTCCTCTGCACTCCCTCCAGTGCGATCACATCCTTCCTATAATGTGGCGATTAGAACTGCACACAGTACTCCAGCTGTGGCCTCACCAAAGTTCGATACAACTCCATCATGACTGCTCTGCTTTTGTAATCTATACCCGGATTGATAAAGGCGAGTGTGCCATATGCCCTTTTCACTACCCTATTAACCGGTCTTTGCGCCTTCAGAGATCTATAGACAAACACGCCAAGGTCCCTTTGTTCTTCAGAACTTCTCAGTGTCAGACCTTTCATCGCATACTTCCTTGTCAAATTACCCCTTCCAAAGTGCATCACCTCACACTTTTCAGGATTAAATTCTATCTGCCACTTACCTGCCCATTTGACCATCTCATCTATATCTTCTTGTAACCCAAGACACTCAACCTCTCCGTTAACCATCTGGCCAATCTTTGTGTCATTGGCAAACTTACTGATCCTACCCTCCCCATATAATCATCTATGTAATTTATAAAAATGACAAACAATTGGGGGCTCAGCACGGATCCCTGTGGTGCACCACTGGTCACTGGCCTCCAGTCACTAAAGCAGCCATCTGTCACCACCCTCTGTGTCCTACCACAAAGCCAATTATGAATCCACTTTGTCAGATCACCCTGTATCCCATGTGCATTAGCCTTCTTAATAAGTCTTCCATGTGGGACTTTGTCAAAGACTTTGCTGAAATCCATGTTAAGTACATCAGCCACACTACCCTCATCCACACACTTAGTTACATGCTCAAAAAATTCAATCAAGTTTGTTAGGCATGACCTCCCTCTGACAAAACCATGCTGACCATCCCTGATCCCTGCCTCTCCAAATGGAGATAGATTCTCTCCGTCAGAATCTTCTCCAGTAGTTTCCCAACCACCAGTGAGACTCACTGGTCTGTAGTTCCCTGGCTTGTCTCTACAATCTTTCTTAAATAGTGGGACCACATTTGCTGTTCTCCAGTCCTCTGACACCTCCCAGTGGCCAGGGAGGAATTAAAAATTTGAGTCAGAGCCCCTGCAATTTCCTCCTTTGCCTCCCGCAACAACCTGGGACACAATTAATCCGGATCTGGAAATTTGTCCACTTTTAAGCCCGCAAATACCTCCAATACCTCGTCACTCCCTATGATAATCTTCTCTAGAGCCTCACAGTCTCTCTTCACAAGTTCCATAACTACCTCCTCATTCTCATGGGTGAAGACAGATGTGAAATATTCGTTTAACACCCTACCAATGTCCTCTCCCTCCACCCACAGATTTCTCCCTTGGTCCCTACTCATTCCCTGGTTATCCTTTTCCCATTGATATACTCACAGAATATCTTAGGATTTTCCCTACTTTTACCAACCAGAGCTTTCTCATATCCTCTCTTTGCTCTCCTAATTGATTTAAGCTCCATCCTGCACTTTCTGTACTCCACTAATGCCTCCATAGACTTACTTCCCTTATACTTGTTAAAAGCCTCTCTTTTCCTTCTCATTGTATCCTGAATGTCTCTGGTCATCCATGGTTAGAACCATAGAAAATTACAGCTCAGAAACAGGCCTTTTGGCCCTTCTTGTCTGTGCCGAACCATTTTTTGCCTAGTCCCACTGACCTGCACTTGGACCATATCCCTCCACACCCCTCTCATCCATGAACCCGTCCAAGTTTTTCTTAAATGTTAAAAGTGACCCCACATTTACCACTTTATCCGGTAGCTCATTCCACACTCCCACCACTCTGCGTGAAGAAGCCCCCCCTAATATTCCCTTTAAACTTTTCTCCTTTCACCCTTAACCCATGCCCTCTGGTTTTTTTCTCCCCTAGCCTCAGCGGAAAAAGCCTGCTTGCATTCACTCTATCTATACCCATCAAAATCTTATACACCTCTATCAAATCTCCCCTCAATCTTCTACGCTCCAGGGAATAAAGTCCCAACCTATTCAATCTCTCTCTGTAACTCAGCTTCTCAAGTCCCGGCAACATCCTTGTGAACCTTCTCTGCACTCTTTCAACCTTATTTACATCCTTCCTGTAACTAGGTGACCAAAACTGTACACAATACTCCAAATTCGGCCTCACCAGTGCCTTATATAACCTTACCATAACACTCCAACTTTTATACTCGATACTCCGATTTATAAAGGCCAATGTACCAAAGGCACTCTTTACGACCCTGGGTTCTCTAGGTTTGTTACACCTTCCTATTACCCTGGAGGAAACATGTTGGGCTTGTACCCTCACCATTTCATCTTTGAACAGCCCCCACTGCTCTTCCGTAGATTTCCCCACAAGTAACTCGTTCCAGTCTACCTTGGCCAGATCCTGCCTAATTTTGTTAAAATATGTTCTCCCCCAATCCAAAACCTTTTTCTGCAACTGTCAATTTCTTTGTCCATAACAAATTTGAATTGAAATATGTTGTGGTCTCTATCACCAAAATGCTCCTCCGCCAACACATCAACCACCTGTCTGGCTTCATTCCCCAGAATTAGGTCCAGCACAGCTCCTTCCCTTGTTGGATCCTCCACATATCGATCCAAGAAGTTTTCCTGTATATATTTTAAGAACTCTACTCCATCTAAGCCCTTAACATGATGGCTATCCCAATTAATGTTGGGAAAGTTGAAATCACCTAATATAATTACCCTCTTATTATTTTTACATCCCTCTGCGAATTGCACACATTTGCTCTTCAATTTCCCACTGACTATCTAGGAGTCTATAATAAACACCTAGCAACGTAGTTGTCCCTTTTTTATTCCTAAGCTCTACCCACAAAGCTTCATTTGATGCCCCTCCAAGGTATCATCTCTCCTTAACTAATTCTGCAATACCTCCTCCTCTTTAACCCCTTCCTCTGTCTCACCTGAAGATTCTATATCCCAGGATGTTGAGCTGCCAATCCTGCCCCTCACTCAACCATGTCTCCGTGATGGCTATTATATCATAATTACACGTGTCAATCCTCACCCTTAACTCATCCGTTTTACCTTTAATACTCCTGGCATTAAAGTAGAGGCCCTCCAGCCTGGTCTTACTCCCTTGAAACTTGCTACTGCTGCATTCCATCTGACCCGATTGCTTTTCTGTTGTACTGTGTCCCTATTCTGCTAACAGTCTGGGTCCCCTACCCCTGCCAACTAGTGTGTTAAATGTTCAATTATTAGGGACATTCTTATGATCTTATTTGTCCCTTGGACCCTCAAATGAAAAGAAATAAAAATGTAGCCCCCCCCCCCCCCTTCCTCCATCCCACTCAGAAAGGCTGGACAAGTAACTGACCAAGTTAGAAACTAAAAATCGCAACTACGCACCAGATCCCAAACTACTCAAAGGCATACCGGATTCACAACTCCATGGTAAATTACCTTGCTTCTCTCCCTCAGCCCAAAAGTCAGGATCAGCATATTCAATCTGGCAAATTCTTCTGCAAACTGCTTCTTGGTATCTCTAGTAATTTATTGAAACAAAATAGCAAAAATAAGAATATACTGATATCAAAAACACACTAACATTAAGAACAACTTGTAAAATTAACAGTTTCTTCTGGCAAATTCAGATGCACCAGGGCATTAGTCTCAGACTCTGGATTACTAGTCACAGTGAGATTACCATTACTCCACTGTCTCCACATAACCACAACGTCTCCCCTCCTCACAAAGTTGAAAGATAGAAAATTCACACATTGTTGTCAGCGATTACCCATTAACCCACAAAATCCCCTATAATTCCTGTTCACCAATTGGGTAAATAACTGCAATATTTATTTACATACAACTATAATACGGACGCTGCCAGTGAACTACTGAGAAGGTTCTGGAACAGAAACCCCTGTTTGCCAGGATGATGCCCCACCTTACACCCAGATTGGCTCCCCGGGTCATGTGACCTTTACTCTGCAGATTGATCCTTAAAGGGACAATCCTTTTCCCTCAAGTTCTTTTACATAATTGACAATCATCAGTTTACTCAGTCCCTAATAATTGAATATTTAACACATGAATCCAGTCCATTATAAATTAAGTCTTTCAGGTGCTTTCCAATTCCTAGTGGAGCAGTGTAACTCCTCTGTCTGGGGTGCTTCCACTGGAGTGCAGTTAGTTAAAAATCATAATCACTGGTGTCTCTTCAGGCATCTCAGTTCCATCTGTTTCCATGGGGATGTTAGTCATGCCTGTTACAGGATGACCAGGTGTTCATTGCTTGGATACTCAGCAATATAATTCCTGATGGCTATACTGGCTGCTGGGGCAACTCTCACTCTCTCAAATGGTCTACGTGTTTCCTAACGATCCTTCCTTCTATATCCACTTGATAAGACAAGGGTCCCGTTTTGGATACAATGACTCCAGGGACCCAACTCGACACACTTGCAAAATTCCTGACATACACGGTTTCATCCACTGAAAACAACTTTGTTGACTGACATGAATCATGGTTTGTCTTCTGACTGCTTTGGCAGGCCTCTACCCTCCCCAGCAAGTTTGGAAACACGAGGCTCAGTCTCATTCGGAGATGATGATTCATAAACAATTCTGCTGGCGGGACTCCTGTCGTTGCATGTGAAGTGGTCCTATCGCCCAGAAGGAATCTTGAGATTCTGGTCTCGAGGGTCCCTCCTACTGCTTCTTCAGGCCAGACTTAAAGCTTTGGATGGCTTGCTCAGCTAGTCTGTAGGATGCTGGCTGGAAATGCGCAGTTCTAATGAACTTGATACCATTGAGGGCAGTGAAGTTCTGAAGCTCAGCTGTTCCATTATCAGACAGTATGATTTCAGATATTCCATGGGTGGAAAAACATTGGTGTGATTTCTCAACTGTAGCGTGCAATGTCAGACACTTCACCTCAAACACTTCCATCCACTTTGTGCATCAACAAGGAGCAAAACCATTGTGCCACGAATGGATCAACATAACCAACGTAGACTCGTATCCATGGCTGGCCAGGTCACTCCCAAGGGTGCAGTGGGGCTGCAGAAGCAACCTCTGTTGCAATTGGCACTCTTCACAGTGCTTGACTAGGTTCTTGATGTTGGCATCAATGTCAGGCCACCAGACTTAACTCCTGGTGATCATCTCCATCTTAGATATACCCAGATGAACACTGTACAATTCAGCTAGAAGCAACTCCCTTCCTGGTACAGGAATGACTACTCTGGCTCCCCAAAGTATGATGCATCTTATTACATATGAAAGGATGAATTAAATTATGGTTCCACCTCTTCAGAAACTGGCTCACTGGCCCAACCTATTAGTATCCCGTGGACAACAGCAGATTTCTGCTGGTCCAATACTTGATTTGCTGTGCCAAAACTGGCAACACATCCAAGAAATTCAATACTAAAACTTCTTCCTGTGGGGTAATGGGGGAAATACTACACACTCAGGTAAAAGCTGGTGACTAAGTACATCCGCATTCGCAATGTGTTCCAGACCGGCACTCTAATGTATATTCACAGGCTGACAGAACTAATGCCCAATACTGAATTCTTGTCAATGCAACTGGCAGAATAGCCTTGTCTTCTTTAAAAAGACCCAGTAGTGATTTGTGGTCTATAACAATGGTAAAGTGTCTCCCATACACATACTGGTGGAATTTCTTTACCCCATATACTATAAACAAGCCTTTTTCAATCTGAGAGTAGCCTTTTTCGGCCTCAGTGGGTTCTCGAGACATACCCTAAAGGTCTTTCAGATCCATCATCCATCTATGGGACTATACACCATATGGAGAGGCATTACTGGTTAACACCAATTCCTTAGACAAGTCAAAATGCACCAATAAACTCGATGGATATAACAATTGTTTTACACTGTTAAAAGATTCTCTCTAGAGCATCTTCCAAAACCAATGTTGGTGCTTCTTTAGCAAGGGGGCCAATGTTCACAAATCTAGTCGAAAATGTCCGTAGTAATTCACTATTCTCAAAAATGACTTGAGCTCAGATATGTTTCTGGGGACCAGTGCCTCCTTTTTAGCTCTGACCTTGGGGTATAATCTTAGTGCATCAACACGATACCCCAGATAGGCTACCTCAGTGGTTTGAAAAGTACATTTCTCCTACTTGAGGCGAACCCCAGCCTCTTGAAATCTCTTTAGTACCGCCTCTAAGTTAGCTAGGTCCTTAGCTTGCCAATCCAGTTATCAAAACATCAGCCAGGTATACCACAACTCATGGCAGTCTTTGCAATAAACTTTCCTTGTTCTTTGGAAAACAGCAAATGCCAGTGGCACACCAAAGAGTAGGTGTGTATACTGAAACAAACCTTTGTGCATATCTATTGTAACATAAACTTGGGAAGCAATGTCTAACTCAAGTTGCTGATGTTGTGGTTCATATCTAATTTTGCACTAGACTGACTTCTGGTCAGCTTTGCATACAAGTCTTCAGTCTTCAAGACTGGATACTTATTTAAATTTGATAGGCTGATTAACTGTTAATTTGTAGTCTCTGCAGATGCGGACAATCTTGTCAGGCTTTATCATGGGCATTACAGGTGCAGCCCACACCGCAAATTGAACTGGCTGGATACTATGCAGTTTTTCCAATCTCTTCAATTCTAACTTTTCTTGCAAGGCATATGGTACTGGCCTTGCTCTTTAAAAAAAAAGAGGATCCAGGTTGCCTCTGGTTCTACATAGATCTTTGCTTGGAAACCCTTTATTTTCATTCTCATACTTTTATGATTAACTTTATTAACTCAAGTCAGTCCCCTTTCTGTTTAACTGGATTACCTTGAGCCAATCACAGCCCAAAAGACTTGGCCCTTGGTCTGACACCATTATTACTGGAAGCTGAGTTGACTGCTGCCAGTAGCTTACAGGTACTGTGGTAGCACCCTTTATCTTGACGGTTTCTCCTGTGTTAGTTCTGCTGCGTTACACCTTCAAACTCAATGGCTGGACTCCTCCTTGTAAATATTGAAATGTATGTTCTGCTATCACCGTGGCAGAGGGTCCTGTACCAGCTTCCATCTTTAAGCACCTATTGTTTACCAAAAGCATCACAATGATGGGGGCTGCCCTTACCACTTTCACGTTGAACAATGAGTGAACATTTAAATCTTTAGTATTGGATTCTTCCATATTATGCACTTGCAATGTATAACTAACTTTTTACATCAGTGCCTCAAGTGACCTTGCCTGTGACGGAAAAAATATTCAGTCTCTTTATTCTTGCAAGCTTCAGGGGAGTAGTTACCCCCGCACCAGTAACACACTATTTCAATCCTAGCCAATTGTTTGGCTCTTAAATCGTCTTGCTCTATTAGTGGCTGCATTTTAAAATTACATCCTCATTTTTGGCACTACTACTGACTGCAGCTTCCTGCCCTAACTGGTGAACCATGTCACTTTACACGCTCTGAGGCTTCTGTGTACTCTCCTCAACATTATCTCCAGCACCTTCTTAAAATTTATTCTGCAGACTAAACGGTCCTGCAGCACATCATCAAGAGTGCCTCCAAAGTCTCAGTGTTTTGAGATCTGTCCCAGCTTGCTAATACAAGTTGCAATAGTTTCTCCAGGTACTCTCCCAGTTGAGTTGAACTTAAATTGCTCCAATATTACTGATGGCTTAGTTTGGTAGTGTGTTTTCACCAATTCAGCTATCTCAGTGAATGACCTGGAGTCAGACGTGCTTGGGGATGTCAGGCTGCATATTAAATTGTAGGCCTGGGTACCACACACGCTCAGAAGGATTACCATTCTCTTCCCCTCCCCCTCTATTGCATTGGCCTAAAGATAGTAGCCCAAATGTTCAATGTATTGTTTATAATCCTACACAGAGGCATCAACATAGTCACAGAATAAAGGTACGCCAATTTAAGACTGAGATGAGGAGGAACTTCTTCTCTCAGAGGGTTGTACGTCTTTGGAACTCCTTTCCACAGAGTGCTGTGGAGGCTTGTGTATATCTTTGTGTATATTTAAGGTTGAGATAGATAGATTCTTGATCATAACGAAAATCAAGGGATACAGGGGAAGGGCAGGAAAGTGGACATGAGGAACGCTTCAGACATGATCCTATTGAATGGCGGAACAGGCTCGACGGGGCCGAATGGTCTATTCCTGTTTCTTACAGTCTTATAGTCTAAAAGGATCTGTCCATCTGAACAGGGGCATATCTGCAAATACTCTTGTTTCTTAATCTGAACTTCAATCTGACTTTATGCTCACGAACTTGGGACTGCTTTTTTTCTTTTATCCTCGTCGCCAAATTAATAGTTCCTGTTCACCAGTTAGGTAAACAACAACTGCAACATTTATTTATAAATAATTATAATACAGAGGCTTGCAGCCTCATAGCGGTCAGTCAGCTTCCGAGATGGTTCTGGAACAGAAACCCCTGCTTACTCAGGTGATTCCCCCATCCTGCACCCTGATTGGTTCCACAGGACATGTGACCCTTATTCTGCAGCTTTAAAGGAACAAATCCCCACAAATGAAAACTTTTAGAAATTACTTGATTGATGTGAACTCTTTGTTCTGCTCTAACTTCACTGTTTAAACTCCCCCATAGAAATTGGATTGTTGAGTGAGGTATATTTTGGTTAACCAAGTTATAATTATTGCTGGGCTACCTCTGAAAGTCTTTTTTTTTTTAAATACATATGCATTGTAAAATTTCCTTTAAAAATTTGAAACCAAAGAAATGTTGATCGTAAAAAACTGTAATGTTGATGATATTTCTGTTTGTACTTTAAACCAGGTATATCTGATCTATATTTCAAAATAACTAAAGCATGAAGCATAATTTGTGGATTTTAATTCCTGATTTGCTATTTGAAATTCTTCAACGTGACGAGCTGCTTAGACCGTCAAAAATTGGTACCACAATCTAATTAATATCAGAAAAGAGAAAACCCATGTCAGAGAAATTGTTAGATCTCCATGGGTAGCTTTCTTTGAAGTTAGCAGCAAGTGCCAGCACCCTGCTGCAGAATGTAAAATCCAGGCCATCACACATACTTACTTCCATCTCCTCTATTCTCTGTAGCATATTCTCTAGCGTAGAACCATCTTGCAGCGCCAAAGCTTCTGAATGAGCTTTTACATTTAGCTCCAAATTCAATAACTCTTGTGCTGTGTCCTCCAACAGCTCATCTAATAGTTTTTCTCCAAGGATGTCTGCACTCGCTGCAGTCTGTAAGGAAGTAACAGATGCAATTCTTTATTTTTTCAAAGATGTGCAGATGGAGGCTATTTAGCACATCAAGTCTGCACCGACTTTCCGACAGAGCACCATTCCCAGGCCCTATCCCCCTAACCCAACATATTTTCCCCACTAATCCCCTTAACCTACACATCTTTGAATGCTAAGTGGCACTTTAGCATGGCCAATCAACCTAATCTGCATATCTTTGGACTGTGGGGGGAAACCCACACAGACAGGGGGGAAAATGTGCAAACTCCACACAGGCAGTGACCCAAGGCCGGAATTGAACCTCGGTCCCTGACGTTGTGAGACAGCAGTGCTCAGCTCCTAGAAGAAGGGCTAAAAGGTTTTGAGGAAGACAAGAGTTTTGAAAGAAATTGTCCGAGATTGACCACATATAGACTGAATGAACTGCCGAGTCAATTCACAAGATCTCTCTTAGTTGCATCTGCGATCGAATGTGTAATTCATAGTTCATGTTAAACATGTTGATTACCCAAGATAGTATGTGGCTTTTGCTTTGTTTGTATAGCAAAAAGGTTTTGCTTTAAAACATGGAATCTTATCATTTTATTCTTTCAGTGCATTACTGGGATTTTGAATGATAACAGGTCTTGAACAACATCATAACAGATAACAGAAACCAAAAGAGAAAATGCTGGAAAATCTCAGCAGGTCTGGCAGCATCTGTCAAAGCTCTGACAAAGGGTCATCTGGACTCGAAACATCATCTCTCTTTACAGATGCTGCCATACCTGCTGAGATTTTCCAACATTGTCTCTTTTGGTTTCAGATTCCAGCATCCGCACTAATTTGTTTTTAACATCATAACAGAGATAGAAACAAGTTTAAATTCTACTTTAATTAACACCAACTTGGATGTGGATCAATATCATTTGTTTATAAATTTACCTTTTCAGCAACTTGTAATGATAGCTGATGTTGTAGTGAAGAGTCTTTGATTCGAGTTCTCGTCTCCCAAGAATCACTTATAACCTATTGAGTAGAAAGAACCCACATTTACATGGTATCTCATCAGATCCTCAGGCTCACTCAAGCTACTTTACAACCTATGTAATGCTTTTCAAATACAGTCACTTTGGAATCCAAGTAAACGTTGCAACTATTTTAGGCAGTTTTTTTCTGTCCTGCAGTGGTTTCCTGGGCTAACAATCATCTGAGAGTCATAACACCCATCAAAACAGACTTCAAAGTAATGCTGCAGATAATTTAAGTGGATCTAGCACAAGAACAGGCTTAGAATCACGAAATTTGAAATATTTGGCTGCAGATGAGCAACTTAATTGAGCACATCAGTTGAAAGACAAATATATCTCAGCAAATTATACTGTGGGAACTAAAGGAATAGCTCACGCCACTATGTCCTGGTACATTTACATTTCGGTAAGGCACACATCATTAATGCGGTTCACGTTTCGCCCTTAATGTTTGATGTTCAAAAAGCAATTATGGCCCATACTTTTCTATCCAAGTAACCATGAAACTAATAGTGCTTGCTACTTTTCATGCACAAATGGTACACCAATTTCAGGCAAACAACAAACCAAAGTTAAGCTCAAAACAACCAAAGCCTGATGTCCAAGATGCACCACACTGTCATTAGGATATGAAATGGTAGCTCTTTCTGCTTCACCATTGGATTGCATTGAATTCCATTCACATTACTGCACTTGCACAGGAGATACAAACTAATCTCACTACACAAAGTCAAATCTTGCCATTTGAAGAGTACTTGGACCAGACAGGAGAAGTGTTTATTACTGTCAATCTCTGACAATTAACTATTGCAAGCATGGAGTCTAAAAATGTTAGAAGTTACTCCTCTTTTGTATTTTTCTTTCTTATTCCTACTTTTTGTACCTCTCTATATCTCTATCTGTACCCAATTCAACAACAAATTCATCCACTCCCTTCTCTGTCCTTGTGCGGTTAATTTCACATTCAATCAATTTGGTTGGTTAAGGTAATTCACTGTTGGTTTCCCAGTGAACTGGACAAGCAAGTTCCCAGTTTATCTCAAGGGGTATTGATCATCTCTCACTTTTAGCAATATGTCATACAAAAATTTTCAAACCTAACTAACAGCAAACACAGTTTGAGCCCTACTGCAACAAAACGTAACCCTTTATTTTTCCTATCAGATGAAGGGCAAAGGCAAAAAAGAGCATTACAACTTCAGTAAGCCTATCCAGAATCTCACGATTCAAGTAAAAGAGACATGGTTCTAAATGTCCAAAGAATAAAATGTGGAATTCTTAACTCATTGAAAGCAGTTTCCTGAACTGAACTGTCTGATTGTCAGAAGAAGTTTTTTAAAAAATGTAATTTGCCAGATCAAAGTCATTATTCTAGAGAATATCAAGGTGAGTTTAGTTGAAAATTAATCTTCAAAACACAAACAATTTATAAACTGGTCAGATCCCACTTGCTTGTGTCATGAAACGGTAGAATGCTATTAAAATGATTTTTTTTTTGCAAAAGTAAAATCAAACTGCCATGTATTTTGTAAACCCTGTCTAGGCAGCACCTAAAAGAAAGGAAATAGGGAACAGGGTGTTCTTTACAATTGAAAATCGGAGTGCTGAGAGCCAGAAAGCAGTTTAGACACAGATGAGATGTTAAAGAAGCAGCAGCAAGAAAGAGAGGCAGCCATCCTCAGGAAACAGCTCAGTCAGAGTTGAAGTGCTAAAGGCAAGCCAGTTTGTGCAAAAGATTGTTTTCTTCGCTGAGCCAAAGACTATTCCCAATTCCTGGTCAAGTAAGCTGTATGGCATGATGATCACTGGCTAGATTTGACCAATAGGTTTATGGTTGTCGTTTGGGAATGGGGTCTCAGCAGAGTCTAGGTACGGAAGAAACAGATAGCTTGGAGTTTTCAGTTTTTGAGGGACTAAGTGCTCACTGTTAATTTGCCGAAGTTCTTTGCAGTGTTTTATTATCTTTCTTCCACTTCAATAAATATTTCTATTTGTTTTAAAAAAAAAGATGTCAAGAGTTCTCATTGTTTCTGCAAACGTTTCTTGCTAATATCCAAAAACAAACCAGATGAAATCAGTGTTTTAGGCTGGAACATTCTAGCGCATAACATCAGCAGGGTTTCCTAGCATTAAATTTAAGTTTCATTTGATATCTTAGTGTCACAAGTAGGCTTACATTAACACTGCAAAGGAGTTACTGTGCAAATCCCTGAGTCGCCATACTCCGGCACCTGTTCGGGGAGACTTTTGCGTGGCTGACGCGCCTAACCAGCACGTCTTTCGGACTGTGGGAGGAAACCGAAAATTGGGGGCTCGTCCAGGATATTTTAAAAAGTATAATTATTTTGGTATAGAGAATGAGACTTTTGAAAAAGGTAACAAAAGTGAGAAACATGGAATACAAGTGAGAACTTGTTATTCAAAGTAAAAGACTGCAGAAGAATGGCTCTCATTCTAGTCCAAGCTTATTTGGAAGTGCATAACATAACTGTGGCAAAATTGAAAAATGTGCTAAGCTGTTGGAATTGGCAGATAAATTGGAGCTGGGTTCACCTGTAGGGTTAAAGAAATCAGAGACCATTGAAGCACTTCCAGAAGATAAGACCAAGGTGGACGTAAACTCACAATATTAAAAAAAAACAAATGTCTGATTGTTCAGGGAGTTAGAGCCAAGCCAATTAAAGTATTAAATATTTGATACCTGTGCTTTGTCCAGCAACGGCTGAAGCTTCTCCCGAATTTCCTCCTCTGCTTTTACAATCCAGTTGTTGGGGGAGTCAGCTTCAGATCTGAAGAACATTTAAGTAAATATTTTTATATCATCCATGGTCTCATTTTATGGTCATAGGATCTGTAGCTGGGAAGCGATGAATATATAAATAAAATTAATCATCTCCCTTTTAAAATTAGGTCCCTGGTACAGGGAAATGGTGGCATAGGGGTAAAATAATAATGACTAATAATCCCGCAACCCAGGGTAATGCTGCAAGGACCCGGGTTCAAATACAAACATAACAGGTGGTAGAATTTTAATTCCATAAAAATCCAGAACTAACTATGACCATGAAACCATTGCCAATTGTAAAAAAAAAACAATCTAGTTCATTTATGTCTTTTAGGGAAGGAAATCTGCCATCTTTACCTGGTCTGGCCTACATGTGACTCCAGATGCACTGTAATGTGGTCAACTCTCTAGCAAGACATTGTTCATGGACAATTAGGAATTGGCATTATATGCTGGCCTTGCCAGCATTGCCCACTTTGACTAAGATCAAGTGTAGTTTTGCTGTCCTGCACTTGGTTGAAGTCATGAGGTTACACTGAGGCTTCATTTGAAGCAATTTTTTAAAGTGGCATCTAGGCCTTTTTGGCTAAGATGCAAATGAAATCAAGCCTTGGAGGAGGTGCAATGCCTGCTCCAATCAGCTTGGATCATGTAGATCAAGCCCAAGACAGGAAGTGGTGAGCTTGTCTTGTCAGCTTGGATCTGGAATGTCTCACTTGAGACTTTGATTGAATTGATATTTTTTTTAAACCCAAGAAAGAAGAAAATATAAAAAAAACAAGGATTGAAGGATAGCCTCCTATCCAGTTTATTAAAACTGGATGTAAAAACTGTAAGTTACAGAAATAGTACCTCATTTTCTTAATTCTGTCCATTTCTTGCACGCAGAGTTCATTGAGCTCCCTCAACCTACGGGCAGTCTCAGAATCAAGCCAAGACAACCTAAAATTAGTTTTTTTTAAAAATGAGCGACATTAATTTTTCATGATATTAAAACAGCACTTATTAGTAGTCTCTCCTCCAAGAACAGAAACTGATGAGCTCACCAATACATGACCTTGGAGTGAAATGATATTATGGCTTCCAAAGAACAAGTCTTTCAGCAGCAAATGGTTTCTACCAGTTGATGCAACTGGTTGGAAATACAACAGATGGGACCGCTTGCTGGCTTTATAAGCACAGATTACTGGATAATATGTAAGAAAATTACTTAGGAATTTTCTGTAGATTATTGTGGAGTTGAAAAGAAAACTTATGCAGAATATGCAGGCATTTCAGCTTCTGTCCTATTTTTAAAAAAGCACAAACAACCTTCAACCTTGGGAATAGTGTTTTGATTTAATATTGTCAAATGTATTGGGATACAGTGAAAGTATAGTTTCTTGCCACTATACAGACAAAACATACCATTCATAGAATACACTGGGGAGAAGGAAAGGAGAAAGTGCAGAATAGTGTTACATTCATAGCTAGGTTATAGAGAAAGATCAGCATAATATACGGTAGGTCCATTTAAAAGTCTGATGGCAGCAGGGAAGAAGCTGCTCTTTAGTCGGTTGGTACGTGATCTTAGTTGGAGAACAGAATAGCATCAAGCACTCTCAGGCCAGGGGCAAAATGGCTAGGATAAAATAATTTATCTCTACTATTTCAGCCTAGAAAATAGCAGTGCATTATTTTCCCACACCAGTAGTCCTTTGACTGTCAAATTAGGGATAGTTGTGCTACGAGTTGATGTACTGTATTGAGACTGCTCAAACTAATTTCAAATAGAAATATTGCCAAGATACTTCCAATGATTGAACTTAAACCAAGTTGAAGAAAAAATGTCAAGCCCACTACATTTTTCAAATAAACTGGTCCGAATCTATAACAATTTTCAAAACAAAAAATCTTTGAAGAAGCTTTCAAGATATACCCCAGAAATCTCTGGAATTATTTGACAAAGAATGGAATGTTGCAATTGAAAACATTAAAATTTCCTTGAATTAATGAAAATGGGCCAAATGGCCTCTCTCATTTGTAATTATTTTGTAATCAATCCCCACTGAAACTAGCAGCTCTACCTGATTGCTTCAATCTTAGCAGTTTCTTGCCTTTCTTGTTCCAATTCCTTTAGCAAGTTAGTTTGACTTTTGTCTGTAGACTTAGATTTCTGGCATTCCAATTTTATTTTCTGTTTCTTCCATGGAACTCTAACAATCATTTAAAAAAATTCTAGTCACACACTATAGCAGCACAGGACAAATTTACATTTCACATGTTACAACCAGAACAAAAGCAACCATATTTTAACAAAATACTGTGTTAAGTTTATAATAATCTTTCAAATAACAAAGATTTAATTTTTATTCTTTTTATTTGCAAACAAAACAACTTAAAAGTATGCAAAAGAATGAGATATGCATGTTCTGGCGTACCACTGATACAACACAACAAAATACAGGGTATTTGCAAATTATTGCACAGACTACTTGCCGTTTAGAAGTTGCAACAGGGGAGGTGGGATATCCTGGAATCCATGGAGGCCTGCTTTCTTTAAGTGGTCCCTGATTTTTCTTTAGTTCTGAAGATAATGTAGCTTTCTGAAAGCAGGCTTGCATTGCAAGAGCGCTCTGTCCTCTTTGCTGTTAAAATTCATTCCATAATTTAAAAGAAAAATAAGTAAAAATGATAATGGACTGAATTACTTCACGTTTCAATATAATCTATAAAATTCAATGAAGAATTGTAAAACTGTAGTATAAGGGCAGATGATTAGAGCAAGCAACATACCTTGCAGTCATTCACATTAACCTCTAGTTACGATGCATTGGTCTGAAGCCAATACCCACTTACAAGGGTCTAAAGCTGGCAACGCGGAGTTGCACTGTTCCTTTTGTACAACTTTTGACTGCACAGGCTTTAACACTTCATCTGTCTTTAATACTAGACTCATGCTTAATTAGGTAATGATCCCAAGTTTACACCATTACAGTAACTGCTGTGCATAGATTTTATCAGAGAAGACTGCAACAGACCGCAGCCTGTGGAGGAACAGGACATCACCAAAAGCAACTTCTGGATTTCTACTTTTAATGCAATGTGCTGAAGTCAGGTGTCACTGTCAGTTTTACTGTGTAATAACAGTGAGTGCTAATAGTATTACTATTATTAGTACAGCAAAATCCAGGCCATGAGATTAGTACTGAGCATGTCTATGGTTTTAATCATGGATGACAGTTACAGCATCAGCCACCCTTATAATAGAATACCATAATACAATCATTGTGCAGACTTACGCATGACCTGTTAGGCAGCAGCACTCCTTTCTTAGTTGCCTTTCTTTCGGGAACAGATTTTTTCAAGGCTCCAACACGCTGCAAGGCATCTAATCCAGCCCTCAACACAGCATTCCTATCAGGAGTTGGAGGGTCTTCCTCCTGTTGTTGCTCCTCATGGAGAGGTAGAGACTCTTTACCACAATGCTGGGCTCTGGGGGATTCAGCAATGTGCAAACTTTCATCTGTGCAAAAAATGTATTTTAAAAAGCCACATTTTATTGACAGGTGCACTAATCCAAAAATATTTTACCTTTCTGTTCTACAGTCAAATAATGCAAGAGCATTTCCGCACAGACTAATTAAATACTTGTTTCCTAATCAAATGGTGCACATGAAAGAACATTTGTCATTTTTCAAGTAAGCTCATATCAGTTGCATTCTGAAAAGCTACATGCACAGTTGGGACAAACAAACCAAAGGATGCAGCTCTCACAATTAGCAATATAGTACATTAATTCTGACATTGTAGAATGCATTAGATAAAATTTGTACATCAGATCAATGGCAGAAAAAATTGAAATGTAAATTACTACAGACAGCAAGAAAAATTGGAAGTGCCCATACTTCATGGCTGTTATTAAAACAGCTGAAGAAGTTGAAAGAAACCTGAGTTTCACTAAATTTGACCCTCATTGTGTGAAACTAATGCAGAGTAGCAAACTCAGTCAGACTATTGAAATATTAAAAACCAGTAGAATATAGGGAATCATGACTAAACTGCATAACATTGTGGTTAGAGCACACCAGGAGTGGTGTGTCCCGGTTTGGTAACGATTAAGATTCATTGGGCAGGAACTTTCAGCCATGCACGACCCAAGATCGAAAATTCCTGCCTGAAAGGGTCCACCAAATTTTCTGTCCCACCCGCTACTATTCCCCCCAGCGGGTGTGATGGGAAAATCCCATCCATTAAAATGATCGGTTGAAAGACAAAATAGAAGGTACCTTTAAGACCTGGCTGGCTTTAGGGATTCGCATTCTAATCAGTATTCTGTAACTTGATTTTGTGTCTGTGCCCTGCTTGAGAGCACATTTCCACTCCATCTGACGAAGGAGCAGCACTCCGAAAGCTTATGGTATTTGCTACCAAATAAACCTGTTGGACTTTAACCTGGTGTTGTGAGACTTCTTTCTATGAGGATATCACAGGTCAAAAGACAACAAGGACACATACCAGAACTGTCTCACATATCAAACAGGGGAACTCCACTTGAACAAGAGGGAATCATCATGGCTCAAAACCAGAACCCAGACTTTTACATATTGAATAGAAAGGTTCAAGCTTTACAATGGAAGCGTCGTTATTGCTTGAAACCTATTACGAGGTACTCATCCAGAAGATATTATGTTTCAGTGCTATTAACCACATCTTGAAAAGAGATTCGTGCAATTGGGGTGGCATGGTGGCACAGTGGTTAGCACTGCTGCCTCACAGCACCAGGAATCCAGGTTCAATTCCGGCCTCAGGTCAGTCACTGTCTGTGTGGAGTTTGCATATTCTCCCTGTGTCTGCGTGGGTTTCCTCCGGGTGCTCCGGTTTCCCCCCACAGTCCAAAGATGTGCGGGTTAGGTTGAGTGGCCATGATAAATTGACCCTAGTGTCGGGGGATTAGAAGGGTAAATACGTGGTGTTACAGGAATAGTTACAGGGTGGGATTGTGGTCAGTGCAAACTCGATGGGCCAAATGGCGTCCTTCTACACTGTAGGGATTCTATGCATGAGCTGGCCTAACCTCATTGGGTGTTGACCTCCACCATGTCACCCCCATTGGCTGAAAGTCAGAGAACATTTGAAGGGAAGGGGGATAAAAACAGCCATTTTTCAAGGCAAACTCCAGCGAAGACTCCACCAATTGTGACTGCTGTGACCTGGGATGATGCAACAGGGTTTGCGAGATCCACTTTCATGCTAAGAGGACCCTTAGTTCATCTATTGCTGTGAGCTCGGGGAATTGAATCCAACAGCTGAATCGATTTCACCAGATCAGGTAATATCTATTTCTCAGGCAATAAGCCTAGTTTAGGGAAAGTTATTTATTGTGTAAGAATTATTTCTTTAACCTGAGTGTTTTTTATAAAGCTAAGTTTGAACCACAGTCCTTTGCCCATCTCAAAGTAAAAGCACTTGAGTAAATGTGTAATAAACCGGTCAAAGCGTCCGTTTAAAATATGTCACAGACAACAGATAGGTGAAAGTTTGCATTTACATTTCACTCAAATGCCATTTCAAAAGAAGTGATTTGCTAATCTGTAATGAGCAATGGTCCACATTACAATACCATATTAAATCTTCCCCTTTCTGCAATATTAGTATTGCATCAGATTTAAAAAGGGATTTTTTTTTTTTAAGAAATGAAATGACTTACCAATATGCACTATCTTTAGAGGAGGCAATTGTTTCAGTGCAACTGGAACAGTATTCTTTGTGATGGATGGTTTTTGTGCTCTTTCAGCAGAACGACTTCTGTGTCTACCTAGGGATCCTTTTCTACCCGGTGGGGAAACACTTCGTGCTCTCTGTGGCAATTGATTGGATTTCTTTTGAGGAAGTTGCTTCCCAAGCAGTGAATCCAGGTCCTGATAAATTCACAAAATAAAACATTTTTAATTCCTGAAGCAAGACTTTATATTCATTCAGGGATATTTTTTCTCCCCTTCTTTTATTCAAGGTTTCCCCAAACTAGAGTCAATCCCTTGTTTGAGTGAGCAGCTGACCTGCATGCAGATTTCTGCCCTCTGTGAGACACTAAGAAGTGCATATCAATAGCTTTAATGATTCCTTATATTAAATAGGAAGTGGAGCACCTCTCTAAGTTGGAGTTGCACAAATTATGAGAGGAGTCTTGAGTAAATATATTGTCTAATAGTCCATGAAGCAACATATGGAAGTTCAAAGTACTTAGCTGTTCCACTTATTGACTTCCATACTTAGATCTTCAATTTTCAGTGCCATTTTATTCTGTTTTTGGTCAGTTTCAGTGCCAATATAGGCATCGTTAACATCATTATCCCTTGTTTATCATGCCCAAAAATATTCTTCAGGTCACTTTGACAAGTGAGAAAACATGATGTAAACCATCCCTACCATTCATATTATTCTTAATGCTATCTCTCCATCAGATGCAGTGAACATCATCAAACTATAAGCCTCCCTTAGTTGGTGAGGATATTTATCAGGCAAAAAACTTACTGAACTGTCTGAAATAGCCACTGCACTTAAGGTTTCAGTTGCACCTTGGTGCTAACCTTTTGCCAATTGCAGTTTTCCCCGATACAGATGACTGACAGCCCATGATGAGATGCACTGCATAAGTGTGGACAGTGCTGCACCGATTCATCACATTGAATCTCTCTGGCAAACGTACAAAATAATCATTAGGTTACACAGAAACTTCAAATAGTTGCAGCACATATTAACCACTTTCTCAATCTGCATCAACAGTTCCAGAAAGGCCATTTTAACTTAAAATTGGTAAGTTTCTGCTATAGTTTTTGCTTTTAATTACAATGCTCTCAAGGTGCTGGCAAATTGTTAATTAGATTAGTTGTTATACTAAGAGTATACTCCCAGGTCTCCATGTTCCTGCATCTCCTTTAGAATTGTACCCTATATTTTATATTGCCTCTCTTTGCTCTTCCTACCAAAATGTATCACTTTAGACCTCTCCATGTTAAATTTTATCTGCCGCATGTTAGGTCATTCCATTTTCTCCTCCTTAGACAGGGGGCGATCTTACTGGCTTGTCACGCTGGGCAATTGGTCGTGGCCAGTCCGCAAGATCAGGCAGGAGGCGGAAAAATCAGGCTCATGTCCAGTTTCTCTCCTCTCAATGTAACCTGCCCCATTCTGCTGCCAAAATCAGCCTCGTGACCAGCAAGGAAAAAAAAAGGCAACCCATTGGATGTCTGTTTTGGGTTCACAAACACTGCTAAAGGTGCCCATATAACAGAGGCACTTCTAAATTCAAACCTCAGCCAAACTGTAATATTACACCTTATTATTTCTTAAATTTTTACAAAGACTTACCTCAACTTGCTGAAGGATATTAATAATGGTTTCTGATATAGAAGAGTCCATATCACTTTCCATTCTGGCAGAGCAAAGGGAAAGCTGTCGAATCAATTGACCCAGCTCCTTGTAGTAGGTAGGAATCTGCTGCTCGGATTGTCCAGAAAGCTGACCAACAAACATTTGTAATGCCCGCACAGCCCCTCTATGCGCAGCTGCTAACCGAGTCATGGCTCGAGACTGAAACATGTAATAATTGCAATGAACAGCCATTTCAGCAATATTTATATTAAAACTGATGTCAAATTTTATCATAAATAGAATCATTGTTTATTAACCTGTGCTTGTGATAAAGAAGAGTTAATGAAAACTAAAACATCACCCAAGAAATTAAAACAACTTGCTGCACAGGAAAAGCAAATGCGAGCTGAAAACATCACTGAGGGAAAACGAGGCATTTGGGACCCAAGTGAACAGGTCAAGCAACAACATATTTCCTTTTTAAAAAAATTTATTTGTGGGACATGGGCATCACTGGCTGGGCCAGCATTTATTGCCCGCCCCTAGTTGACCGAGGGCAGTTAAGAGTCAACCACATTGCTGTGGCTCTGGAGTCACATGTAGGCCAGATGGGGTAAGATTGGCAAATTTCCTTCCCTAAAGGACATTAATCAATCAGGTTGAAGTATTGCAAAACAAATACAGCAAGGGCGAAAAGAAAGTACAAATTAAAATGGAAACGTTGGAGGCGGTTCACTAAACTGATACCTGGAATAAGTAGGCTAGGTTGGAAAGGTTGGGCTTGTTTCCATTAGAGTTAGAAGACTGAGTGTTGTCTTGATTGAAGTATAAGATCCTGAACAGTATTGACAAGGTGGATGTTGAAAGGATTCTTCCTCTTGCTGGCGATCCAGAACTATTGGGCAGGGTTTTAAAATTAGGACAGAGATGAGGAGAATTCTTTTCTCTCAGAGGATTGTGTGACTTTGGGACTCTGTCTCAGAAGGCAGTGGTCACTGAATATTTTTAAACCAGAGATAGATAGATTCTTGTTAGGCAAGGTTATGGGGGAATTGATGGGGAATGTGGAACTTAAACAGGTCAACCATAACCTTCTTGAATGGCAGAGCAGGCTAGAGGGGCCGAATGGCCTGCCGCTCCTATTTCATATGTCAAACCAGGTACAGGAAGAGAAATAAGAGGGGGCCAATGACAACAAGTTAACTTTTTCACATTATAAACCTCCAACAATTAAAACCCAAACGAACGTGATTCCAGACTCCTCGCTTGTAATAGCAAATGTTTAGTGCTAGAGAATTTGATTGCTAATGATTAACATATTGTTAAGAGTACTTAGGCTGTAATAGACAAGATTTAATTTTTATGGCATGTTTAGTTCCAAACTACCAAGCAAATACAGTCACCTTGTGCCAATGTATTCAATGCGAGGCAGGCTGCAGAGTGCTGTTTTTTGCAAAGCTAACAATGGAGTAGTACAACTTGGACGTCATTTTGGTTATTTGGGTTTAACAACACATCTGCCCCTTCTCCCAAATTTGCTATATTATTTGCACACATATAAATGGTGAGCACCATTAACCCAACTTATTTTGATAGGAGAATCTGGAACAGTATAATCTGTTGGATCCAAGCAATAATTTAGTAAAATCTAAAAGTTGACTATAATACTGAAGAAATGAAAAAAAAACCTTAGCAAAATTTCTCTTCAAGATTAACTTCTTTTGTTGTAGTTCGCGAAAAGAAAAATATCCACTTGCACCAAGATATTTAAAACAAAATATCTAACTTTCTCACCTTTTTGGTATGTTTTATTTTATGTGGACTTTGTTTTTCTATCTCTTCCTGTATTTCATTTACCTGAATTAAACCATAAAAATATGCACAAGTCAAGACAAAACAACTGCTTTGATCAGATATTTTAAAAATCTTGTTTCATTCACAGCACTTCTACAATATCCAAAGACAATTTGGATACAGAACAACCAGCTGCTAGATCTTCACGAAATATTTAAAACGCTTTGTCCAAATGACTGCATTTTGAAACCTGTTTTTTGATTTATATGAACACTATCCTATCCAGTGCATTCATTATGTTCCTGTTCCAGTTGCTACACATCACAGTTTCTAAAATAAGTGAAGCAGGTACTCAGTGTAGCGCATACCTCCACCATGCTGTGTTTTAATTCAATGTTATTACAATGAAGCAGCTCTTCCTTGAGGCTTTTCCCTGTCTGGCTGATGCTCTTAACTACGAAACTAAAAAAAGGAATCTTTTTATTAAGAGTTTCCATCTCACTGAGGAATTTACAGGCTAATCCACATCCAACAAGCTGCTCTGAAAACCCTGTTCACATTCTGACAGCTGTAACAAATTCCACCACAGCATTCTAAAATAATCATTCTTTAAAACAAAAATTCTCCTATCTCCCAGTTAAAAGATCCTTTAAAGAATTCCAGTATTCGGATCAGCATCTTCATCAAAAACTAATCAGTTCTTTCTGGAGCTATACCTTATCTGTACATTAATTTTCACTGAAATCTATCCATTGAGATATATTGCTTATGGACTATCAAACAAGGGTAAAAGCATTACGTAATAAAGCTTCTACTTCAAATTCATATATACAACATTAGAATTTACCATGCAATCCACCTTTTTTCAGCAAGTGGAAGCAGCAATTTCTGTAAAGTGGATGGGTTATTTAAGTCAGAACACTTTATTTTATAAAAAAGGAGCCATGGCATATATTTACCAGAATAAAAATTATGGAAATTCCAGTATCAATAATAAAGTTTCTACAATCAACATGCAAGATTTAACGGAAGGAAAAGCTCAAATGCTATTATTACATGTCTTCATGAGGATGTTGGTTAAGATTTGAAGGTCAGCAGCCAATTCATCAACTACAATGGTGGAACAATGTGGGCGGCACAGTGGTTAGCACTGCTGCCTCACAGCACCAAGGATCCAGGTTCGATTCCGGCCTTGGGTCACTGCTTGTGTGGAGTTTGCACAATCTCCCCATGTCTGCGTGGGTTTCCTCCGGGTGCTCCGGTTTCTTCCCACACTTCAAAGATGTGCAGGTTAGGTAGATTAGCCATGCTAAATTGCCCGCTTAGTGTCCAAAGATGTGCAGGTTAGGGGTTTTAGAGGGGTAAATATGTGGGGTTACAGGGATAGGGATTGTGGTCGATGCAGACTCGATGGGCCAAATAGCCTCCTTCTACGCTGCAGGGATTCTCTGATTCTATGAACTGCAGATTAACCAAATAAAGAAGATGTATTATACAAAGTCATTTCTGTTTTACAAGCAGAAAATTCATGCTCCTTGTAGACCTCTCATTCTTCATATTAGTAAGTATACAAATTGTGTCGGCCGGATTTGATCTGCAATGGAAAACCCGACCACAATTAACTAGCCACTTAATAACGTTTAATCTCAGTTCTCACTTGCTGCTGCAAAACATACAGCATCCTCGCCGAGCGGGTGGCCTGTTCTTGTCTTTTTATCTGCATTCTGCGTTCTTCATCAGGGTCCAGGACATCCACATTTTTCTCTAACAAAATAAAGCAAACATTATGTATAATACATCACCAGGGCAATTTACAAACAGCAAAATGATTTTCCTGTTCATGACAAATGCTACATTTCTGGAAATATGCCAGATGAGAGAAAGATGGAAGGATCAATCTGATGCTGTGAATCGTTCACGTTGGTTAACAGTAACTAATGGCCTAGACTGGCAGCCAATAAATGACGCTAGCTATTGATTGTATTAGCATACAGACCTTCCATCGGATTTTGCACTGGAATTTACTATAATTAGAAAGCTATTTCAGCGTGTACAGGGAATCTCAGATAAATTAGATATCGAAGGCAAAATAGAGGGAAGAGAAAAAAGATGTGATTGAGAGAGAGAGGGGCAGACAGACAGATTTTTTTTTTTAATTCTTCAAAAATTCCATGTTCATGGAAGTTTATTTTCAGTACCAGAAAGTTTGTTTGGTAGGGCTCAAGGCTTATTGCGTGTTAAAAATTTACTTCCATTGAAATGGACTACACCCATTTTTTTCTGGCAAATTTAGTGGGTATATATTACACAAGTGCAGGAATTTACACCATACCCTGTGTTGCAATATGGAGTCTCTAAGTATATAACAGCTTCTGGAGGGCCAGGGTAACTCAGACAACAACTTCCCGATTTCTGCTTTTATCTGCATGTGCGGTCATTGGAAGTTGCTGTCCGAATTACACTTTAATAACAATAGTGACATTAACCTCACCATTATTTCCACAGTAAAATTAGTCAATACAGATCCAAATTTCATAAGGCAGAAATAAGTACTCATAACGTTTCAATTACATGCAAGTCATTTCATAGAGCAATACACATTTGCAACACAACTCTTTGATAGAGTAAGCCACTCGAGCAAATTTGTTGTCATGTAAAAACAGTCACAGAAAACCGCTTTAAAACTCAAAATTAGAACAGTAATCCAAAAGACATTGATTCATTTGATTGTGCCTCATAAAAGGCTAGAGAAGTTATACTTAAAATGTAAAACATCACATTTTATTTCAAATTCTAACTACATTAATCATTCAATTTTATACCATCAACACTGAAAGCATTTTTAAAAATTAGAATAGAATTCTAACTGGATAAGACAATTGTCAGATCTGCTTTGAAATACTGATTTTCAAGTGACTACTAGTTACAATATATCCTGCAGCAACTATGTATATTAATCTGGAGAAGGCCAATATGTCAGCTGTTCTGATGAGAGAACACAATCTAAAATGTTAACTCTGCAACTTCCAGCAGTTTGTTTCTAATTCTATTGTTCTTCTGGCTATCCAATTGACCCAGCCTTCAAGCAATTTGACTGTCTATAGGAATTACACCAACATCATTACCACCATGGACCAAACCCTACTTGTCCACACCCTTTCCATCCAGCGCAACCCACCAGAGAAGCTTTCCAAACTCCCTGGATAAGAACTAGGAGCAGGAGTAGGCAATTCAGCCCCTCGAGCCTGCTCCACCATTCAATACAATCATGGCTGATCTCATCTCTGCTTCAACTCCACTTTCCTGCCAGTTCTCCACAACTGTTAAACCTATTACTAATTAAAAATCTGTCTATCTCCTCAAATTTACTCAACATCACGGCATCCACTGTACTCCAAAGTGTTGTGAGTCTATGGAATTCGCTACCTTGAGAGAAGTAGTTTCTCCTCATTTCTTTTAAATCTGCTACCCCTTATCCTAAAACCATGACCTTTTGTTCTAGATTGCCCCATAGTAAACATCTGCTCCACATCTACTTTGTCAATACCTTTCATCATCCTCCATACTTCAATTAGATCTCCTTTCATTCTTCTAAACTCTAGAGAGTATAGGCCTAAACTGCTCAATCTCTCAAGACAAACACCTCATCTCTGGAATCAATCCAGTGAACCTCCTCTGAACAGCCTCTAGTGGCACCACATCCCTCCTCAAAATAAGGGGACCAAAACTGTACACAGTACTCAAGGTGTGGTCTCAGCAATGTCTTAAATAGTTGCAGCAACACTTCCTTACTTTTATACTCTATTTCTTTAGCTATAAATGCCAAAATTCCATTTGCTTTCCTTATTACTTATTGTACCTGCATACCAGTTTTCTGCAACTTATGCACAAAGACACCCAGATCCCTCTGCACCAACCCACCCCAAGTCCCTTTCCATATAAATAATAAGTTGCCTTTCCATTATTCTGACCAAAATAGATAACTTCACACTTATCCACATTAAACTCCATCTGCTGCATTTTGGCTGACTTACCCAACCTATCTATATCCATTTGTAGGTTTATTATTTCCTCATTACAACTTACTACCCCATCTATTTTAGTGTCATCTGAAAATGTAGCTATAGTACCTTCTATCGCTGTATGCAAGTCATTAATATAGATTATAAATAGTTTGAGCACCCCCCGGAGCGAACCCTGTGACACTCCATTAGTTACATCTGGCCAATCAGAAAAAGACTCATTTATTCCAACTCTCTACCTTGTCAGTTAGCCAGTTCTCTATCCAAGCTAATAAATTACCCCCAACCCCATGTGATCTTACCTTGCGTATTAACCTCCTGTGCGGCACCTTATCGAATGCCTTCCAAATTTACTACATCTGCAGGATCCCCATTATTCACTTGGCTTGTTAAATATTTGAAGAACTCTAGCAAATTAGTCAAACACGATTTACCCTTCATAAAACCACGCTGACTCTGATGGATTGCGTTTTGACTTTCCAAATGTCCTGTTATTACTTCCTTAATAATGGATTCTAACAATTTCCCAACAACAGACATTAAACTAACTGGTCTATAGTTTTCTACTCCCTCTCTTTTTGAACAAGGATTAGTTTGCTGCCTCCACCCAGATTTGCTTCCCCACAGTCTTCACTTCCATTTTCCCACACCAAGCCTTTCACACCTCTGACCCTGTGAAAGGAAATATTTCCTTTCAGAGACCTGCGACAGCCACAAAACGTCTATATTTGCCCATGAGAGTTGTTAATTTTTTCCCCATTTGGTAGGCTACTGGTTGACATTATTCTTGAAAAATTAAAGATTATTGCCGACTTAAGAAAAAAAGTGAAACTCCTGAAATTCTAAATCAAGGCAAGACCAGGCTATAAATTGTATAAAATGTTCATACATTTATTCGAACAAAACCTCATGTAGAATAGCATGCTCACATGGACATGATTTGCTATTTCAGAAATTCTTAAAAGGCCTCCCAGTTCACTCTCAACCCAACCACACACCTGCCATCATCCCAGATCTTGGCCAGGTTCCTTGGAAACCTAGCAAGTGGCCTACAACATCACAATAGTTACCTCACTGACATTGGCATTGTGAATCCTCCTCTTTGATCCAAAAATTACCTTAAATATGTTCTAAAAATTGAGTCAGTATTCAGGCTGAGGGGGCTACAGATGCTCAGTCTTTGAGTATATTGAAGGCTGAGATCTTATTGAATGATGAGCAGGATACAGAGGCTATATTGCCTACTCCTACTCTTCTTTATGCTCTAATTAAACCATGAAATCTTCCACTAAAAAAAAAACACATTCCTTAATCAGAGGCAGAAGACAAGCCACCAAAGGAAGACGCAGGAGAAGTGGAGACAACAAATTGAGAGAGATTAACGATGTCCTGTGTTTTCTGAGGCTGAGTGAGGTCCTATATGAGGAAATGATCTGGTATGTTTGTGAATTGGAGCTTATCAATGGGTATAAAAATGCTATCCGAAGTGATTTACATGAATCACAGAATTTTTACAGTGCAGAAGATGGCCATTCAGCCCATCTGACTCTGCACTGGCTCGCTGAAGTAGCATTCTACCTATTCCCACTCTCCTATCTTATCCTCATAACCTTGCACGTTCTCTCTTTTTAAAATAGCAATCCAATGAAATACCTTGATCACACCTGCCACCACCACCCTCTCAGAAAGTTTGTTTCAGACTTAACCCAGCCTCAGGTAAAAGAGATTTCCTCCATCAAGTTAATTCCTTTTGCCCATTATTTTGTATCAGTGCCCGTCAGTTTTTGATGTACTTGAGAGGGAACTGTTTCTCAAGGTTTATTCTGTCCATACCCCTCAGGATCTTGGATACCTCTTTCAAGTCTCCTCTCAGTCTTCTTTTCTCTAAGAAAACCACACCCAACCTCTTCAATCTATCGTCATAGCTAATTGTTCATTCCTGGAATCATTCTTGTGAATATACTCTGTGCTGTCTCCAATGCTTTCACATCATTCAAGTATGGCGCCCATAACTAGTCGCACTACTCCGGAAGAAGCCCCACTAGTGTCTTATACAAGTTCAACATGACTTCCTTACACTTGTACTCAATGTCCCCATTAATAAATCCTAAGGATATCACACACTTTATTAACTGCTGTCTCAACATGCCCTGCAACTTACAATGCCTTCTGTGCATATACACTGAGATCCCTTTGTTTCTGCACCTCCTTAAGAATTTCTCCCTTTACTGTCTCTCCACATTCTTCCTGCCAAAATTAATCACTTCACACTTCTCTACACTGAACTTCATCTGAAGTTCAAGACTACCCTCATCGCAGTTGACAACACTTCCAATCCTTATGCATCACATCAACAACATTGCCCTCAATCTTCTTCATTTATCACCTCAAAAAACTGCAGTAAGTTTAATAAGATTGTCCACAGCTGGCTTTCCTTAATTATCCTGAGCCTGTCTAATGATTTTTGTCCCAAACTATAGTTTCCAGAAGTTTCCCTATCACTGAAGTCAAACTGACTGGTCTACAGTTGCCGGCATTACCTTGCACCCATTTTTGTACCAGGATGTAACATTCGCAATTCTCCAGTCCTCAGTACCAGAGGAAAACTAGAAGATTATCACCAGTGTCTCTGAAATTTCCACTCTCACCTCCCTCTGCATCCTTGGATGCATCTCATCCAGTCCTGATGCCTTATCAATTTAAATAAAGATAGCCTGACACTTCTTTCTTCTCAATTGTAAATTCTTCAAGTGTACATTACCTCCTCTCTCACTTCAGCCTGGATAGCATCTTCTTCCTTTGTAAAGACAGATGCAAGTATCCACTGCTTCTCTTGTCTCCACATGCAAGCCTCCATTTTTTTAAAATCCCTAATCAGCCCTACTCTTTCTTTTACCACCCTTTTATTATTTACATACTTATTGAAGATCTTGGGGATATCCTTTTATGTTAGCTGTTCATCTCTTCCAAGTTTCTTGCTTCTCTTCTGATCCTTCTATGTTCAATCTGAAAGATTCACCCTGAAAGGGGATGCAGTCCTCTATCACATGTACACAAGTTAAGATTGTATAGCTCTGCTAGAAATACGCAGACAGGTACAAGTTTGTCATTTAGATGCAAGAGTTTCTCCGGGGTCAAGTGAATTGAGGTCTATGGAAGCTAGTACACATACATCTACCATTGTGGATGATGATTTTACATCAATCTTAGACATTAGTCTCCACAGCAAACATATTCAATCATATATTCAGCAAGCTGTTCATGTGACTGTGACATAACGGAGCTATTTTAAAAATTATTTCATGGGATGTGGGTGTCACTGGCAAGGCCAGCACTTGTTGCCCATCCCCAAATGGCTTGCTAGGTCAGCTCAGAGGGAAGTTAAGAGTCAACCATGTTTGAAATCTTACGTATTTTGTCAATTAACCCTATCTGCTGATTACTTGCACAGTTTTCAGAACAATTGCCTTATGTAGGAGATAACATTATTTCAATGCAAATTGAAGGGTTTCCTTCAGGAAATATTCTAATATATTGTATTCCAGGATCGAGACGTGTAACGACTCAATGTCTTTGCTCGTCATGCAAGTACAAGGGTGATTGAAGGCAAAATCGATGGACCTAGGAATCGCTAGATAAGAAAAGATCAATGTTCCTATGCTATTCCAAAGGTTAATAAACAACTCTTAAATTTATGATTTTGCTGCTGCATACATTTTCAGTATCATGTGGGGAACCTGATTAATTAGTGTAAATGCTAACACAATGCAATTAGTTGATTAAAGCAGCTCAAATGACTGAAAATTAAGTATCATTCAAACAAGTAGAAAACCCAGAAGGGGAGTCAAAAAGGGGTCAATGATTCATTATAATGGAACATAAAGGGGCCTCATTGAATTAATGAATACATGGATTTAAATTCAAAGGTCTCGAGATGCTGAAAGTTAACACATTCTGATTTAGAAATCATCCAAGTTGAAAAACCAGTTTTTTTTCAAAGATTCATGCCACAATATTAAAACAGTGCAAGCTAGCAAACAAGAAATATGTGGGACAGCTTGTCAAAGCTTGGGATCTACACGTAGCCCTTGAGTCACCGTTTGTTCCAAGAATATACTCCAAAAAGCTTGCTTTGACTTGCAAAATGTAAAGAAGTTGAAACATTATTTCCAGTTTACACCAGTGCAGCAACACCAGCAATTATGTAACTAAATTGGTATTAGAGAAAAGATATTATACCTTTCTTGGAAAGTTCCTCAATTTTCTGAAAGTACTTGCTGAGCTCTGTTCTCAGCCTACGGATCTCTTCAGCAGTTTTACTGCCCTGGCGATTCAGATCTGGGCCTGGGTCATGTGTTGGTGGTGAATCGGAACGGGGAGGCCTAGCTTGGCCTTGGTCAGAGGTGTAAATATAGACCCTGGCACCAGACTTTGTAAATCCCTCTTTTGAAGCTTGGTTCCTTTGGTGTCTCAGTTTTGCAAGGCTCTCTATTTTTGGCCGATTCCGGATGCATATAGGATTCTCAGTAGGTTTCCCCTTCACTCGATTAATGTATTTTGATGTTTCAGATTGATCTTGCTCAAGTTTACACAAGTAATCTTTTACTTGCTCTTCCAGATGCCTTTTTTTCAGATCACGCTTTGCCATCCGAACAGCCATATTCAGCCTCTCTTCAGATACAGTAGAAAATTGCATGGAGCTGCGGCTACTCTGGGAATCATCCAGAACATGTGGCTCGCAAAGTGGGTGTAGCTTTTCAATTACAATTGGACGAGGATCCATGACTGTTGCAGCCATGTTGGATACAGCACTCAGTGCATCTTTATTGAATTTTAACTAAAAAAAAGATTAAGAAAGGCTTTAGCAATTTGAGCATGTTATTCTCCCTGCAGACACTTTTCATTTAAATTATTAAGGAATACACAAATGTGCTTTTTTTTGTTCCACCATCCTGCAATTGGGGTAGAAGTTTGATTAGAATCATAGAAACCCTACAGTGCAGAAGGTCCATCGAGTCTGCACCGATAACAATCCCATCTTGGCCTTACCCCACTAATCCCTCTAACCTACACATCCCAGGACACTAAGGGGCAATGTACCATGGCCAATCAACCTAACCCGCACATCTTTGGAGTGTGCGAGGAAACCAGAGCACCCGGAGGAAACCCATGCACATTTCCACAAAACTACGTTGTAAATAACCAAAAGGTGTACCAGGCCAGTCTGAATAACTTGTCATCCAATTCTCTCCTTCAACACGAGTAAAGCTTTGATCATCAATTCATTGTCTTCCTATGATAAGTGCCGCAGGATATGGAAATTTTATTGGGAAAAATTAGAGAAATTAATATCTGTGGCCCACATTGCTTTATTCCACCAATGTATGACACCACTTCTGAGCAATTTCTGTCGTACATAAATCAAATAGCAATATTTAACATAAACTTTCTCTTTTTGCACAAAGACTCATTCCCTTAAAAGTACCCATTAATTACAGAAAAATTCATTTATTGTTCCGCAGAAGCAGATAGGTGCTGCTGCAAATGGAAAATAAAAATATTGAAATATAAAGTTGTTCAAAATTTGCAGTTTCCTGTCAATAGTAAATTCTTAATTAAAATAATATTTTATGCCTTCTTTAATATTCTTTCAATTATTTTTGTTGCATTCTGTTCAACTGAGTGCCAGACATTGTTAGTTGGTGTACAGTTGACATAGTAACCAAAGGGGTAATAATAACTATATACCTGATTCTTGTAAAATTGTGGCCTGCTCTGTTCACTCCTTCCAACATCTTGTCCAGCTGGTATGGAAGGCACCAAAGCCCCAAAAGGCTGAGCTGGGTTCATAATGTGTGTGTGGTGATGCTGAATCTTTGTGGCCATCATCATCTGTATTGATCAAATTGATACAATTAAAATATCCAAACTCTATAAAAAGGGAACATAAAAGTGTACAGATAATTCTTTAAAACTGGATTTAAAACCCAAAAAGGATAATTAAAACAAAAAAAAGGAGACTTTAAAAAAAAAGAAACAATGGATGATGGAGACAGGGAGAATCAATGGGAAAAGGGATGATGTAGACAAGAGAGAGACATTCAGAAAAGGAATAATGGAGATTTGGAAGCATTGATGGGAGGTAGGATGATATAAATTGAGGAGTGGAGGCAATGGGTTAACGATAAAAAGGAAAGATGACTTTTAGGAGGTGGCAATGGGGGCTGGAGAATCATCAACAATTGTTGGACAAAATCAAATAAAACAAACTCAAGGCGGTGGTAGTGATGTAAAATTGTTAAATTGGATGTTAATTCCTGAAGCTGCAAAGCCAATTCAAAAGATGAGCCTTTGTTCCTCAAGGTTAGACTGAGTTTCATCCAGAGTGAGCGCGCAAATTAGAATTAAAATGACAGGAGACCGAGAACTCGAGTTTACGCTGGCTGAATGAAAGAATCTGCTCCCAATCTGCCATTAGATTCCCCGATGAAGAGGAGAGATTGTGAGTAGTGATTATTATTTGTAAATTGAAAAAAGTACAAGCAACTCTCTGATTCACTTTGAACATTTATTCAGGGCCCTTGATGGTGAAACAGCAGGAGGTTAAGGACAAGGCATAGCATCTCTACTTCATCTTTCATTTACTGTATCTTTCCACCAATTTTATAGCCAGGTATATTTCATTCTCAGTCCCAACCATCTTGCAGTCATATCTCTCTAATGGCTACAATGTCAAACTCTAAATTTAATCTGCACCTGCAACTAATTCAAGTTGTACCTCATACTGTGTGTTTGCATTGAGGAACATTTCACTGTCTCTGTAACAGTAAACCACAAAACGACCCTATGCATTTCAGAGGAGAGGGTTTGATCTGAGACTCACCCAGTTTGACCTATGGCTGAATAATTAAACATGCAGATCTCAATTTTCCAGTCTCTCTTTAAGGGCATCACGGTGACATAGTGGTTAGCACTGCTGCTCCACAGTGCCAGGGACCCAAGTTCAATTCAAGCCTTGGGTGACTGTGTAGACTCCCAGGTGTTCCGGTTTCCTCCCTGAGTCCAAAGATGGGCAGGTTAGGTGGATTGGCCATGCTAAATTGCTCCTTGGTGTCCAGAGAGGTGCAAGTTAGGTGAATTAGCCATGATAAATGCACAGGGTTACAGGAATAGGACGGGGAGGAGGGCCTGGGTGGGGTGCTCTTTCGGACAGTCGGTGCAGACTTGATGGGCCAAATGGCCTCCTTCTGAACTGTAAGGATTCTATGGTTCCAAGTTAAAACAGGCTGAAAATAGGGCCACAGCATAAAAGTAATTTATAACACTAAATGGGAGAGAGGGATAAAAATCAGCAACTAAATGCCAGTCAGTCGTATATCATGAGGGGAGAACCGCTGGGGCAATGATCTGCGATAAAATTAACTGACATTTGGAGAAGTGTGGGTAATAAATGAAAGCAAGAAGCCTAACAACACCAGGTTAAAGTCCAACAGGTTTATTTGGGAGCAAAATAAACCTGTTGGACTTTAACCTGGTGTTGTGAGACTTCTTACTGTGCTTACCCCAGTCCAACGCCGGCATCTCCACATAATAAATGAAAGTCAGTACAGATCTGTTAAAGGCAAATCCTGTTTGGTTAACCTGACTTGAGTTGATTGATGAACCACAGAAGCTCTCCCGGTTTAGTGGCACTTCTTTACCTGATAATGTGAACACGGCGACCACCCCCTCTTTCACCTGTATCCGCTCCCCAGCCCAGACTGTCGGCCAGGCGGCGTCACAGGCCCGAAGCACCGGCTGTTGCCAGGCACCCGGTTGCTAGACACCAGAATCCTGTCGGTAGCCGGCGTCACCCAGATCGCTGTGTGCAGGGGCTGCTGGGAACAATCTGCGCTCGTGCTCCCGTTTAAAAATCTGCGCGCCGCTGTCAACTCCGGCCCTCCCCCCGAGCTGCGCACGCGTGGACCCTCCGGACCCAACCACCTCACCGCGCCCGGAACTGCGCGTGCGCAGATCCGAATGTTCACACCTGGAACCCCGCCAACGGAAGAATTGCGCATGCGCGTTCTCTTTCCTCCGATGGAAACAGCGCATGCGCTTCCTCTCCCCTCCAATAAAGAACCGCGCATGCGCTCCCGAGCCCGGCCGACGGAAGCGCCAGTGGATGGGAAGTCTCTTTGTCGATCGCCTGCGAGTCGAGTTCTATCGTGGAGATGGTCATGGTGGAAGTGTCCGGTTTCGTCGAGTTCATGAAGGCGGTGGACGCCAATAAGGACAAGATGATTTTTGTGTATTTCACCGGCGCGAAGGATGCCCAGGGTGTGAGCTGGTGCCCAGATTGTGTAACGGGTAAGAAGAGAGTTAAACTGCTCAATATCCAGGGGCTGCAATGAACCCGCAGCCTGGAATGCTGCTGAGGGTACAAATTCCCAGGCTCAGCAGTAATTAACACAGATCATTAACAGGGGCAGGTGTATTCAGAAATTATAGCTTTCAATACTGTTCAATTATAGAACTTCTATAATAAAATACTGCTGGAAATGTTCAAAGGCAGTAAGAGTTTTAACAGCACCAGGTTAAAGTCCAACAGGTTTATTTGGTAACAAATGCCATTAGCTTTTGGAGCCCTGCTCCTTTGTCAAATGAAGTGGATATCTGCTCCCAAACAAGGCACACAGACACACCATCAATTTACAGAATACTGATTAGAATGTGAATCTTTACAGCTAATCAAGTCTTAAAGATACAGACAGTGTGAGCGGAGGGAGCATTAGGCACAGGTTAAAGAGATGTGAATTGTCTCCAGCCAGTGAGATTCTGCAAGTCCAGGAGGCAAGCTGTGGGGGTTACTGATAGTGTGACATGAGCCCAAGATCCCGGTTTAGGCCGTCCTCATGTGTGTAGAACTTGGCTATCAGTTTCTGCTCAGCGACTCTGCGCTGTCGTGTGGCATCTACACATAATGTTCAAAGGACCATGAAAGTATGGTGGGAGAAACAGTTAATACTACAGGATTAATATGTTTTATTTTTCTTAACGTTTCTAACTTTTTGTTGTGCTGGAATTTAGTTACAAGACCCTAAAGTTTAGGACATCCTTCAAGTGACAATTTTTTGTGTAAGTCTGTTTTTCTAAAGTAAACTTTAACTGTACAATGGCTTACCCCAGTGAACCAGATGGGTTTCAACAACAATTTGACAGTGGTTTCATGGACATCTGCTATGGCGGTGCAGGTCCCCAGAGCATTATCCTTGGTCTCTGGATCCAGAGACCAAAGTCCAGTCAAGTGATAATCCTACTATGTCACTTAATGGCCACTACTACCTAGAGGTGGGTGCCTTTATTATGAATGAGATTATTGATTACTCCCAGCTCATTGCACAATACCAGGTTCTGTATAGTGTTCTCTCCAGAACATGCAGTTTTCTCTGCTTTTTGATTAACCACATCTTCCTGAATTTGATCCCTTGCCCCTGCTATTTAGTTTAAAACCCTCCCTAGTTATGCAGCTTGACAAAAGAAGTCCCACGCTCCTGATCTACGGACACCCGGTGTGGAGAGAGGAGGGTCGGGATGGCGACCTCCTCGTGAATCTGCTCCTGGGCCTGGCGAAACGTGCCATTTACCGGTCCAGGCAGCGGGCGATTGCGGGGGCCGTCCATCCTGACTGTCTGCCCCTCTACCGCGGCTATGTTCGTGGCTGGGTGTCCCTGGAGAGGGAGCATGCGGTGTCCACGGGCGTGGTTGACGCCTTCTGCGCCCGTTGAGCACTGCAGGGGTTGGGGTGCGTTATTGACCCTGACAATCACATTTTAATTTGATGTTTTTAAGTTTCCTTTGTACTTTGATTTTTGTTCGGGCTGTTTTCCCCCCCTCCTTTTGGGGAGCTGCCCCTTTTGCTTTGTCCTGACTTAATCTGAGTTTGTTTATTTGGTTTGACCTAAAAAGAGGGCAAGAACACTGCTTCCATCACGGTTTGGATGTAGGCTGTCCCAATGGTACATATCTCATGTTCTGCAGTACTGGTGCCAGTGCCCCACAAACTGGAGCCCACTCCTCCCACACCAATTTTTGAGCCACACAATCTCTTTAATCTGTTTTGTCCTATGCCAGTTTGCACATGGCTCCAGTAATAACCCATAAATGATTACCTTTGAGGTTCTGCTTGTTAATTTGGTGCCTAGGTCCTCATGCTGACTATGTAGAACAACTCCTTTTTCCTGCTTATGTCATTGGTACCCACATGGACCTCAACGACTGGATCCTGTCCATCCTTATACAGATGTCCTGAACCCTGGTAACACAGCTGTCTAGACAGTGCAGAGAATAGTGTCGATCCCTCTGACTATACCATCCCATACTACCACTATATCGTTTTTTACTCCCACAACTGAATGGCTTCCTGTAACATGGTCAGTTAGTTCATCTACCCTGCAGCCCCACTCATCCATACGAGCTGCAAAAAAACTCCAACCTGTTTAGCAATTGTAAAGGCTGAGGCTCCTCTGCTGCTGCCCTCTCGAGGACCCCTTAAACAGCCTCCCTAGCAGTTGCACTCTCCTGTCCTTAACAAAATCAGAACACCCGGTCCTAAGAGATGTGACTGCTTTCTAGTACAAAGTATCCAAATAACATTCCTCTGTGTCACAGTATCCCTAGTTCAGCCTCCAGCTCATCAACTTTTGAGCTGAAGTTGCTCGAACTTCAAACGCTTGCAGACTTATTTGCCCAGGATCAAACTGGTAACCAGGAGCTCCTACATTCTGCAGCTGTAACACTTCACCTGTCCTGTCATGTTCCAATTAACAGTTTAATTATATTAAATTTATATATTTTACTTCTGCTTTTATATATTTTTAACCTTGCCACCAGTTGCTCAACTATTTTGAAACTTGGGAATAAAATAAACGTAGTCACTTAACAGATACTCACCAAATAAGTAGCTTCTTCTCCTGTAACAGTAAGACATTCCCTGAAGGCTGGGAATGTTAGAAAGTAAAAGAGCAGCTTAAGCACTTCTTCCATCCTATGCACTGAATTCCCACTTTGAACCAGATTCCCCAATACAGTCTGTCGCATTCAGGATGAAGTCTTCCCTTGCTGATCATGCACTTTGAAAAGTACCTTTCAAATGTGATGAGTCATATATAAAAAGGAATAGAGTGGCTAGAGTGAATGTTGGACCCTTGGAGGACGAGAGGGGGGATTTAATAGTGGAAAACGAGGAAATGGCTGAGACTTTAAATAAGTTCTTTGTGTCGGTCTTCACGCTGGAAGACACAAATAGTTTACCGAATATTAGAGATCGAGAGTTGGTGGGAAGTGAGGTCCTTAATACAATTACTGTTCCCAAAGAGGTAGTGCTTGGTAGACTAATGGGACTGAAGGTAGACAAGTCCCCGGGCCCGGATGGAATGCATCCCAGGGTACTGAAAGAAATGGCTGAGGTAATAGCAGATGCGTTAGTAGTTATCAGAATTCGCTGGAATCTGGGGTAGTGCCGGCTGATTGGAAAACAGCTACTGTTACACTGCTGTTTAAAAAAGGAAGTAGACAAAAGGCGGGTAAGCTTAACGTCCGTAGTTGGGAACATGCTGGAGTCCATCATTAAAGAGGAAATAGCAGAGCACCTGGATAAGAATGGTTTGATCAAGCAGACGCAGCATGGATTCATGAAGTGAAAGTCGTTTTTGACGAATTTACTGGATTTTTATGAAGATGTGACAAGTGCGGTTGACAGAGGGGAACTGATGGATGTGGTGTTTTTAGATTTCCAGAAGGCATTCGATAAGGTGCCTCAAAAGGTTGCTGCAGAAGATTGGGGTACACTGAGTTGGGGGTAAGGTGTTGGCGTGGATTGGGGATTGGCTATCCAACAGGAAGCAGAGAGTTGGAATAAATGGGTGCTTTTCTGGTTGGCAGGTGACCAGTGGCGTGCCGCAGGGATCGGTGCTGGGGCCTCAACTGTTTACCATTTACATAGATGATCTGGAGGAGGGAACTGAGTGTAGGGTATCAAAGTTTGCTGATGACACGAAGATGAGCGGGAAAGCGAATTGCGTGGAGGACGCGGGAAGTCTGCAGAGAGATTTGGATAGGCTGAGTGAGTGGGCAAGGATCTGGCAGATGGAATATAATGTTGGCAAATGTGAGGTTATCCACTTTGGAAGAAATAATAGTAAATTGGAATATTATTTAAATGGAGAAAAATTGCATCATGCTACTGTGCAGAGGGACCTGGGGGTCCTTGTGCACGAATCGCAAAAACTCAATCTGAAGGTGCAGCAGGTGATCAAGAAGGCGAATGGAATGTTGGCCTTTATCGCAAGGGGGATGGAATATAAAAGCAGGGAGGTCTTGCTGCAACTATACAAGGCATTGGTGAGGCCGCAGCTGGAATACTGTGTGCAGTTTTGGTCCCCTTATTTGTGGAAGGATATATTGGCCTTGGAGGGAGTGCAGAGAAGGTTCACTAGGTTGATACCGGAGATGAGGGGTGTAGTTTATGAGGAGAGATTGAACAGATTGGGTCTGTACTTGTTGGAGTTTAGAAGGCTGAGGGGTGATCTTATAGAGTAAGAAGTTTAACAACACCAGGTTAAAGTCCAACAGGTTTATTTGGTAACAAAAGCCACACAAGCTTTCGGAGCTCCAAGCCCCTTCTTCAGGTGAGTGGGAATTCTGTTCACAAACAGGGCATACATGTGAACATGTGAACAGAATTCCCACTCACCTGAAGAAGGGGCTTGGAGCTCCGAAAGCTTGTGTGGCTTTTGTTACCAAATAAACCTGTTGGACTTTAACCTGGTGTTGTTAAACTTCTTACTGTGTTTACCCCAGTCCAACGCCGGCATCTCCACATCATGATCTTGTAGAGACATATAAGATAATGAAGGGGCTGGATAGGGTAGAGGGAGAGAGATTCTTTCCACTGAGAAGGGAAACCAGAACTAGAGGGCACAGCCTCAAAATAAGTGGGGGCCGGTTCAGAACAGAGTTGAGGGGGAACAACTTCTCTCAGAGGGTAGTGAATCTCTGGAATTCTCTGCCCAGTGAAGTGGTGGAGGCTACCTCGTTGAATATGTTTAAATCACAAGTAGATAGATTTCTGATCGATAAGGGATATGGGGAGCAGGCGGGTAAGTGGAACTGGTTCGCTTCAGATCAGCCATGACCTTGTTGAATGGCGGGGCAGGCTCGAGGGGCTAGATGGCCTACTCCTGCTCCTATTTCTTATGTTCTTATGAGTCACTCTCTAACTTAGCTTCCATAAGACCATCAGACATAGAAGCACAAGTCAGCCATTCAGCCCATCAAGTCATGTCTGCTCCACTGTTCAATGAGATCAGAACTGATCTGATATAATCCTCAACTCCATGTTCCTGCTGCCTTAACCCCATAAACTTTGATTCCCTTACTGATTAAAAATCTATCTATCTCAACCTTGAACATTCTTAATGACCCAGTCTCAGTTGTAAAGAATTCCACAGATTCACTACCTGCTGAAGGAAGAAATTCCTCCTCGTCTGTCTGAGAATATGGCCATAGGTTGTTTTCCCCTTGTGGGAGGGTCTATCAGCATCTACCCTCTCAAGCCCCCTGATATATCTCAATAAGGTCACTTCTCATTCTTCTAAACGTCAATGAGTACAGGCCCAACCTACTGATTGATCCACTGGAGCAAGCTGAGAGGGGTGATTGAAAAGCAGCAGTGCTGGTAAGAGATTAATTGGATTAATTGAATTGTTTATTTATTTAATTAGTCAGCTAGTGTGTGTATTTTTTTGGCCTTTACTTTAACAGCAGTTTTTCAAGTTTAAAGTGAAAACTAGAAGTGGGCAGCAAAGGAGTCTGGGAAGGGTTTTTATTTTAACTTTAAAAGTCAGTTACCTGGGAGGTTCCCCCTCATTGATCCACTGGAGCAAGCTGAGAGGGGTGATTGAAAAGCAGCAGTGCTGGTAAGAGATTAATTGGATTAATTGAATTGTTTATTTATTTAATTAGTCAGCTAGTGTGTGTATTTTTTTGGCCTTTACTTTAACAGCAGTTTTTCAAGTTTAAAGTGAAAACTAGAAGTGGGCAGCAAAGGAGTCTGGGAAGGGTTTTTATTTTAACTTTAAAAGTCAGTTACCTGGGAGGTTCCCCCTCATTGATCCACTGGAGCAAGCTGAGAGGGGTGATTGAAAAGCAGCAGTGCTGGTAAGAGATTAATTGGATTAATTGAATTGTTTATTTATTTAATTAGTCAGCTAGTGTGTGTATTTTTTTGGCCTTTACTTTAACAGCAGTTTTTCAAGTTTAAAGTGAAAACTAGAAGTGGGCAGCAAAGGAGTCTGGGAAGGGTTTTTATTTTAACTTTAAAAGTCAGTTACCTGGGTGGTTCCCCCTCAGTAGTAGTTTTTTTTTTTCTCTCGGGCCCCTAGCCCTATAAATTGGTGCAGAGGAGATACCCGATCCTCTACACTGGTAGAGGATCCCACCCTTCCATCCTCCTCTAACCTAATTATAAGTGTGGGGAAGTTTTTTGTTTTCTTTTTTTCTTGCTGGTAATGGCTTCAGGGATGGCAGTTCAGGCAGTATGCTGCATCTCCTGTGGGATGTATGTGGTGAGGAAATCCAGTAGTGTTTCAGGAGATTTTAGTTGTAAGAAGTGCATTAGATTGCAGCTTCTGGAGGAGCGTGTAAAGGAGCTGGAGGGGGAGGTAGAGGAACTCCGCATAATTCGGGAGGCGGAGGTGGAAGTTGATAGGAGTTATAGAGAAATAGTAACTCCTAGAAATGAGGCTTGGGTCAATGCCAGGAGGAGGGGTAAGAAGCAATCGGGAAGACAATCCCCTGGGGCGGTTCCCCTCCATAATAGGTTTTCGGTGCTGGAGGCTACAGTTGAGGAGGAATCAACTGAGCATAGAGAGCAGATCTCTGGGGGTGAGCCGAGTGAGAAAGCTCAGGTGGTTAGGGGCTGTAAAAGACTGGGCCTTGTGATTGGGGACTCCACAATTAAGGGGACAGATAGGAGGGTCGGAACTAAAGGTAGGGACTCAGGGTTGGTGTGTTGCCTACCAGGGGCTGGGGTCCGGGATGTGTCTGACAGGGTATTCAGGACTCTTAGGGGGGAGGGAGATAAACCACAAGTTATTGTACATGTGGGGACACACGACATAGGGAGGATAGGGGAAGGGGATATTAGGCAGGGATTTATGGAGTTGGGGTGGAAACTAAAGGCCAAGACTGACAGAGTGGTTATCTCTGGACTCTTGCCTGTACCACGGGATAGTTTAGAGAGGAATAGGGAGAGGGAAGGTTTGAATTCATGGCTGAGGGGATGGTGCAGGAGGGAGGGGTTCAGGTACTTAAGCAATTGGGGCTCGTACTGGGGAAGGTGTGACCTCTATGAGAAGGATGGTCTACACCTTAATCAGAAGGGGACCAATATCCTGGGGGGTAAATTTGCTAAGGCCATGCAGGGAGGTTTAAACTGATTCGGGGGGGGGGGAGGGATCCTGAGTAGTGGGGCTGAAAGTGAGGGATGCATGGATGGGGACTGCAATGCACGGCATTGCAGAGGTGGGGTGGAGCAGGGTTTGAAATGTGTATACTTCAATGCCAGGAGTATTCGCAATAAAGTGGGTGAACTTGCAGCGTGGATCAGTACCTGGGACTTCGATGTTGTGGCTATTTCAGAGACATGGATAGAGCAGGGGCAGGAATGGATGCTGCAGGTCCCGGGGTTCAAATGTTTTAGTCGAAGTAGGGAAGGAGGTAGAAGAGGGGGAGGGGTAGCATTATTGGTCAGAGATTGTATCACAGTGTCAGAGAGGAGGTTTGATGAGGACTTATCTGTTGAGGTAGTATGGGCGGAGATTAGAAATAGGAGAGGAGAGGTCACCCTGTTGGGAGTCTTTTATAGACCTCCTAAAAGTTCTAGAGAGGTTGAGGAAAGGATTGCGGAGTCAATCCTGCTTAGGAGTGAAAGTAATAGGGCAATTGTTATGGGGGATTTTAACTTGACTAATATTGACTGGAATTGTTATAGCTCTAGCTCGTTAGAGGGGTCAGTTTTTGTTCAAAGCGTGCAGGAAGGTTTTTTGACTCAGTATGTAGACAGGCCAACTAGAGGTGAGGCTATATTGGATCTGGTGCTGGGAAATGAGCCAGACCAGGTGCTAGACTTGGAAGTTGGTGTGCATTTTGGTGATAGTGACCACAATTCGGTTACGTTCACCTTAGTGATGGAAAGGGATAGGCATGAACCTCGGGCCAGTGGTTTTAGCTGGGGGAAGGGTAATTATGAGGCTATTAGGAGAGAATTAGGAAACATAGGTTGGACTAGGAGATTACAGGGACTGGGAACGTCCGACATGTGGAGTTTTTTCAAGGAGCAGCTACTGCGAGTCTGTGATAGGTATGTCCCTGTCAGGCAAGGAGGAATTGGTAGGGCTAGGGAACCGTGGTGCACCAAAAAAGTTTCTTTGTTGGTTAAAAAGAAAAAGGAGGCTTATGTTCGGATGAGACGTGAGCACTCGGGTAGTGCACTAGAAAGCTTTAGATTGGCTAAGAGGGAGTTGAAGAGCGAGCTTAGAAGGGCTAAAAGGGGACATGAGAAGACTTTGGCGGATAGGGTTAAAGAGAATCCTAAGGCGTTCTATAGGTATGTCAAGAACAGAAGGTTGGTTAGGGCAAGTTTAGGGCCAGTTATAGATGGCAGAGGGAAGTTATGTGTGGAACCGGAGGAGATTGGTGAAGCATTGAACCAATATTTCTCTTCGGTGTTCACGCAAGGGGACATGAATATAGCTGAGGAGGACACTGGGTTGCAAGGGAGTAGAATAGACAGTATTACAGTTGATAAGGAGGATGTGCAGGATATTCTGGAGGGTCTGAAAATAGATAAATCCCCTGGTCCGGATGGGATTTATCCAAGGATTCTCTGGGAGGCAAGAGAAGTGATTGCAGAGCCTCTGGCTCTGATCTTCAGGTCGTCGTTGGCCTCTGGTATAGTACCAGAAGATTGGAGGTTAGCGAATGTTGTCCCATTGTTTAAGAAGGGGAACAGAGACTTCCCCGGGAATTATAGACCGGTGAGTCTCACTTCTGTTGTCGGCAAGATGTTGGAAAAAATTATAAGGGATAGGATTTATAGTTATTTGGAGAGTAATGAATTGATAGGTGATAGTCAGCATGGTTTTGTGGCAGGTAGGTCGTGCCTTACTAACCTTATTGAGTTTTTTGAGAAAGTGACCAAGGAGGTGGATGGGGGCAAGGCAGTGGACGTGATATATATGGATTTTAGTAAGGCGTTTGATAAGGTTCACCATGGTAGGCTTCTGCAGAAAATGCAGATGTATGGGATTGGGGGTGATCTAGGAAATTGGATCAGGAATTGGCTAGCGGATAGGAAACAGAGGGTGGTGGTTGATAGTAAATATTCATCATGGAGTGCGGTTACAAGTGGTGTACCTCAGGGATCTGTTTTGGGGCCACTGCTGTTTGTAATATTTATTAATGATCTGGATGAGGGTATAGTTGGGTGGATTAGCAAATTTGCTGATGACACCAAAGTCGGTGGTGTGGTAGACAGTGAGGAAGGGTGTCGTAGTTTGCAGGAAGACTTAGACAGGTTGCAAAGTTGGGCCGAGAGGTGGCGGATGGAGTTTAATGCGGAGAAGTGTGAGGTAATTCACTTTGGTAGGAATAACAGATGTGTTGAGTATAGGGCTAACGGGAGGACTTTGAATAGTGTGGAGGAGCAGAGGGATCTAGGTGTATGTGTGCATAGATCCCTGAAAGTTGGGAATCAAGTAGATAAGGTTGTTAAGAAGGCATATGGTGTCTTGGCGTTTATTGGTAGGGGGATTGAATTTAGGAGTCGTAGCGTTATGTTGCAACTGTACACAACTCTGGCGCGGCCGCACTTGGAGTACTGTGTGCAGTTCTGGTCCCCACATTACAGGAAGGATGTGGAGGCTTTGGAGAGGGTGCAGAGGAGGTTTACCAGGATGTTGCCTGGTATGGAGGGGAGATCCTATGAGGAGAGGCTGAGGGATTTGGGATTGTTTTCGCTGGAAAGGCGGCGGCTAAGAGGGGATCTTATTGAAACATATAAGATGATTAGAGGTTTAGATAGGGTGGATAGTGATAGCCTTTTTCCTCTGATGGAGAAATCCAGCACGAGGGGGCATGGCTTTAAATTGAGGGGGGGTAGTTATAGAACCGATGTCAGGGGTAGGTTCTTTACCCAGAGGGTGGTGAGGGATTGGAATGCCCTGCCAGCATCAGTAGTAAATGCGCCTAGTTTGGGGGCGTTTAAGAGATCCGTAGATAGGTTCATGGACGAAAAGAAATTGGTTTAGGTTGGAGGGTCACAGTTTTTTTTTTTAACTGGTCGGTGCAACATCGTGGGCCGAAGGGCCTGTTCTGCGCTGTAATGTTCTATGTTCTATGAGCCTCTCCTCATAAGAAAATCCTTCCATTCCCAGGATCAACTTGGTGAACCTTCTTTGGACTGCCCCCAGTGCTAGTTTACATTTCCTTAGATAAGGGGACCAAAACTGTTCACGGTATTCCAGGTGTGGTCTAACTAGCATTAAAGCAAAATGCTGAGGATGCTGGAATCTGAAACAAAAACAGAAAATGTTGGGAAAATCTCAGCAGGTCTGACAGCATCTGTGGAGAGAGAATAGAGCCAACGTTTTGAGTCAGGATGACCCTTCATTCTGACTTGAAATGTTGGCTCTATTCTCGCTCCACAGATGCTGTCAGACCTGCTGAGATTTTCCAGCATTTTCTGTTTTTGTGATCTAACTAGTGCCTTATGTAGTTTGAGCAAGACTTTCCTACTTTTATATTCCATTCATTCCCTTTGAAATAAAGGCCAACATTTCATTTGCCTTCCCTGTTACCTGCTGAACTTGCATACTAACCTTTTGTCATTTATTCCCATTAACCCCCCCCCAAGACTGTTAATCCTTACTTGTTAGGTCAGAAAATTACTCTTACTCTATAATTTAACTTGAAAAAGATTTAGCAGTCAAATTTCCACTTCAAACCAAATTCTCAAATATACTCACTCAACCTCTGTCTCACTCATGCCAAAGTCTCCTCTCTGATCCATGCCAAGGGTCAGGCAACAGTTGAGCAACAAGGCAACCTCCAGAAAGTGCCAATTGCTTCACTTGATGACTGGCTTGTGGAGGATAGTGGGACTTTTGACTAAAAATGCAACCTAATTTGTGAATTAAAATACGTGCATAACCTTCAAGCTATTAATGTAGCCACAGAATACAATCAGCAAATAAAGAGCAAATAATCCAATAACAGTTAGAATCATAGAATCCCTACAGTGCAGAAGGAAGCCATTTGGTCCATTGAGCTTACACTGACAACAGTCCCACCCATGCCCTATTCCCATTACCCCATGTATTTACCTTCCTAATCCCCCTGTCACTAAGGGACAATTTTGCATGGCCAATCAACCTAACCTGCACATTTTTGGACTATGGGAGGAAACCCACGCAGACACAGGGAGAATGTGCAAACTCCACACGGACAGTGACCCGAGGCCAGATTTGAACCCTGGTCCCTGACGCTGAGGCATCAGTGCTTGCCACTGTGCTGCCCTGCTGCCCCATTGACTGAAGAAAGATCAGCAAGTTATTTTGATATCGTTGTGCAAATATTTTATAGATATTGGACCCACACAGTGAAATTACATTTCTTTAAAAATATTAACTTTAAAAGTTAAATTCATAAGACATTGTATTCAGCAAACACTTCAAACTTGGTTTCATCCTCCTATCCATTGTCATTGTATTTTTGTGTTCTAGTTCTTGGTCAGTATTCTCATAGGTATATCGGATTGATTTGAAATGAAAATGAAATAGCCACTGTGTTCCAAAGTGTTGGAATCCAGTAATTTTCTTCTTAATTCTCCAGCTGAACCTGTAGTCCGTGGACAACTGGATAAACTGCCTGATGGTTCTGTCTTCATCCACTGTCAGACCGGTGACCGGGTATAGTAAGTTATTTGTGTCTGTTTTGAAACTTTAAATTATTATTTTCCACCAAGTAAAAGCATTTGCTCACCTTGTACCCAATTATGTAACATTTAAAAGTATACCATATCTTAGAGATCATGTAGTTTATTCTGGAATAATACTAGAATAACTAAACTCTTTTATATTGTGATCTGGGCTGGCGAATCAGGATTATATCAACACTAATTTTAAATAAGACGTAAAGCATGGATTCTTGGACGAGGTACTCAATTTGAATTGAGTAGAAATAAATAGCTAAATTATCGATGGATTTATTCAATTATTTGAATAGTAAAGACATAATTATTCAATTAGGCAGCGAACATTCCTGTTGGATATCATTATAATGGCAAAATTCTGTTATAAATATAAAGCTGGAAGAAAATGATTTTCCTTTCCAGAACACTTCAGAATCAGGTTATCTTGATGATGGAGTTGCTATATTAGTGGGAGATATTAAACTTTTTAAATAAGTTGATCGTTCTGAACTTGTTGGGATGTAGTGGGGAGGAACTTTGCAATTTTTATATTAGTCTAAGGTTAAATTATATTAAATTCTATTAATGATAGAATAAGTGGTTACATCTGTATTGAAAATAGAACTTTACTGCACAAAAACCATTACCCAGCAAGCTGTCAAATGCAAAATGGTTCCAGACAACCAAATTCCAGTGCACTGCCTGTACAAAATCTATATCGGAGTTAACCAAACAAGTCGCTTCAGCAATCATGAATAGCCAATCAGGAACCTGCAGAAGGTGGTAATAAGTGAAACTTTTGACGCCTGTGTCAACGTTTAAACTAACATGCCTGTTTTATCTTTGCACATTATCGCTGAGCAGCTGGAAGAATCCTGAAAATGACTTTCGAATAAAACTGAAAGTGACTGCTGTCCCAACTCTCATGAAATATGGCACAGTAAGTAGAGTTCAATCCTCAAAGCCATTCCTTCCCCTCTGTTGTTCATGTATTAATTGGCCCTTGGCATGTGAATTTCTAAAGTGTGATTCACGTATCAATTAGCCCGACACCTGAGTTTTTGATTTGATTCATTATTATCATGTGTATTGATATACAATGAAAAGTATTGTTTCTTGCGCACTATGCAGACACAGCATACCGTTATACAGAAGGAAAGGAGAGTGAGAATGTAACGTTACAGTCATAGCTAAGGTGTAGAGAAAGATCATAATGCGAGGTAGGTCAATTCAAAAGTCTGATGGCAGCAGGGAAGAAGCTGTTTTTGAGTTGGTTGGTACATGATCTCAGACTTTTGTATCTTTTTCCCAATGGAAGAAGGTAGAGAGTATGTCTGGGGTGCTTGATTATGCTGGCTGCTTTGCTGAGGTAGCAGGAAGTGCAGATCGTGTCAATGGATGGGAGGTTGGTTTGAGTGATGGACTGGGTTTCATTCATGATCCTTTATAGTTTCTTGTGGTTTTGGACAGAGCAGGAGCCATACCAAGCTGTGTTGCAATCGGAAATAATGCTTTTTATGGTGCATCTGTAGAAGTTGGTGAGAGTTGTAGTAGACATGCCAAATTTCCTTAATCGCCTGAGAAAGTAGAGGTGCTGGTGGAATTTCTTAACTATATAGTGTCTGCATGGAGGGACCAGGTCAGGTTATTGGTGATCTGGACACTTAAAAACTTTAAGCTCTCAACCATTTCTACTTCATCCCCATTGATGTAGACAGGACATGCCCCTCCCCCACTATGCTTCCGAATTCGATGACTATCTCTGTTTTGTTGAGGGAGAGATTATTGTCGTTGCACAAGATTCTTTATCTCTTCCCTGTACTGTCTCATCATTGTTTGAGATCTGACCCTCAACAGTGGTGTCATCGGCAAATTTGAAAATGGAGTTGGAGGGGAATTTGGCCATATAGTCAAAGCTGTATAAGGAGTACAGTAAGGGGCTGAGGAGACAACCTTGCGGGGCGGCGGTGTTGAGGATGCTCATGGAAGTGTTGTTGTTACCTATCCTTACTGACTGTGGTCTGTGGGTTAGGAAGTCTTGGATCCAGTTGCAGAGGGAGGAGCTGTGCCCCCTCACCCCAGGTCATGAAGTTTGGAGATGAGTCTCATAGGAATAATGGTGTTACAGGCTGAGCTGTAGTCTATGAATAGGAGTTTGACATGAGTGTTCCAGGGTTCAGTGGAAGGCCAGGAAGATGGTGCCTGCTGTGGACCTGTTGTGGTAGGCAAACTGTAGTGGACCCAGGCAGTCTGAGGCAGGAATTGATTTGTTTCTAAGGTGCAGTTGGAAACTGAAACTGTTATGGAGAAAGATTTAAGAATCAATACAATTGATATATTAACACACTTGGTTACCACCTCAAAAAATTCTATCAAATTTGTGAGGCACGACTTGCCCTTCACGAATCCGTGCTGACTATCCCGGATTAATCCGCATCTTTCTAAATGGTCGTAAATCCCATCTCTAAGGACCTTTTCCATCAATTTACCAACCACCGAAGTAAGACTAACCGGTCTATAATTACCAGGGTCATTTCTATTCCCTTTCTTAAACAGAGGAACAACATTCGCCATTCTCTAGTCCTCTGGCACCATCCCCGTGGACAGCGAGGACCCAAAGATCAAAGGCTCTGCAATCTCATCCCTTGCCTCCCAAAGAATCCTAGGATACATTTCATCAGGCCCAGGGGACTTATCGACCTTCAGTTTATTCAAAACTGCCAGGACATCCTCCCTCCAAACAGCTATTTCCTCCAGCCTATTAGCCTGTAACACCTTCTCTTCCTCAAAAACATGGCCCCTCTCCTTGGTGAACACTGAAGAAAAGTATTCATTCATCACCTCGCCTATCTCTACTGACTCCATACACAAGTTCCCACTACTGTCCTTGACCGGCCCTAACCTCACCCTGGTCATTCTTTTATTCCTCACATAAGAGTAAAAAGCCTTGGGGTTTTCCTTGATCCGACCCGCCAAGGACTTCTCGTGTCCCCTCCTAGCTCTCCTAAGCCCCTTTTTCAGCTCATTCCTTGCTAACTTGTAACCCTCAATCGAGCCATCTGAACCTTGTTTCCACATCCCTACATAAGCTTCCCTCTTCCTTTTCACAAGACATTCCACCTCTTTCGTGAACCATGGTTCCCTCACTCGGCCATTTCCTGCCTGCCTGACAGGGACATACCTATCAAGGACATCCAGTATTTGTTCCTTGAAAAAGTTCCACTTTTCATTAGTTCCTTTCCCTGACAGGTTCTGTTCCCAACTTATGCCCCCTAATTCTTGCCTCATCGCATCATAATTACCTCTCCCCCAATTGTAAGCCTTGCCCTGCCGTACGGCCCTATCCCTCTCCATTGCAATAACAAAAGACACCGAATTGTGGTCACTATCCCCAAAGTGCTCTCCCACAACCAAATCTAACACTTGGCCCGGTTCATTTCCCAGTACCAAATCCAATGTGGCCTCACCTCTTGTCGGCCTATCCACATATTGTGTCAGGAAACCCTGCTGCACACACTGCACAAAATCAGTTGTATCCACAGATCTCTAAAGGTTGCCACTCAAGTGGATAGAGCTGTGAAGAAGGCCTGTAGTGTGTTAGCTTTTATTAACAGGGGGTTGGAGTTTAAGAGCCGTGGGGTTATGCTGCAACTGTACAGGACCTTGGTGAGACCACATTTGGAATATTGTGTGCAGTTCTGGTCACCTCACTATAAGAAGGATGTGGAAGCGCTGGAAAGAGTGCAGAGGAGATTTACCAGGATGCTGCCTGGTTTGGAGGGTAGGTCTTATGAGGAAAGGTTGAGGGAGCTAGGGCTGTTCTCTCTGGAATGGAGGAGGCTGAGGGGAGACTTAATAGAGGTTTATAAAATGATGAAGGGGATAGATAGAGTGAACGTTCAAAGACTATTTCCTCGGGTGGATGGAGCTATTACAAGGGGCATAACTATAGGGTTCGTGGTGGGAGATACAGGAAGGATATCAGAAGTAGGTTCTTTACGCAGAGTGGTTGGGGTGTGGAATGGACTGCCTGCAGTGATAGTGGAGTCAGACACTTTAGGAACATTTAAGCGGTTATTGGATAGGCACATGGAGCACACCAGGATGATAGGGAGTGGGATAGTTTGATCTTGGTTTCAGATAAAGCTCGGCACAACATCGTGGGCCGAAGGGCCTGTTCTGTGCTGTACTGTTCTATGTTCTATATAGATCACAAATGCGATCATTATTGCATTCTTTGGATTAGTTCGCCTTGTTTTTGCATGTGGAATGAACTCTATTTTATTTCAGTTCTGATCTTTTTGACAGGTGGCTTCATATTTTGTTTGAATTTTCATTTTGTAAACTGAAATTTAGAATGAAATAGATGTTCTCAATTTTGAAAGTTGAACGCTGCACATTTTCACAAATACCAAAGATTAAAGTTTGAAAAAAGATCATTAAATTGTGGAACGCTTTGCTGCACTTTGCAGTTTTAGTTGCTGTGATAACATTGCTTAAATAATTTGGATAATTAATTGAAAAGGAGCAATGCAAGGCAGGCAAATATGATTTCAGTAGCGAGTTCCAATTAGAAACTGAGCTCTGCTGTATTTTGAGGCTGTAACTATTAAACCTTTAACCATAAACAGCAATAATTTTATCTAACTGTTCAAAAAAATTAAGTATAATGTGATGTATGAAAATATTGGAATTGCTTCTGTTAGCTTTCATTACGCAAGTTAGTGTCAATACAAACTGAGACATTTCCCTTTCCAATTTTATTCTTGTGTTTCAGTCCCAGAAGCTGGTCGAAGGGCAGCTATTTAAGCCAGAGCTTATACAAATGCTGTTCACAGAGGACTGAAACCTGCTTAGTGCAACAAATACAGTCTTCAAAGCCAATAGAATGCGCCTGGCTTTATATTCAAGATTGTTTTCCACTAAAGCAGATGTGGCAAGGATACAAAAAAACAAACTGAATTACCTCCTCTTCTAATTTAACTTGAATTGTCAATTGTATCAATATAAATGTAATTGGCACTCCTTCCCCAGAACCTGAGGGCATCTTCAGATGGTAAGGACATTGTCTGTTATGCTTTCAAATGGTTCACAGGGGAAAAGTGAAAATGTAATTCTGTTTAAAGTATGCCGTCCTGGGAATGAATCAGATAAATTCTTGATTTCCCTGATCATGCCTTAAAATTTTATATTCTGCAGGCTGGTATATTAAGGAATTGTAATATTTGGATAATTACTGTTGCAAATTGTCATTTTCCATTCTGAATAATTTTCAGAATTGAACTGCTTCAATTAATAAAAATATAAATAAATTGCATTACCTTGAATTGTATTTTTTTTCAAAAGCTATCACTGAAGATTCTCAGTGGACAGTTCTGTACCCAAAACACTTTATTCAAAACATTACAACTCTGATTCCCAGAAACAGAACACTTGCAGCATATTTTCTAGATTCTGTCTTTAACATAGATTTTTATTGAGGGCTAATTATTACTTTACCTGCACTAACTGGAGTTGACAACCTTTCAGCAGGCTACAAAATTCAATATGGCAGGCTGTCATAGCCTGTTCTGATGAGGTTTATGGTCATTGAAGATGGACAGTGAAACATACACCCAAATCTATATCCTGTCAGTGGGAGAGATCCCAGGAATAGTACTTGAGTTTGGGCAAGATCTTCAGTCAGCCATTGTGTCGGTTTGGTGCCATAATCCTGACCTTGAGCCATTTTTCAGAGGTCAGATGAAGGTGATTAAGGGGCCTATTGAGGTTCCGTTCAAGTCCCAACCAGGATTTCCAGTCTGCATGCAGGCTTTGCACATTAGGCTGAAATGTGTTCCGTGCAACAAGATGGTCTCACAGTAGGAAGGGGTTGCAGCCACTGGCCATTCTGTGAAGTTGCCCTTCTGTGATCCTAGACAAACAGTTGTGACCATTTAATTTTTTAAAATCTGTATTAAGAGGGTGCCTTCCTGTTGAGGTAACCTTGCTCTATCATGAATCAGCAGCTTCCCATCTTGGCTAGTAGTGTTGCTGATATAAGTACTGGGGAGACTCACATTGACCACAATTGGATAGTCAGCCTTCTCCTTGCTCACTAATTGGCTTATATTGAAAATAAAAATGTGCTGGACATGCCAGATACACACCTTATGCACCAGGACCCAGAACTGGACCTGAATTTTGGCTACCCAATCTGGGATTGGAAATCCCATCAATTGGTCCTACAAATAACCTGTCAGGCTGCTGCTTAACTTGTCTGTCTGGTGCAATTGGGTTCAATTCTGGCCTTGGATCACTGTCTGTGCGGAGTTTGCATGTTCTCCGTGTCTCTGGTTTTCTCCTGCAATCCAAAGATGTGCAGGTTAGGTTGATTGACCATGAGAAATTGCCCCTCTATTGGCAGGGGACCAGCAGGATAAATATGTGGGGTTACAGAGATAGAGCCTGGTTGGGATTGTTGTTGGTGCAGGCTTGATTGGTCAAATAGCTTCCTTTTGCATTGTAGGGATTCTAAGTCTGTACCTCAATTTTTTGAGGATATAACTAGTAGCGTAGATAAAGGGGAATCAGTAGATGTGGTATACCTGGATTTCCAAAAGGCATACCACATGAAAGGTAATAGCTCATGGAGTTGAGGATAATATATTAGCATGAATAGAGGATTGTTTCATATAGAAAAGTTGGCAGGCTGCAAGAATCAGTGCTGGGGCATCAGCTATTTAAATCTATAATGATTTGGATGAAGAGAATGTAATGCATCAAAGTTTGCTGATGATGCCAAAATAGATGGAAGGGTAAGCTTTGTGGATGACACTGGCTGCAAAGAGATGGGTAGGCTGGGCAAGTAGGCAAAAAAAGATAGAATATAATAAAGGGAAATGTGAAGTTATTCACCTTGAGCATAAGAACCAAAAAGATTTTTAAGGTGATGGTCAAACAGGCTTGGGTTTGCTTGCACAAGGAATACAAAAAATTTGCATGCAGGTGTAGCAAGTAATTTGGGAGGCCAATGGCATGTTGACCTTTATTGCAAGGGGATTGGAGTACAAGAATAAAGAAATCCTGCAACAGCTGGACAGGGTTTTGGTGAGACTATGTCTGGAGTACTTGTGCAGTTTTGGTATCCATGTTTTTAAAAAGGCTATGCTTCTATTGGAGTTAGTACAGTGAAGAGTCACTAAATTGGTGCCTAGGATGTGGTGGTTGTCCTATGAGAGGCTGAGTAAATTGGGTTTATATTCTCTGGAGTTTAGAAGGATAAGAGGCAATCTTGTTGAAACCTACACAATTCTGAAGGAGCTTGATAGGTTGTCTGTTTCAGATTCCCAGATCAATGGAAGCAGTCTCGGGAGGAGGGGCTGATCATTTAGGATTGAAGGAGAAATTTCTTCACTTGAGTCTTTGGCATCCTCTACCCCAGGGGGTTGTGGATGCTCTATTAATAGATTTAAGACAGATTTTTGGTCTGTCAGGGAATTAGGGTTATGGGGAATGGGTGGAGAAAATGGAGTTGAAGCCTAAGATCAGCCATGATCATACGGAATGGCAGAGCAGGCACAATGGGCTGTGGTCTACTGCTAGTTCTTGTATAACATCCTGGTTCAGAAATTCCAACTTTTAAATTCAAACTTCACACCTTCCCACGGTAGGATTTGAATTAATTCAATATCAAAGCCACTAGTTTACTGTCCTTGTAAAACCATACAAATATTATATTATCCAAACCAATACCCTACACTGAACTTGTTATAAAAATGAAAGTTTCTGCCCCAGCAATCAGCCACACTACTGCAGCAATCCCAAAAAAAAAACAGGTGAATTTATGCCACTAATGCCCCCTCCCAACGTTGAAAAATCACCCCACTGATTTGATTTTCCAAAATGGTAAATCACCCAAAATTGTCACCTTCTCCAGCCCAGTGCTGTAATCAAATTGTGCATATTAAGAGAACACAGCAAGTAGGAGATTGGAAGGCCTGAATGTAATGAGACTTTTGCTTCAGGAATACTCGAGGCTTGTTTAAATAAAGCTTTATTTAAAAATAGTTTAGAAATCTTTAATTCTTTACAATTATTGCACAAATTTTTAAATGTCAATTCCTGTTAATATTTGAAATTAAAACTAAATTCTGTACTTAAAGTAAAGTTAAATATATAGTAAAATAATATATACAGATATATTTTCCCTCAGTTTTATTTGGTTTGTGAACATTCCTCATCCAAGTTCACTTCCTTGGGGCCAATGACTTCCCAGGCTTCGGCTGAGGTTTTGGTTGGTGGTGGTGTTTTGGCACTGTTAGCACGATAAAGAAATCCAAACCTGTAGGAATAAAATAGAACAACATGCAGCAGAAAATCAGTTTGAATAGAGAAGTCATCCTTGTCTTAGCCTCCCAATACTTTAATCTAGATACAAATAGACAGCAGCATCCAGAAAGTAGCAAAGTGTGGCACAGCTAACTGCTCAGCAGTAAAAACACTCAGCTCGCCATCAAAACCACCGACTACATTCTCAGCCTTTGCCAACTGTTAAGTGAACAGGAAGACCACATTGTGAAATTTCTCCATGACCAAGGTTACAGAAAAACATGAGGGTAAAAAAAAAGTTATTTATTACCAATAATAAAATCTGCATAGCCTGTTGAACTATACAGAGTCATATCTCAAACTGAGCATACCAGAGATACAATTGAATGACAGAATTTGGCAGGGGGGGGTGGAATTTCCAACTTGTGCTTTAGGCAAACTTTCACTTCCGTCCATCTGTATTTCACAATTAAAAACACAACATTTCATCACACTAAATGACAATTTCCAAAATGTGTCTCAACTAGAGGTTGCAGTTCCAATATCTTATGCATGATGAGCCACATCTTTGCAGAGCTTTGCTTTCCTCAGGGTAGGTTTGCATAAAAATTTTCTCCGATCTCCTCTGGTGAACACAGCACACACATGGTATTCAGTTATCAGATTCAACCTTTATATTGGGTTGAATTACCCAATCTCAAGGTAAAAGTGACCATATTACAGCCAGACTCTATATTGGCCAAACTGGGGAGTGGAAACATCTTCCTTGTTCCTGATGATCATAAGAATCCTACAACACCAAAGGAGACCATTCAGCCCATTGTGCTAGCTCTTTGAAAGACCTATCCAATTAGTATTGCTCCTCATTCATTTCCCTGCAAATTTCCCCCCTTCATATACATTGACCTTGGCATAAAATCTACAAAGATGCATGTCAGATAGGTTAGACTGACTTCCTATAACTGGATAGTCCTGCACCATACACACACACACACACATATACATGAATGGGCAGAAGCGTTGCTGGCACTCATCCTGGTATCATCACCTTTAGAAGGTGAGAAAAAGAAAGGGATAAACAGTCTCCACAATCTGCTTTCTGCCAATTAGCTCACTGCAGCCTCAAATAGGTTCCATAGACTGGACCACAATACAAACCACCTTACATCTGTTACATATTGCCACCTTTGACTCGGATGACGATAAGAATAGGTGTTGTCAGAAATAAACTGGACAGTTCAAAATAAAGAATCAAGCACATTCCACTGCTTCGCTCGATCACTGAATAATCAATAAAAAAGTAAAATACTGCAGATGCTAGAAATTTGAAATAAAAGAAAATGGGACTAATACTCAGGACAGGCTGAATTTGTGGAGAGCGCGAGACAGGGGTTAACGTCCCAGGTTGATAATCTCCAGCTTGTGATAAAGCAGTGGTTATCACAGCGCCAGGGCCCAATTTCCAGTTTGGGTCACTGTCTGTGTGGAGTCTGCACGTTCTCCCTGTGTCTGCGTGGGTTTCCTCCAGGTGCTCCGGTTTCCCCTCCACAGTCCAAAAGACGTGCTGGTTAGGTGCATTGGCCATGCTAAATTCTCCCTCAGTGTAGCGACTAAGGGATTTTCACGATAACTTCATGTATGCCCACTTGTGATACTAATAATTAAACTGTACAAAAACTTTTAAAAAGCTCATTGATCCAAACTGTCAACAATACTTTGCTCTAAAATTCAAGATGGGTTATGAAAAGTAATAAGGTAGCATGCCAGAGCACACACCTAATTTGATATAGTTTTGGTTTCTACATTACCTTAAGCTTGAACATTTTACTCCTTCATTCAGACAGTCACCCAACTGAGAAAAGTTGAAGGTTTCCACAGATGGGCAACGTCTATGCTTTCTTGGCGAGGCCATTTAGTGGTGTGCCAGGCAATTGTGAAATAATTTATTTCCTACCAGCTGGACAAATTCAGAAGGGCCACTGTCCAGCGGAACCCACCTGAATTGCGCGTGACAGCTGGTCATGGAGGGACATTGATGCCTGTCGTGAGAGAGTCTGAGATCCAGACGATCTCACCCTCCCAGCTGGAGGGGGATGTGTGATAATGGGTGACCTGTGAAGGGAGCAGTACATAGTGAATGGAAAACACTGGAAACTATTTTATTGCAATTACATAGACAAGCACCAGAAAAAATATTTTTCATTGAAAGCTAAACAACTCTTAAGGGATTTCATCGACTGGAAGAAAATATACAAATTGGTAATGTTTTGGCCAATAAATACACAATCAATTGCATCCATGTGGGAGGGTGCGCATGACATATATTTGTCACCTCCATCTGAGGGATAGTACCTCAGGCAGTGGAGCCTCAGCACAGATTATATGCCCAGGATCTTGGAGTGGAATCTAAGGCTGCAGTCATCCTACTTAGAGGCAAGGGTGTTAGCCACTGAACCTTATTTGGCACATGCAGAAACAGGAGGCAACGAGAGAGGTTCTACTCCCAGCTTGGTGGTGCAGTGGACAGGAGCAGGAGCCCACTGGCCTAGAGAGCTAGCATGTGATTAGGCCGTTACTGTGAGCTGCATTTCCAGAGAGCACCTGGCAAAGAGCATCACAGACAGAACCATATACCACCAGTGACCCTTAGACACCTAAATTGTCCTATCAGCTTTGACCATGGAAGTGAATGGGTTACAGTGATTAGGCTCTGGCTTGGGCAATGTTTAGGCTTTAGCAAGTTATCTAGATTGGGTAGATACAAATGAACCATTTGGTCCAGGGGGAGAAAATCAAAGAAAAGGGGTCGCAAGTAGAAGGATTTTTTATAAGCCTAAATGGCATGGAGGGCTGGGGGAGGCTTGTGTGTCTGATCACAACTTACCCAAAAGACAATTGGTTTGGATAGACATTAATCCGATTGCAATGATGCAAAAGGGCTTTTTTTTTAAAATGGAAACGTGAAAAGAATTTAATCAAAAGCAACGTGTAATCTGATCATGACGTATGAAAGATGGAAGATCAGATTTCTTAGGAGTCGACGCTAAATAAAAGTGATATCTCTGGATACAAAAAAGAAAAATGGCAATTTATTGGCAGAACTGGCAAATCAGCAGTGGTGTAACTAGAGATTTCTATAGGTTGAAGCCCAGTGTTATGGCACTTTTTTCCCCACAGGGCTCCCTCTGCAATGGTGCATAACTAGTTCTGTTGGTCCCATTGGTGTAATAGCGATTTCGCAGAGAGCTTTTCTGTTATTAATTCATTGTGAATGCACTTAGCAGAGATATTGAAGTAAATTCAAACAGATGAAAAACTAACAATTTGCCTATTTTGTAAAGCAAATAACTGGCATTGAAGAACTAAAACCAGTTACAAAAAAGTGCAAAATAATAAACCTAGAAATGATTGAGTGTCCTTAACTGTCAAGGATGACTTAAGATTTTTAACCATCAATAACTTAAATGTTATTTTTTTCTGAGCATGTGAAAACATGGCCTTTAATCGTCTAATGAAACGGCAGATTCAGCAGTGACTAGCATGTGTTTCCAGCAATAAATACGGGCTATTTAAATCCCTGAATTGGCACAAGGAAGCCCCAGAGCTTTTAATTACTCAACTATTCTCTCATCAATGGAGCATCCCAGACAGAAGAAAGCAAGATTCACTGGCAAGGTGCTGGAAATGCTACTTGGGTGGAACAAGGAAGAGAAGGATAGCCGGAGAGGGAAGGGTTGAATGGTCTGCTCCCTCCCCACACAAAAAACGATGGGAGAGGATCTTGAAAAATATTGAGATTTGAAAGGGGCTCAACCCAAAGAAAACTGCTAAGAAAGGCAACAAAGCACACTGGATGCCAACCTGCCACAAAATAGATGCACAAGAAAGTCATCTCCGCAAAGAAGTCAATCGCACTATGTGGATGGGTGCGCTAAGCAGCAACACGAGATGCCAGAGTACCACAATGACAGAAAGGAAGCAGGGCAAGTGGTTTTGCAATAATGGACAATGATGTGATATGATTGTAGTTAGGACGTAAATATAACAACCATTTACAGAGAACATTTTTTAAAATGCCCTCACGTAAATAATAGGGTGGAATCTACCACTGATACTGCTCCATGTACTGTTTTTCTGCTTGCAAGTTAACCTGGTGTATAATAAACAGGAATGGACTCAGGTCATAACCCATTTTTTAAAAAATCATACCATTAGGTCAGACAGCATCAAAGGGTTGGGAATGGTTAAAAAAAGGCTTGTGACCAGTGCCATATTGTTCAGATTCTGTCACTTTGCCCGGTAGACAAGAACATAGCTTCACTGAAAGGCTCAATGGTAGGGAGTGAGGATGGTCAAAGTAAGGTGGCATTTTTGACATCTTTGTCACTTGCTTTATTTGGGCTGGAGAGCAAAGTCAGGCCGCAGCCAATATCCTCAAGCAAAGCTGGACCTAAAAGCCCCTTCCTTGAACTGTTCACCTCAAGTGTCAAAACAGTGTGGACACCAAGCTGCACCGCTCAAACCCAGAGTATGTGTAAAAGAGACTGCCACAGTCTCCAATGGAGCAGCAGCAAGGCCAGGTAAGCATGGTCACTACATGTCTTTGTAAAAAAAGGATTATTTTATATGAGAGGCATTCTATGAGCAGCAACATGGTTCTATCAAAGTGCCAATTAGAAAGATAATTCCTCCTGGAGTGACAAGACCATCTCTCGTTACAAGTTGCAGAAAACTATGGGGACATCAGAAACAAACTGAGTAACAATAGTTAAGTGTGGTTTTGATGCCGATATGGATGTTATGCTATTCTTTTCACTGCAGATTGATTCAAATTGTTATTTTCAGTGATGGTGCACAGTGACTTTGCTCCCTTTTGCCCTCTAGCTTCCCAATTTATCACCCTGACCTACGTGTAAAAATGCACAGGCTGGTTGAACAGAGGGAAGAAACTGAATACTCATTGTTAAACTCATGCTATCTCATGTGGCACAGTAGTTAGCTGCTGCCTCATAGCGCCAGGGATGCAGATTAGATTCCAACCTTGGGGTCACTATCTGTGTGGAGTTTGCACGTTCTCCCCGCGTCTGCGTGGGTTTCCTCTGGGTGCTCCGATTTCCTCCCACACTCCAAAAGATGTGCGGGTTAGGTTGTTTGGCCATGCTCAATTGCCCCTTAGTGTCAGGGGGATTAGCAGGGTAAATACAAGGGGTTACTGAGGTAGGACCTGAGTGGGATTGTTGTCAGTGCAGGCGTGATGGCCGAATGGCCTCTTTCTGCACCGTAGGGATTCTATGATCCACAAGCAACTATTAATTCTTAGGATAAATCAACAAAATTGATCAAATGCCCTTAGAGAAAAGAAAATATTTTCATTATTTGGAGAAATGCTTCTTGGTCTGAAAGGGAGAATATCACTTGGATCCTAATTAGGGACAAGAATAGATCTCCAACATTCACACATCTATCTTTTAAAAAGATTTAAATACAGTGTAGTGCTAGCATCATAAGGAGGTTATGGGTTGCTCTGTTCTCTGGTACTTTTCCTCTATTAAGTTTCACAAAACAGCAGCAGCAATGTTGGAAAATCTATATATTCATATGTTCTATGCTAATATATAAAACTCTTCCTCTAGGTTTATATCCATAAAAATAATTCTCACATTTACCTGACAGACAGTACTTTGCAAAGCAGTTCCAAAATCCAGATCTGGATTTCATGGGAGACAATACTTTGCAAAGTAGTTCTATTTTCTGAAGGTGGATTTCTGGAAAGTAAACGCAGAAATATTATGCATAAACAACAATATATTTGTTTCAACTCTATTAAATACTCTTATGCATGTTATTGTGCTAAAATGAACAATTATTCCAGTAAACTGGTTCATTAATGAACACGGAATTCCACATTTCATTTGTATGGCCATTTCCCAAGTTAGTACTGCTGCCTCACAGCACCAGGGCCCCGGGTTCAATTCCAGTGTTGGGTGACTCTGTGTGGAGCTTGTTCTCCCTATGTCTGTGTGGGTTTCCTCTGGGTGCTCCGGTTCCCTCCCACAGTCCAAAGATGTGCGGGTTAGGCCATGCTACATTGCCCCTTAGTGTCCCAAGATGTGTAAATTAGGGGGATTAGCAAGGTAAATACCTGGGGTTGTGTGGATAGGGTCTGGGTGGGATGCTCTGTTGGAGAGTCGGTGCAGACGCGATGGGGCGAATGGTCTGCTTCTGCACTGAAGGGATTCTATGATATCTAGGATTGCAAAATAATATTTAAAATTCCTAAGATTTCTCATCGCACAAGAAACTTTGCACCGGAAACACCAATTTGCAGAGCCTATCTAATGCCTCTAAATTCGGAACAGGTCAGACAGAAAGCACAAATTTTATCATGGGGAGACTGGAAAATTATGCAATTACCTCTTAGATATCAGGTTTATGTGGCAAACACCAACAGATGAGACTGCAGTATATAGAAAAACTGTTTTAATCTCCTTATTTTAAGAACATGCCAACCAATCAACAGCACAGCAGTGCTGGCTTAGGTTGCCTGCTAGGGCATGAGGTAGTGTCACATAAATCAGTGTCTAAAATTCTTCAAGTGGCGAGTTACTCATTTCAATTATAGCCATTCAGGCAGAAACAAGGAGGTGGAAATCACAGGGTCATTGGCCCATGGTTACTTGTGCAGGTTTGCCAAAGTCACCATTGCCTCACCTTCAGTAGAAACAAGGGCAGGACTTCGCACACAGGAGCGGAGAATCACTACAAACAGAACACTGAACAGAACCAACCTCAGTCGAGGGCCCTCAATTCAGCTCATAGGCAATATCAGGCTCAGAGTGAGAGATTTGGACAAAATGGGTGTATTTGAGACGATTCAACATTAACAGAAGTAGGTTATAAAGCAGCATTGACACAAACTTGAGATATCCCAAATTGCATCCCGGTTAATGAATTACACAGTACTTGAAATGTAGTCATTGTTGTAATGTCAGGAATTAGAGCAATTAAGAGTGGGCAATAAATGCTGGTCCAACCAATGAAACCAACATCCCATGAATGAATAAAAACACAGCATCAAATTGCATGAGCAAGATCCCATAAACAGCAAATCAGATGAAGAATCGGACAATCGATTTTAATGATGTTAGTTGAGGGATAAAGATGAAGACAGTGCGAATTCTCCTGCTTTTCTTCATCGTACAATGGAATTTTTTAATATACAACCAAGAGTACAGATCTCAACCTAACATTTCATTCAGAAGACGGCATCTCAAACAAATGGAAGATTTGAGTTTCAGCCTCAATTCTGTGTGCAAGTCTCTAGAGTGGGACTTGAACCCACGACCTCCATCCCAGAAGTCAAGGCTATGGTGCAAATTTAACCTCAAGGCATCAACATCCCCACCTTAAATGTTTCATGTGCTCGTGGAAAGGTATTTGGCAAATACTTTGTTTTCAGTGGGTTTAAAAAAGTATCTCAATTATCAAAAAAAGCATACATTTTTCACAGAAGCAACACTGCACCAAGCCCTCGAAATGCCTTAACTCAGAGCTGAACAAACTGTGGGTCACAACCCCGTGAGATTTTGGGTCACAGGCTGCTGGCCAGCAATGGCTGTCATGGCACTCGGACTGAATGCTAACAGCCTCGAGGCTGCTTTAAACCCTTGTGGTTTTATTTATCGGTAGACGTGGACCAATTGCTGCTGCAGCAAAAAAACGCCTGTATTTGTAATTTGAAAAGAAAATCCTGCAGTTTAAACAATTTCCACCACACTGAACTCTTCTGACCGCACCCAAGCCCCAATCTTAACCAAAATCCCTTCCTCACTGGAGGTATTAAAACAAAATTGCCAGTCATTCATTTCATTGAAATTTGTCTTCTGCAAGAACTCCAGATCTCACGCTTGCCCTTGCTTCAGAATCAAGTGGAATTCGTAAAAATGTAGCAACCTTTCTGTTAAATGTTGTCAATAGGAAAGTCAAGGCGAGTCTAAAAGGGAAAGGGGGTCACTGCAGAATGCTCAATGTATTATGGCTGCATTCTGCTCCTCCTAAAATTTGTTCAGCTGCAGCCCGTGTTCAGTCAATCACCTGATTTTTTAGGAAGTCCACCCACTGGGGACTAAAGTGAACAGGGTTTCCCACTTGGTCCAATGTTAGGTTGATTGGCCATGCTAAATTGTCCCTTAGGTGTCAGGAGGATTAGCAGGGTAAATACATGGGGTTATGGGGATAGGGTCTGGATGGGATTGTTGTCGGTGCGGACTTGATGGGCCAAATGGCCTCCTTCTGCACTGTAGGGATTCTATGATTCTACTTGTACTCAAAATGCTCTTCGAGTGTTTTTTTTAAGCCTTTCAGGAGTCAAAATATACACTTAACTCCAAATAGTGTTTTAAAAATATAGCTGCCCACAGAAAAATGGCAGGGTGCATAATCATGATTCAGGTTTCCTTGTTGAAATGTTTTTGCAGGTTAGTGAGTAATTTGCAATGGGAGCAGGCTTCCAGTACATGACTCCCAGTAATCAAAAGAAACAAGATAGTCCAAAACAAGCTCAACCCTGCTTGTCCAACATGGAAATCAAGAATCTTCTACAATCTGTATCAATACATAAGCACAAGACGCAAGATGAAACCTTGGGGAGATAGATGACATTGAACTCTTGCCTGAAACCTGGGTCTTGCAAGCGCTCTTGTTTCAGTGTCAACAGGGCCTCCCAAATTCCCAAAGTGATGTGCAGGAAGCACAAGGACATTCCTGACTGGAAAACTGGGCGAGGATAAACAATTGATTCCCTTTACCCACATCTGAAGCTGGTGTTCGCCCAACCATTTATACATGTTTGACCCTCTGTTCAGCTAATAGAAAACATCAAAAGAGCGGATGTTTCTCCTAGCTGGACATTCTTGAACGAGAGGCCATAGTTTTAGGCTAAGGGGTGGCAGATTTAAAACAGAAATGATGAGGAATTACTTCAATCCAAAGGTCATGAATCTGTGAAACTCTCTACCCTAGAGTGCAGTGGACACTGTGGAACAATAAACAAATTTGAGGAGATAGATAGGTTTTTAATTAGCAGAGGGATGAAAGGTTATGGGGAGGGGGACACAAGATCAGCCACAATTGAATTGAATGGTGGAGCAGGTTCGAGGGGTTGAATTGTCTACTGCTGCTCCTAGTTCTTTTATGCCCTTAGTGAGATTTGAATAAAATGGGTGTAACTGAAACAATTCAACAATAACAAAAGAACCGCTCGAGGTCCATGCTACAAAGGTTTTCCGCTATCTGGATTGTGTCAGAGAAACCAACCCTACAGGTCACCTGCAGAAGAAGGGGAAGCTCTTTACCTGTACACCACTCTTCTGGTCACCACTGCTCCCATTTCCAAAGATCCCTGTCTCACCAGGACCCCATCCAACCAGCTACCCTCCACCTCCAAGTCCATCACTTACTTTTATGCTAGTAGCAGCCAGAACTTCCTGTACTCATTGCTGGTTCATCATATGCGAATGAGGTGTGAAGCCTCATCGGCTCCCAATTATCTACGCAAATCATTTCCAGGTCGTAACATCAAGCTACAGCCAGTCAGGTACATACAAGGTATCGCACAGAAAAGGTCATTCGCCCAGCCAATCTGTGCAAGCATTCATCACCTCACGAGCAGCAGTCCTAATCCCATGTGCCTGCTCCATTCCCACATCTCTATCTTCCTTTCCTTAAACCTTCTTGTTTTGATCATGGACTCTAGTCCTCTACAAGAGTCCACATAAAAGAAAATCCGCTGTTCTTTGCAATGAATTTTGGACTTCCAATCCCATGTTCCGCACCCTTCAAATCACTGGAATGTTTCAATCCACACTGCTCCTTCTCTTCATAACTTTAATCGTCTCTAATAAAAATAAACACAGTCTCAATTTATCCAATTGCTTCTTTTGAATGTGTTTTTCCTCAGACTTTACAGCTTCCTCGTGAATCGGGACTCCAGTATGAATCCAGATATCGACATCTGGCAAATACAGAATAGTCTACATGCCTCTGTGATGCCCCATATAGCAACTCACTGCTTTAACTGGGACACTTGTTCATCATCCCATTTCTCTAGGACTCACATTCTTCTAAAACACTCCATGCATTATCTGCAAAACATCAGCTGGGAAGAGGATGACCCAGGGTTTGCTGGAATGTGTTGGGTGGCTGTGTGGGCACACTCAGTATGAATAAGAAACTGCCATCATAAAAATGTTCCTCATAGTTTCAGACACCCACCTATTCCAAGAAATGGAGTCGGCCAATAAAAATGTGATGAAAATGAGGAAATTCAAAATAATAAAGACAATAAGGAATTTATCCGAGAGACTGAACTGACAACTCACATGGATTTGATTCTCGACTCTGAAGGCTTGGCATCCACTTCATCTTGTGAGAGGCAGGGAAGGGAAAGGGTTTCTTTGTCTTCTTCATCACTGGAAAGAAGCATATTTAACAGAAAAAGGTTTTAATGTGTGAATTGCAATCGGTAATGTGGATTTTTCAGCCCACGTTCCTCAAAAATCTGTTAAAACTGCAGATGGATTCCAGTCGTGATAATTTTCATTATGGCCTGCCTAGAAATTAACAGTAACACCAGTGCACTGTGGGTCATCTGCAAAATGCACTGCAGCCACTCGCCAAGGTTGCTTCCACAGCATCTTCAAAACTCGGGACCACCATTACCCTAGCAGCACAAGGGCAACGGACGCAATGGGAACCCCCATTGGCCACAAGTTCCTCTCAACGTCATACACCAGCCTGACTTACATAAGAACTAGGAGCAGGAGTAGGCAATTTAGCCCCTTGAATTTGCTCCATCATGCAATACAATCATGGCTGACCTCATCTCGGCCTCAACTCCACTTTCCTGCCCGTTCACCATAGCCTTTCAAATCCATTACTAATTAAAAATCTGTCCACCTCTTCCTTAAATTTACTCAACGTCCCGGCATCCACCAAGCTCTGGGGTAGTGAATTCCACAGACTCACAACCCTTTGAGAGAAATAATTTCTCCTCATCTGTTTTAAATCTGCCATCCCTTATCCTAAAACTATGATCTCATGATCCAGTTTGCCCTTCAGAGGAAACATCCTCCCCATTTTGTCAATCCCCCAAATCACCTTGTACACCTCAATTGGATCTCCTCATTCTTCCAAACTCTCGGAAGTGGGCAGCATGGTGGCACAGTGGTCAGCTCTGCTGCCTCACAGCGCCAAGGACCCGGGTTTGATTCCTGGCTTGGGTCATTGGCTGTGTGGAGTCTGCACGTCCTCCCCATGTCTGTGTGGGTTTCCTCCCACAGTCTGAAAGATATGCTGGATAGGTGCTTTGGCCATGCTAAATTCTCCCTCAATGTACCCAAACAGGCGCCAGGGTTTGGCGACTAGGGCATTTTCACAGTAACTTCACTGCAGTGTTAATGTAGGCCTACTTGTGACACTAATAAATAAAGTAAAGTATAGGCCTAAACTGCCCAAACTCCCTTTGTAAGACAAACCCCTCATCTCTGGAATCAATCTAGTGACTTGGAAATTTAATTGCCATTCCTTCACTGTCACCAAGCCATTATCGTAAATATCCCAGAAATTCTTTCCTGACAGCACTGTGGGTGTATCTGCAGTAGTCAGCACTACTTTCTCAGGGACAATAAATGCTGACCTTGTTGGTGACGACCACATACCAGAAACAATTTTTTTTTAAAATCACCATTTGCACATTTCTGCTCATTCGAAAGGACTCGGGCTAAGATTCTTTGGGTGCAAGAACATTAATAAGTATATTTTCAAAGCATTCAAATATTATTCAATGATTTAACTGTAACACCATTATAACCAGTAAACAATTCTCTATGGTTTTGAAAATCTCACTGGGCTGATTAGTACAGGTGAAAATAGGTTTGGTCAAACTGTACTGGATTGCCACTCAAATATAATCAATAAAAAAATAATAATTCCTTAAGATGTGTTCTACAACATTGCCTGATTACACTGGTTTGTGATGGAATTTAAGTTACCAAAATGTCAATTCGTTTGAACAGAAAATTGAGCAAAAAAATTCAAAACCTGGCACAATTGTCACCCAGATTACCCACTGCACCTAAAAACAAAACCCCCTGGTCATTGTATTATTGGACCTCTCCCAAAGGAGCAACATTTTGCCCTTTGTTACATCATTTCATGGCAGATAAATATTGTGAAAGAGCTCCAGGTCAAATTTGGCATTTTCTTGCTGCTTTGAGAACTCAACTTACTTCTGCAAAGTAAAACATCCAAAAGCCACACATACAAAGGAGGTGTAGGAGCCCCGAGAGATTTGCTGTATCATAACATCTCTGAAAATGCACAGCGATGATCGTGAATGTGAGTTACAAAGAGTCAGTACGAAAAGATAATTAACGTGACCTGTTACAAACTGACATTCTTTAATTTGTATTCAAATATATGAAAAACACAAAGTCACAAATTTTCCCCACCTGCAATATGGAGGGGCAAAATTTAAACGAGCACTGCAGTTTTGCTGGGTAGGTTGCCCCAGTTTTCAGCTGAGCCACCAGATAGAACATAGAACATAGAACATTACAGCGCAGAACAGGCCCTTCGGCCCACGATGTTGCACCGACCAGTTAAAAAAAAACTGTGACCCTCCAACCTAAACCAATTTCTTTTCGTCCATGAACCTATCTACGGATCTCTTAAACGCCCCCAAACTAGGCGCATTTACTACTGATGCTGGCAGGGCATTCCAATCCCTCACCACCCTCTGGGTAAAGAACCTACCCCTGACATCGGTTCTATAACTAACCCCCTCAATTTAAAGCCATGCCCCCTCGTGCTGGATTTCTCCATCAGAGGAAAAAGGCTATCACTATCCACCCTATCTAAACCTCTAATCATCTTATATGTTTCAATAAGATCCCCTCTTAGCCACCGCCTTTCCAGCGAAAACAATCCCAAATCCCTCAGCCTCTCCTCATAGGATCTCCCCTCCATACCAGGCAACATCCTGGTAAACCTCCTCTGCACCCTCTCCAAAGCCTCCACATCCTTCCTGTAATGTGGGGACCAGAACTGCACACAGTACTCCAAGTGCGGCCGCACCAGAGTTGTGTACAGTTGCAACATAACGCTACGACTCCTAAATTCAATCCCCCTACCAATAAACGCCAAGACACCATATGCCTTCTTAACAACCTTATCTACTTGATTCCCAACTTTCAGGGATCTATGCACACATACACCTAGATCCCTCTGCTCCTCCACACTATTCAAAGTCCTCCCGTTAGCCCTATACTCAACACATCTGTTATTCCCACCAAAGTGAATTACCTCACACTTCTCCGCATTAAACTCCATCCGCCACCTCTCGGCCCAACTTTGCAACCTGTCTAAGTCTTCCTGCAAACTACGACACCCTTCCTCACTGTCTACCACACCACCGACTTTGGTGTCATCAGCAAATTTGCTAATCCACCCAACTATACCCTCATCCAGATCATTAATAAATATTACAAACAGCAGTGGCCCCAAAACAGATCCCTGAGGTACACCACTTGTAACCGCACTCCATGATGAATATTTACTATCAACCACCACCCTCTGTTTCCTATCCGCTAGCCAATTCCTGATCCAATTTCCTAGATCACCCCCAATCCCATACATCTGCATTTTCTGCAGAAGCCTACCATGGTGAACCTTATCAAACGCCTTACTAAAATCCATATATACCACGTCCACTGCCTTGCCCCCATCCACCTCCTTGGTCACTTTCTCAAAAAACTCAATAAGGTTAGTAAGGCACGACCTACCTGCCACAAAACCATGCTGACTATCACCTATCAATTCATTACTCTCCAAATAACTATAAATCCTATCCCTTATAATTTTTTCCAACATCTTGCCGACAACAGAAGTGAGACTCACCGGTCTATAATTCCCGGGGAAGTCTCTGTTCCCCTTCTTAAACAATGGGACAACATTCGCTAACCTCCAATCTTCTGGTACTATACCAGAGGCCAACGACGACCTGAAGATCAGAGCCAGAGGCTCTGCAACCACTACTCTTGCCTCCCAGAGAATCCTTGGATAAATCCCATCCGGACCAGGGGATTTATCTATTTTCAGACCCTCCAGAATATCCTGCACATCCTCCTTATCAACTGTAATACTGTCTATTCTACTCCCTTGCAACCCAGTGTCCTCCTCAGCTATATTCATGTCCCCTTGCGTGAACACCGAAGAGAAATATTGGTTCAATATTGGTTCAATAGATGGCGCACCTCTCCAGCACGTACTAATAATGGAGAATTAAAATTGGTGCCTATTTCAGCTCTTCCTGCACGGCTGCGAGGGTGCCACTTTTGCCAAATCCAAAACAAAACATGAAACCTACATCAACAACTCCAAATGGAATTCCCCTTACGGGAAATCCAAAATTAGGGACCACTAACATAAGATAGTTCTTAATTTTTTTTTAAAAACACAGTAAGAAATTCAGGCCAAACTTCTTTATTTTGCGTGGTGGAAATGTGGAACTCACTACCACAGGGTAGTTGTAGTTGGTAGTTGGCATGCCCAGTGTAAGGGGAAGGTAGATAAGCACAAGTGAAAAAGGGAGTGGTCGACATGCCCAGACAAAGAACAAGTGAGAAAGGAAGCGAAGGATATAGTTATAGGTGGGATGAAGTAAATGGAGGAGGAGGAGGCCTGTGCAGAGGATGAACACCAGCATAATGTCCAGTTTCTGTGCTTTAAAATTCTATGAAGTTCCATGTAATTTGGTAATCGTCACTGACATCAAATTTGCACTTGAGGTTTCAAAGAAGTCTTTTTTCTAAAGTGCTGTGCACCATTTTTAATAATTATCTTGGCCTCATTAGTACAGTGTTGGCAGATCTTATTGTTCATGTGAGTGTGTGGAGTTCTAACCCAATCTTCCCAGGGCTGATCATTTTGTCCTCTGGAGGAAGCAGTTAGATTAAAGAAAATGAAAACAAAATTCGACTAGAATAAGAGATGGGTGGCAAACTAGCCAGGCAGCAAGTACCAGTTTCAGGGCCGGACCAGAAGTATGCTGATTGAAATATCAGTAGCAAATCTCTCCGAGAATCCTACAGTGCAGAAGGGGGCCATTCGGCCCATCGAGTCTGCACTGACCACAATCCCACCCAGGCCCTTTCCCCATAACCCTATACATTTACCCTAGCTAGTTCCCCTAACACTAAGGGGCAATTTAGCATGGCCAATCCACCTAACCCACACATCTTTGGAGTGTGGGAGGAAACCCACTCAGACACAGGGAGAACATGCAAACTCCACACAAACAGTAACCCAAGCTGGGAATCGAACCCAGGTTCCTGTCGCTGTGAGGTAGCAATACTAACCACTGTGCCGCCCAACAAAATCAAATGATGAAGACTGACGTGAGGCCACACACAATAAATTCCACCTCTCCATTTAAAATGTAAAATAGCCATGTCTATTTTTAAAAAAAGGTCAATCTGAATGAGTTAGAGTGGTGGGTATGGGAATTGTATGTGGTTCCCATTCTTGCAAGAAGAACTTTTAGCCCACACTATCCAGGTGTCAGTTGCTAAGGAAAACTGCGCTGCAGGCTGGAGGGTGGAGAAGAGGTCAAGATGATCACAATTGAAAAAAAGAAAGTGGCCTCGGATATAAAATGAGGAAAATGTGGTCACAAGATGAGGTTTGAAAGGCGAAAATGGAGGCAGAGTAGGTGCAGAGTTTCAGATCTGTCTCTCTTCTGAAGATCTTTTCAAACCAAGGTGCTCACCTGCTGCACATGTTCTCTTGTATGCCCAACATTTTCGCCTTCACCTTCTTCCTCTGCTTCTTAATCGCAGTCTTGATCGCTTCCATGAAAATCACCGGGCACTTCTCATCGTTGAGAATCTCCCTGCAACAGGAAAACAGACCTGCTAAGTGTCCATTGCACTTTACGCTTCATTTCAGTGTTCTGCACTTCAAGAAAGTATCAAGAATTAAACTGCATTAACCCTTACAAACTGTAAGGAGTGCTGAATATGCATTTTAGATTGCAATCGTCTGATTACAGAGTTAGGATGATTCTGCAATTCATTTATACATCTTTGAGCTTGATGGGGTGGTGGTGCACAAGCATCACAAAGCAGCAGTGTGCACGATCTACAAGATGCACTGCAGCAATTCACCAAGGTTCCTTAGACAGCACCTTCCAAACCCACAACCACTTTCATCAAGAAGGACATGGACAACAGATACATGGGAACACCACCACCTGCAAGTTCCCCTCCAAGCCACCCATCGTCCTGACTTGGAAATATATCGCTGTTCCTTCGCAGTTGCTGGGGTCAAAGTCCTGGAATTCCCTCCCTAACGGCATTGTGGGTCGGCCCACAGCACGTGGGCTGCAGCGATTCAAGAAGGCAGCTCACCATCACCTTCTCAAGGGCAGCTAGGGATGGACAATAAACGCTGGCCAGCCAGCGATGCCCATGTCCCACGAATGAATAAACAAAAGCACACATCGCCACCTGAACCTTTTTGTATGCCGCACGATACATGCTCACCTCTGATAGTAAGCCAGTTCCTCCTGCACCAAGAACAAGTTAGCCTTTAGTTCGTTGCGCTCTTGCAGAATCTGTCGCATTTCTTGCTTTGTAAAATAGGGCCGGTTTGGGTCTTTCACATCGATTATGATTTTGTCCGTCATGTCGATTGTTGGTGTGTCTGTGTTCTTTAAAGAGAAGAAAGGGTTAAAGACATTCAAAGTCTACAGAGAGTTATCCAAGTACAACAAAACCTCGAAGAAAACATGCTGAATGTTCTCTCGGTTTCATTTGGATTTCAGATGCGGCAGCCACCTCCTCTTGATTTTTATCTTATAAACAGTGCCTCAAGAAATCGGGCTTTATGCCAAATAGTGATTTTTAATCCACCTGTTGGAAAACCAACCTGAACTTTCAGAGACTATTTAAAACACAGACTAAAAAGATGATTGGAGCTTGCAACAAAGAGTGCTACCCGAACATAATCACTGTACCTTCCACATTGCAAGCAATCAGATGAAGATACTGGGTGGGATTTTCCAGCCCGCTCACTCTGAAACCGGAAAAATCCCACCCGAGGTCAATGGACCTTTCCATGGTTCACCTCTTGTCCACTACGATTCCCATGATGGGCGGTACCTGAAGATTTACCCCACTGCGTCAGAAAAGCCCCATCAAGGACAATGGCCTCAGCAGAATACAAGCGAATCATCTATGCTGTGCTTTGATGTCTTGCTAATGGGGACAATCGCCTGGGATATTTAAGAACAAGTTCCCAGACGTGAACTCATCAAGTTAAAAGGGGAAATACACTAGTCAGAACCACGTTTGAACTATTGGTGACATTCATGTGATAAGCCTAACATTGGTTTGTTTAAACTTCTGCTTTCTCTGCAAGAGGACAGGCAGCTGCGACACTGATCACAGGACACCCAAGTGGGGTCCCACCTTCCTCTCTCTCTCCAACCCACCTTACAATCTTGAACCCTGTTTGCTGACCATGACTATCCAGGGACATCCCTGCCCCTGCAGCAGACAGAGAAGTAATATAATTCAACCCAACACCAGGAGAATAATCAAATCACTGTCTATGTATTTAAATGGAAGCATTGGGATCACCAAAGGAAAAATCACAAGGCCACCAAATCCAGACTGAAGCCAGCAGAGTCAAACTATAGACTGTAGATTCCTTTTATTTTTATAGACTCTAGTTTGACTAACCCACTGTTCCTCACCCTGTAACCTGTGTGCATATACATGCACGAGAGAGGGAAAGTAAGTCAGAATGTATGTTATTTGATTTAGATTGGTTTAAGCATAATAAAGTTAATCTCTTTCTTTGCTATAGTTAAAGAAAACCTGTTCAATTTGTGCTTTCATCACAGTGCATCATAAACAGTTCACTTCTCATTAAGTTGGCTAATATTCAAAAATCTGTTGCAGTCAAACAAGGAGGGGGAAAGAAGGGAGCCATTCAACCCCTTCTCAGAGGTATAGGATAGGAACCAGTTAATATGCATTGGGTCCATTCAGATCCCCCATTGGTTAGGATCTGGATTGACCACTTTTATCTTTCCCCTCTGAAATTAAGATGTCCCAGTTTATTAAAAAATAATGCTTTGATACTAATCTAATCTGGGTGTGTCAAATACTGCCTTTTCCAGTTGTGCAAGTAATATGTCTGTACTATTGTTCTAGGAATTCTTGCGGGTAGTGGATAACGTCTCTGCCTCTGAACCAGAAGTTCCAGGTTTGAGTCCCACCCTAGAACTTGATGGCCAAGGGAGGTGCGTTCATAACACGGCCAAACAGGTTGAGTGTTTCAACCTGCAAGTCCTTCCAAACATGCCAATGGCTGGCAGTAAGAGCAGGAGAGACTCCTGGTCAGCCACGCTTAATGTGGAATGGTGCCCCTCAAGCAATAGACTGGTGACAGCCTAAGTGTCTTCCCTTTTCACCTTAGAAATTGTAACACAATAATTACTTGACACATTTGCAGAGATGTTTTACACTGATTTTTGAAGTAGGGATTGGAACCCAGACCTTCTGACTTCGGAGGCAGAAATTGCAACCCCCTCCCCAAAATTAAAATACCTTGCCGTCAGTGCCTTTTTCTGCCTTGACATCAGCCAGGTTGGACTGCAGCCTGTCAATTTCTTTGTCCTTTTCCTGCACCGTGACTTCCAGTTCTGCCTTCTTCTCCAGCACATTTCTCAGCTGGGTTTGAACCACATTTATTTTATGCCGCAGATCATTGTTAACCTTTAGAAGTCGATCCAACTGCTGCTGAAGCTGGAACAAAACAATCTGTAACAGTCAGATCAACAGGTTGCACTTTTGTTTCTGTTAATGCATTTTGCAGAGGCTCGCAGCGTCAAAAAGTAATTACAACATAAGGCAGTATTTATTAACGTTCTCCATCCTGCCCCATACCCCCCCTCCCCCACCTCTCTCAAATACGGTTGTAGAGACCGGATGTATTCCTGGACATTTCATCATATGGCATTCCGCCTCCAAACTGCCCCACGAAGTCAAACAATGTTCCTTCCCAAAGTACCCATTTTCAAGAGCAGGGAAGTTCTCTCCCGAGTATCCTGGCCAATAGGTTCCCTCAACCCCTAAAATCAGATTATCCAGTTGGAATAACATTAGTTTGTGGGACCTTGCTCTGAGCAAATTGGCTGCTTCATTTCTGCACACTTCATCAGCAAATACACTTCAAAATAGGTACTTCACTGACATCATGAAAGGTGCTATACAAATGCAAATCTTCACTGGTTGTGCTGAGGGGTATCACACAGTGCAAAAGGCTATGAGAAAAACTGAAATGTGTTTGGTTAGAGTATCGGGAATACGTTCGCTCTGGGGATTTTTATTCCATCCATAAAACCAAGTTCAAATTCATGGTCCCCTAAGATCCAAGCTGACAAGTTGAGGCACTGCACCCCATCCTGGGCTTGACCTAACGCTTCATCTTAACCAAAAGGTCAAGATCTCGCTTTGGAAAATTGCATCAGGCAATGCCTCAGTTAAACCTGATGATTGACTTTACCCTAGCCTAAGAGACCAACTTACCTGATCATTGACTCTTGGAGATTTCTATACAATAACTTGTGTCTACCTCATTCTAAGTAATTGTAGAGTCCCAAAGACAATGTCTCGCTCACATCACAGACATCTTGACTTTACACCTCCTTTCACTTATTCTATGTGTGATTTTTGTTCTAAGTATTTTTGATCTCTCAGCAGCTCGCTGTATTAATAAATTGCACCAAGGACAAATAGCAGAGCTTTTCAATCACTGTTGCCCATAGACTCATGGCTGTACCCAAATTCTAGGTGGCCTTTTGAGCAGCAAAACCACATCATTCACCATAACAGAGACTGTGGGGCATGATGCAGTAATCTTAAAATGCCTTAATAGTGTTCTATAATAATATAGGGGGACATACACTGTCAATGTGATTCTCAATGATCACAGACAGCCATGTATCCGCATGTTACTAACTCCCAGTGGGATATTTTATCTGTGGTGTTCTGTAGGTTTACTATTTATGGCCGTAGGGTAGGTCAAAATTATAGCGTGCTCACTTCTTGGCGCCACAGTGTGCCCAAAACCTTAATTACTGTGTGTGAGTCACTAAACCTTTGGAGCACAAGTATTGTGGGGTGGGGGAGGGACCATGCTGAAGTTTAGGAAGAAGGTCTATTTGCCATTGAATCACAAAATGAGTGCTATAAACATGGGAACACAGGAATTAGGAGCAGAAGTAGGCAAATTCAGCCCTTCGAGCCTGCTCCGTACCATTCAATCAGATCATGTAGGGAAACTGAGGAGTAGCAACAACAGTAAGAGTTTTAACAACACCAGGTTAAAGTCCAACAGGTTTATTTGGTAGCAAATACCAATAGCTTTCGGAGCGCTGCTAACTTGATTTTGTGTCTCTGTGCCCTGTTTGAGAGCAGATTTCCACTCCATCTGACAAAGGAGCAGCGCTCCGAAAGCTAATGGTATTTGCTACCAAATAAACCTGTTGGACTTTAACCTGTTGTTGTTAAAACTCTTACTGTGTTTACCCCAGTCCAACGCCGGCATCTCCACATCATGAGTAGCAACAAAGCAGCTGTTTGGACGTGTTCAGAATAGATGCAAGAAAGCACCAACTAGCCATGCACTAAATATCTGGTATTAGCTCAACAGGAACACACCCTTTTAAATCTGAGGCCCTTTTGACTTTTCCAATTACCCAAAATAAAAGTAATGCAATTTTCGGTTACATTTTTTAAGACATGATGTAACAATTATTCTAAAAGGGACCATTGATTCAAGCAGCTTATATTGGTCATTTGACCTCATCTATCCCGGTCATGGAGGCTGAACTAACTGGTTCAGAACTAAAACTAAACTATCTGTGGAATGCAAATTGAATTTTTCTTTCAGTGGAGCTTGGGTGCAAATAGGTCTAGACTTCAGCTTCTGAAGGCCTGTTTGAATATTAATTCAGTTGATCCAAAAGATTTTAATTAAAACCCCCCAAAAAGAGGGCTGTTTAATTACACACTGTAAGAAGCCTAACAACACCAGGTTAAAGTCCAACAGGTTTATTTGGTAGCCAATGCCACTAGCTTTCGAAGCGTGCTGCTCCTTTATCAGGTGGAGTGGGAGATGTGCTCACAAACAGGGCATACAGAAACACAAACTCAATTTACAGAATAATGATTGGAATGCTAATACAGCCAATCAAGTCTTAAAGGTACAGACAATGTGAGTGGAGGGAGCATTAAGCACAGGTTAAAGAGATGTGTATTGTCTCCAGACAGGACAGCTAGTGAGATTTTACAAGTCCAGGCAAGTTGTGGGGGTTGCAGATAGTGTGACATGAACCCAAGATCAGCCGCCTTCACGACACCGCAGGGTCGCTGAGCAGAAATGGATAGCCAAGTTCCGCACACATGAGGACGGCCTCAACCGGGATCTTGGGTTCATGTCACACTATCTGTAACCCCCGTGACTTGCCTGGGCTTGCAAAATCTCAGTAGCTGCCCTGTCTGGAGACAATACACATCTCTTTAACCTGTGCTTAATGCTCTCTCCACTCACATTGTCTGTACCTTTAAGACTTGATTAGCTGTATTAGCATTGATTAGCTTGATTAGCATTCCAATCATTATTCTGTAAATTGAGTTTGTGTCTCTGTATTCCCTGTTTGTGAGCACATCTCCCACTCCACTTGATAAAGGAGCAGCACACTCCAAAGGCTAGTGGCATTTGCTACCAATTAAGCCTGTTAGACTTTAACCTGGTGTTGTTAGACTTCTTACTGTGTTTACCCCAGTCCAACGCCGGCATCTCCACATTATAATTACACACTAACAGTGCAGTACAAATTCCCAGGCACACTTCATCATTTGTGTGTCCTCAAAATGATACCCAAGACAACAAACTTCCCCAAGAATGCAGAGTTAAAAAACACACCTCAGCACAGCTCCTTGCACTAATTAAGAGCCAAAAAAAAAAGACCTACAAGCAGATCATCTCTCATCCTCCGCTTGGAAACATTTCAGATTGGACGAGAAGGAAAAAGAACACAAATATCAGTGGAAAAAGGATGTTAAGCCTGGGGCAAAAAAACAGTTATGCTTCAGCTGGCTCAGTTCCACATACTGGATGGGTAACAGTGCCTTCCTGAATGGGTATAGAGGGATATGGGCCAAACGTGGGCAATTAGGACTAGCTTAGGGGTTAAAAAAAAAAGGGGGTGGCATGGACAAGTTGGGCCGAAGGGCCTGTTCCCATGCTGTAAACCTCTGACTATAGCTCCAGTGCTTCTTCACTCTCTCTCCTCCATCAAAACCTCCGTAAAATCCACTGTAACCAAGCTTTCTGATGTCCTTCCTAACCTTTTCTCATTGGGCTCAGGGTCCTATTTTCCCCTCAGTTGTTTCCTTCCCTCCCCCCCATCCCCCCCCCATTAATTAAGGTGCTATACAAATGCAAGTTGTTTCCATTGTTGGTGAACAAAAATGAAGTGCCCTTTTAAAATGTGACAAATGATTCTGATACGAAATTAAAATTCAATAAATGTCAGCAGGATTATTTATTGAATGCTTTCATCAGGAGATAAGTTTTGAAAAAAACAAACATTCCCCTGTGGTTAAATTTTAACTTCTAGTTTCCAATTCCTCAGGTTGGGTGAACTGAAACAGAAAGTAACAAAACTATAATGAGTCACAAAGCAGGGAGGTCTGTCACTTACTGCATCCACATCTTCATTCTTACAATAGATCTCATGACCTTTGGCCCGAATCTCATCCCGTTGTTGGTCAACGACTTCTTTTAACTTTAGCATTACTTCCCGTTCCTTCTTGGAAAGGCTGTCTAATAAAAGAAAGGCTGGGAATGTCAGCACGTCAGTCCTTCCTTCAAAAACATGACAGAGTTCTGATCAACTTACTCCAAATAAGATCCTGCGGGTTTTGGAAAACTGTAGTTCAAATCTTAGAATGCACGAGTCAGATCCAACCAAGCCCTGACAGGATGGATAGATACGATTGAAGGCAGATACAGTATCAATATTACTCACAATTTGCAACGCTTAAATTTGCCTCCTCAACTCCCACCATGTGAAGGCAGGCCATGTCTGAACAAATTTCTTCAAGTGCTATTACATTCAACCGTAGACTATAATGTGCACCACAGTAAAGAATCCTGCCATCGTCACAAACTCCAATTCAACTGTCCAGCCTGTTCGCCTCTCTGTTCTTCACTGCGTAACAACATTTGACACAATAAAATTGCATCAGGAATGTGTTATCAGGGACATAGTGGCCACAATGTTATAGCTTTCAACTCAAAAGCTGGGGAGATCAGAGTTTAAATTCCAGCAGCTCACAATTGGTCTTTTCTGGCCAATTTGGAAGAGGCAAGACTTCCGTCACAGCTCAAGGACACTTCCTGACACAAACAAAATACAAACAGTACAGACAGCATTCACCCCATCACTGGAAGCACTATCTTTTAGCCTGTTGGTGGTGGGGGGGATAAATCTGATTTTTCACACCCAAACTGTGTTACGACTTGATGAATTTCCCCAAACCTAAAGTCACATATTCTTGCGCAGTGTAACAGGGACCGAACAGAGCTTAATGCAATCATTGACATTCTCTTTTTTACAGGACAAGGTGGCAAAGCAGAATTGGAGGGGGACAGGCACGTCTGCATCACCCAAGTCCATTACTCATTATTATGGGGCCAGATGCTCAGAACGTGTTCCGATTTGCCAAATGCAGGGTCCCTGAACACAGCAAGAGCAATTCACCAAAAATAACATGAAGAAACTAATTTAAAGACTCAACCCTGAAACCATTCTCTCAATTCAAGCTTTATGGTCAGTGGTCTAGAAGTAGCTTTTCTGCCTGACCACACAATCAACATCTAATAGAAGAAAAACAAAGTGGAGAGCCTAAAACACAAATAAATAAGACAATACAAAACCAGAAAACAGCAGTACACATCTTTGTAAAGCACTGTTCAGAGCTCACTTTGCACAATTCTGGTCATTGGGCTTCAGAGGCCATTCATGTTATTATGCGCACGGTGGCACAGTGGCTGGCACTGCTGCCTCACAGCGCCAGGGACGCGGGTTCGATTCCCGGCTTGGGTCACTGTGTGGAGTTTGCACGTTCTCCCCTTGTCTGCGTGGGTTTCCTCCGGATGCTCCGGTTTCCTTCCACAGTCGGAAAGACGTGCTGGTTAGATGCATGGGGAGTGAGGTGACTAGGGGAATTTCACAGTAACTTCATTGCAGCATTAATGTAAGCCTCACTTGTGACTAATAAATAAACTTGACTTTTTTGCAGGTATAAATGGAATGAGCTACATGGTCCAAAGCCAACAAGGTTCACACAGCAACCTCATCTTGGTATATAAAGTTTTAAAACTACTTCAAGACATCAGGCAGGTTAGAAAATATAAAATTTAATGTGTAAAATACACACTAATGCACACCCAGAAGGAATGGAACTTCTTTGCTGTTGCCAACCTCCTTGCCATAGGCCAGTAACACTATATGGGAGAACCTGAAAGCCAGATCTCTTCCCTCCTCTTCCAATTTTTGTGGTGCTTCTCTTCATATCAATTTCTGCAGAAACAGTAGCAGCTTCCTTACGATCTGAGTAGCTATCCTTTAAAAGGGGCTGGCTAGCTGGAACATGTGAACCCAAACACTCAACAGGGAGCCCAGCAGGGAGTTAAGGGCACTATCAGATCAGCCACGTTCCGTGGGAGTGCCACCCACGCTATTTTGAATTCTTCTGGCTTCCATAGCACGATGGAACAGAATTCTACAGCCTAGGGAGTTTGCAAAATGCACTTTACATGATCAAATAATCTTTACTGATCTTCAATTTATGCTTTTATATTCTGGAAAAATCCCTTGCAAACATAGATGCCATAGCAGGACTGTTACTGATAAATAAGATAGAAAATGACAGCAACTACAGATAAAGGAGTGAATGTAAGCAGAGATTGGATTTACCTTCCTGGGACTGAATCTCAACCAACTGGTTAACAAGATGTTGGTTTTCATCTGTCAGCTGTGAAATCTGCTTCTGCAGTTCCTGGATTGGTTTGTGCCACAAGTTGGTTTTATGTTCCAGATCCTGAAATACACAGCAGGAAATAAAACAGACATAGTACACCATAATCACTGGAGACAGGGAACAGCAGATTAGAATTCTAACTCCATCCTGGGACTTGCAAACAAAGCAAATCCCAGGTACAAGTCTCCTCTCCTCTGCTGGCTTTCAAGGGCAAACTTGTGGGAACACCTTGGTTTTGGGGTCCCTCTCCAAGTCACACATCATGATTTGGGCACACGCCACTGTTCATTTTATCATCTCAACGTCCTGGGGATTCTCCAACCCAGCATTATGGGAATATCTTCACCAACAAGGACTGCAACAGTTCAAAATAAAGGCAACAATAAATATTGACATGCCAGCATTGCCCACATATAATATCAGTAAAACTCACCACCCAATTTCAACTGGGCATTAGGTCGAGGTACACTGCCAGTCTCCCCTAACTCGTGGGCAATCTGTCAGTCAGAGGCCAGAAAGAATTCGACAGGAAATGGGAAACATGCTCACAATAGGGCAATAAATGCAGTGCTGAGTTCCCAGAAGGAAAGAAAAATGGGAAAATGAGAATACTGATCTGAACTGTTTGTTTTTCCTTCTGGGTTCATCATTGGCACATCATTGTGCACAAGCCTCTGGCCTAGTGGTAGCATTCCCAACCTGAAGGAGCAAGATTTAAACCCCATTCTAAGCAGGCCCAGTAAGTGGAATCAGGAGCTCAGACTCCAAATTCTACCCATTACTATCAACATTCTTGATGTGTGGTGACTTCAGTCAGGCTAATGAGATTGGCCTGCTAGGGTATCAACTCTCTGATGAGGCCTACACAAAAAAAAGAGTTCCCTGATGAGTCCTAGTTGATGGTCCAATCAGGGAGCCTCTTGTTCCGTATTTAAAGTAGGTGTGTCGGTCTCTCTGCCTGCTGAAGCAGGAAGCAACAGTGTGAGAAACCTCAGTGACGGGACCTTCACCTCCGTGGAGTTATTACAGTATGATTCTCGTACCTCAATCCTCAAAAAGATAAAGGTTAACAGTCCACATGAGGCAAATAAGAAATGTATTTATGGTGAGGCTAGATAAACACATAAGGGAGAAAAGAATACAATCGTTCACTGGCAAAGTTATATGAAGTTATATAAAGTTATATGAAGCAGGGTAGGATGATACAAGCAGCATAACCAACAGCCTGGACTGGTAGGGCCAAATGGCCTTTTCTTGTGTGATAAAACCTTCCTACTACATAAAGGACTAACCACCCTCTCTGCTGGGATATAATGATGATCATGATGATGGACAGAGCATTCACAATGTTAATTAGCCTGTAAATCCTTCATGTTAATTGTACTTAATTGTGTTCAGGTGGTGTACAGTAACTGGGGATTCACCTCTGTTCCTGCAACTGGAAAATAATGAAACTGTGGTTGTTGGATTAGGAGGTGAATGTTTTTAATGTGTATTGCTGTAAATAAAGCTTATTAAAAAAGTGTAAAGATTGACTCCAGTTCGATCTTTAACCACTTGACCTTTTGGAATATAACACACTACTCTGGACCTTTGTCAGAATCCTAGCAACACAGGAGGCCTTTCACCCATTGAGTTCATGCTAGCTCCCTGCACAGCAATTCAGTCAATCTCATTTCCCACTCGATACCTTTGGATCTGCAGGTCCCTCAAGAGCCTGGCCAATTTCCTTTTGAAATCATTAACTGCCTTTGCTGCCACCACCCTCGTAGGCAGCAAGTTTCGGATTGGTTACCACTTGCTGCATTAAAAAATTCTTCATCATATCCTCTCTTGCCCAAAATCTTAAAATCTGTATCCTCCTTCTCCTTGTACCAACTAATGGGAACAGCTTTTATGTGTTTACCCAAGCTAGAGTTGTCATAATATTGCACACATCTATCAGATCTCGCTTCAACTTCCTTTGTTCCGAGAAGGATAAACCCAGCTTCTCTAACCTAAGATTGTCGTTAAAATTCCATCTGTGCACATTCTCCTCGTGTCTGCGTGGGTTTCCTCCGGGTGCTCCGGTTTCCTCCCACAGTCCAAAGATGTGCGGGTTAGGTTGATTGGCCAAGCTAAATTGCCCTTTGTGTCCTGGGATGCGTAGGTTAGAGGGATTAGTGGGTAAATATGTAGGGATATGGGGGTAGGGCCTGGGTGGGATTGTGGTCGGTGCAGACTTGATGGGCCGAATGGCCTCTTTCAGTGCTGTAGGGTTTTTAAGATTTCTTAAGAACCTCTCAAAGATCCCCTGCATCCTTCTTGAAGTGTGGTGACCAGAACTGCTGACATAACCAAGATTCAGCACAACTTCCCTGCTTCCCATACCTTCATACACATCCAAGATGGCGCTGAGTGAGGTGACATCTTGCGAGCTGTCCCCAGCATACTCCCTAATTCAATATTTCACTCTCATCCTATGCTCTTAAAACTGTACTCTTAATGTTATACCCCAGCTACGACTGTAACACTATATTCTGTACCCTATCCTTTCCTTCTCCCCTATGTAACTCTATGAATGGTATGCTTTGTCTGTATAGCACGCAAGAAACAATAATTTTCACTGCATCCCAACACGTGACAATAATAAATCAAACTAAAGATTTATGAAGGCCAAGATCCCAAATGCTTTGCTAACCACTCAATATGTCCTGCCACCTTCAAGGACCTGTGCGCGTAGACTCTAAAGGTCCCTAGGAATGCAAAGAAGTGGATGGTTTAAATTGGAAAGCTGTTTGGTGCCAAGTTTAAAATTGTGTATTCTGTGCCACATCCTTTGAAAAGCAGAATAAAATTAGACATTTTTCAACTTTTAATTCAGTTAATTTCCTTCTAAAACATGTTCCACTTTGAAAGGGGGAAAAGCTGGATTTCTAGGAGTGATGGCAAGTCTATTAATGTGTTATCATGAACTGAAGGAACAATGACAGACTTATTTAGACTCTTGTAGCTGAATCACTAAGTCTGGTAGTTGAACTGAGAAACTAGTGCAGCAACTGTCAAATCCTATCTATGATGTGGAGATGCCCAAATCCTACCTATGCCACTGGTAGCAATATTTTCAATGTCGAGTTGATAACCATCATATCACCAGGCAAAACATTTGCATAACTGGAAATCATACAGAAATACTGTAATGAAGAAAATCAACGAATACCCAGCCAAAGCTCCTGCAATAGGTAGTGACCAAACAAGAGTTAGATTGGATTTGCTTCAAGAGAAAGTGACAGCACACAGTAGAGAGAGAGAGAGAGAGAGAGGGGGGGGGGAAAAGAGAGAGAGAGGGGGGGGGGGAGAAAGAGAGAGAGAGGGGGAGAAAGAGAGAGAGAGAGAAAGAGGGGGAGAAAGAGAAAGAGAGAGAGAGAGAGGGGGGGAGAAAGAGAGAGAGAGAGAGAGGGGGGGAGAAAGAGAGAGAGAAGGATAAAGAGAGAGAGAAGAAGGAGAAGGAGAAGAGAGAGAAGGAGAGAGAGAGAAGGAGAGAGAGAGAGAAGGAGAGAGAGAGAGAGAAGGAGAGAGAGAGAGAGAAGGAGAGAGAGAGAGAGAAGGAGAGAGAGAGAGAAGGAGAGAGAGAGAGAAGGAGAGAGAGAGAGAAGGAGAGAGAGAGAGAAGGAGAGAGAGAGAAGGAGAGAGAGAGAGAAGGAGAGAGAGAGAGAAGGAGAGAGAGAGAGAAGGAGAGAGAGAGAGAAGGAGAGAGAGAGAGAGAAGGAGAGAGAGAGAAGGAGAGAGAGAGAGAAGGAGAGAGAGAGAAGGAGAGAGAGAGAAGGAGAGAGAGAGAAGGAGAGAGAGAGAAGGAGAGAGAAGGAGAGAGAGAGAGGAGAGAGAAAGAGGAGAGAGAAAGAGGAGAGAGAAAGAGGAGAGAGAAAGAGGAGAGAGAAAGAGGAGAGAGAAAGAGGAGAGAGAAAGAGAGCGAGAGAAAGAGAGCGAGAGAAGAGAGAGAGAAGAGAGAGAGAGAGAAGAGAGAGAGAGAAAAGAGAGAGAGAAAGAGGGGGAGAAAGAGGGGGAGAAAGAGAAAGAGAGAGAGGGGGAGAAAGAGAAAGAGAGAGAGAGGAGAGAGAGAGAAAGAGAGAGAAGGAAGAGAGAGAGAGAAGAGAGAGAGAGAAGGAAGAGAGAGAGAGAGAAGGAAGAGAGAGGGAGAAGGAAGAGAGAGAGAAAGAGAGAGAGAGAAGAGAGAGAGAGAGAGAGAGAAGAGAGAGAGAGAAAAGGAGAGAAAAGAGAGAGGGGAGAGAGAAAAGAGAGAGAGAAAAGAGAGAGAAAGGAGAAAGGAGAGAGAAAGAGAAAGAAAGAGAAAGAAAAAGAAAGAAAGAGAAAGAAAAAGAGAGAGAGAAAAAGAAGAGAAAAAGAAAGAGAAAAAGGAGAAAAAGAAAGAGAAAAGAGAGAAAAAGAAAGAGAAAAAGAGAGAGAAAAAGAAAGAGAGAGTGAGAAAAAGAAAGAGAGAGGAGTGCATGCATAGGGTTTCCACACCTCTGCTAAAGACACTGCTGAAACTAGGTAGTGGGCAGGTGCCTGGGAACAGCACAGGGAGTTTCCAAGTCAGAAGCTGCAGAACGCACACTTTCACTGCTGAAGCACTGACTTTGCAACCTGATTGGCAGCATTGCACAAACTGCCGTCATGTTTGAAGCACGAGTTTGCTGGTCATGGACTGACAGGTAAAGCAACAGCAGTACTGAACCCTTGGGTTGGTTCGAATCTTGGCCCAAAGAATGAATATCATTTACACACACGCACACAATACGTGCATGTTATATATTAGTGTAATACAGAATTTTTTGCAATAAACTTTATATTCCATTGTCTAGAGAAAGAGTTCTGAATAAAGATAATGCCTCATGAAAAAAATACCTGGATAAACCATGGATTTCTGTAGGCTATCTAAACTGACAAGGTGGAAAATATGTTGTGTTTATAAAAGGTACATCCAGGTCCCAGCTATTATATATTTTCCTATCAATAACAGGAGCAATGCAATACAACACAGATCAATGTATTCTATTCTTGCAAGTGGAATGTTTGTCATGGAGAGATCGTGCCTAACAAATTTGATTGAATTTTGAGTAATCATCATAGAAATCATAGAAACCCTACAGTGCAGAAGGAGGCCATTCGGCCCATCGAGTCTGCACCGACCACAATCCCACCCAGGCCCTACCCCCACATTTACCCACTAATCCCTCTAACCTACGCATCTCAGGACTCTAAGGGGCAATTTTTAACCTGGCCAATCAACCTAACCCGCACATCTTTGGACTGTGGGAGGAAACCGGAGCACCCGGAGGAAACCCACGCAGACACGAGGAGAATGTGCAAGCTCCACACAGACAGTGACCCAAGCCGGGAATCGAACCCGGGACCCTGGAGCTGTGAAGCAGCAGTGCTAACCACTGTGCTACCGTGCCGCCCAAGGTGACTAGGTGTGTCGATGAGGGCAATGCAGCTGATGTAGTCTACATGGACTTCAGTAAGACTTTTGGCAAGGTCCCAAATAGGAGACCTTGATCGAGTAGGTAAGAGCCCATGGGATCCAGGGCAATTTGGCAAATTGGATCCAAAATTGGCTTAGTGGAAAACAGAAGGCGGAGGGTGATACTTGAAGGTCGGTTTTGTGACTGGAAACTTTTGCGCAGTGGTGTTCTACAGGGGTCAGTGCTGGATCTCTTGTTGTTAGTAGTGTACATTGATGATCAATATATGAATGTGGGAGGTATGAACAGTAAGTTCACCGATTACATGAAAATAGCAAGGTGAGAAAGCTTTAGACTACAGGATGATATAGATGGACTGGTCAGATGGACAGAACAGTGGCAAAATGGAATTTAACCCTGAAAAGTGCAAGGTTATGCATTTTGGGAGGACTAACAAGGCAAGGGAATACACAGTGAACAATCAGACCCCTAGGAAGTACAGAGGACCAGAGGAACCTTGGGGTCATGTCTAAAGATCCCTGAAGGCAGCAGAACAGGTAGATAAGATGGTTAGAAGGCATATGAAATGCTTGCCTCATCAGCAGAGGCATAGAATACAAGAGGGAGGGAGCTGTATAAAATGTTTGTTAGGCCACAGCTAGAGTAGTGGGCAGTTCTGGTCACCACACATGACTGCACTAGCAGGTGTGCAGAGAAGATTCACCAGGATGTTGCCTGAATTGGAGTGTTTCAGCTATGAAGAGAGGCTGGAGTTATTTTCCTTAGAGCAGAGAAGGCGGAGGGGGGACCGGATTGAGGTACATAAAATTATGAGTGATATGGAGAGGGTAGATCGGAGGAAGCTTTTCCCATTAGCAGATGGGTCAATTGTGGTATTTTTATTTAAAGGATAGGCTTGCAGACCATGAAGCTACAAACAATGAAGGCTTCATTGGAAAGGTGCTTACTCTACAGGCTGTTAGGATAGACTGCCTGTTTGCCTGTGCAAATGGCCTATGGCGTCATCAGGATGTCACATGATCAATCCCTTAAAGCACCCCTGTTCCAACTAGGAACAACATGAAACACAGCACCAATAACCGGTGGAGTGGGGGTCTGGGGGGGGGCATAGCTTTAAGGCAAGGGGCAGGAGATTTAGAGGGAATTTGAGGAGAAACATTTTCTCCCAGAGAATGGTGGGAATCTGGAACTTTGCCTGGAAGGGTGGTGGAGGTAAAGACCCTCATAATATTTAAGCATTTAGTGAGCACTTGAAAGGCAATAACATACAAGGCTACGGATCAAGTGCTGTAAAACGGGATTAGAATAAATAGGTGCTTGATGGCCGATGCAGACACAATGGGCTGTCTCTGAGGATCACAAAACATAACACCAATTGTGAAAACAAAGCCTCGTTTCAACTACAAAAAAAACCCACACTAAAACAAAACTTCAAGTCTCAGAGGATCATGAGGACAGAAACAAGGCTTACAGCAAAGAGAATACGTCAGTAACAGGTCAAAGATTGAAAAGAATATTAAAGAAAAATACCTTTCTGGATTTTTAAAGTTTTTATTAGTGTCAAAAGTAGGCTGACATTAACACTGCAGTGAAGTAACTGTGAAAATCCCCTAGTCGTCATACGCCAGCACCTGTTCAGGTACACTGAGGGAGAATTTAGTATGGTCAATGCACCTAACCAGCATGTCTTTCGGACTGTGGGAGGAAACTGGAGAACCCGGAGAAAATCCACACAGACATGGGGAGAACGTGTAGACTCCGCACAGACAGACAGTCATCCACGCCAGGAATCGAACCCTGGGTCCCTGGTGCTGTGAGACAGCAGTGCTAACCACTGTGCCACCCTCTGACTGGATACAAATCCAGCCCCTATAACTGAAAGGGCAGTCTGCTAAATCCACTACACCAAGTGGTGGACACAGTTAACTGGGGAAAAAAAATTCAACAGGGAATGCAAATGTCCCACTAATAGCAAAGGAGCGAAAAGGTTTGTGAATATTACAGGTGCTTATGTGCTTGATGTGTTAGATCTTTGGACCCATCATTTTTCCAGTTCCTATATACAATACATCACTTTGTAGCTTGGCCCAGGCACAGAATAGGGAAAGAAACCGGTTGGGATTACTAAAAGCTTTTTGGTCTTAACCGGAGAGCTGTGGGAAAGTATTATACATCTTTGTCTCGGAACAATTTAATAAGTAACCCAAAATACTCCCAACCCTCCCATTCTTAAAAATCCTGAAATTTCAGTTCTGAGGAAGTATGCAAATTACCCAGAATTGAATCTAACTAAGGAAACTCTTGGGCTAGATTTTAAATTGTCGGTGGGAACAGGAATGGGTAGGAGCACAATTTGAAAATTGCATTCTGGAGAACAGCACTAAGGTTCCCACTTTCTCCGGGATAGTTTGCAGCCAGAGGGGCTGAAGGGAGAAGCAATGGAAAACCTGTTCGCTGCCAATTAATGGCTCCTCAAGGATCTTAAGAATTCTGGTCAGAATATAATGTTATGTGCAATCTCTCCCAGACAATGCCAAATAGTTTGTGCACATTAATGCACAGCTGTTGGGGTCACCAAGGGCAAAAAGAAGTTCACTTCCATTCTCTATTTTTTGGTTAAATGTGAGGATTAAACTGGAGCCAGGTCAAATACCATGACGCAGTTTGTGCCCATGGCCACTTTACATTGACTTTAGCCTCCTGGTCCCGTCACTGCAGCAGCTGCTGCTTGCCTTTGGCATTAGCACCAGACAAGTAGCTCCCACTTTCTAGAGGTGCTTGGTGCCTCTAATTGGGCAAAGAGCGCACCTCCTGCCCAATCAACTTATATACATTTTTTTAAAGTGTTGCGAGAGTGACATAGTTCAGGCACAGAGTGGGGAACTCGCTCACCCCTTGCCTGGCAAGGTTCAATGTTAATTTAAGTTAATCACATTTGAAGTTCTACCATCTCTCAGAATTATTTCCTTCAGGTAGACCAAAGATTGAAAGAACATTAAAAGATAAATCTTCCTTTCTGCTAACCTGGACATCAAAGAACAGACAGATCATCAGTCTGGGGTCTGATGCATTTTATTTTTCAGGTTTCTATTCAGCTGTGCTATGATACAGGTAGTAACTTCGAAGTTCAGGATGTTTATCTGATACATCACCTATTTTTCACTAGTGGCACCAGTCAAAAGTAACCGAGGGGGGAACTTATTAGTTTATATTTCATTCCTTTTTGGAAAGGCCGAGATACTGCATTATGTGTATTTGCTGGTTCAAATTTTGCTACTGTATGATTTTACTTTTTAAACAATAAATCTGATGAGTTTTTTTTAAGACAAACTTGAACTCTGTATTTGATCAGCTTGGTGTTTTTTGCTCCTTCAAGAAGTTTGGGGATCTCACTGGGCAGGCCATACTGTTTCCAGTGCATGTCCCAGTAGCAAAATGGTTTATTGTTCACCCAATAGTCTGATATCCTTGAAGGATTTTTATACTATGTGCCAAAGAAAACCTCTAGCTCTTGGTTTGCCTTGGGCTCTGTGGAGACACCAATGAACAACATTAGGAAGAAAGCCCAAACTGTAGTAATTGGCAACACGTGGAGTGGGATAGACAAACACACAGTTCTAAAGAAAATTACCAGAAGCAAACAAGACTCAAAGTCTGTAAACTGGCAGCTATATTTAAATCATCGGATTGCACAAATCTATTCAAATAAAAAAAAGAGTATGTAAATTCAAATGCTGCATACAATTCTTAAACCTGGTGTAGCACCTGGCCTCAAACAGTGGAAATAGACATTAAACTGTGGAAACTTTACAACATATACAAGCACTCAATCAGTAAATGATCCACCTTGCCAAGCTCTCTGTAACTGAATCATCTTCAGAACAAGGGAGAAATCAATCGCAGAGTTATTTTCCTATATTACAGCAGTGATAACACTTAAAATTCTGTAAAATAAAGAAGTGTTTTGGGGGCATTATGAGGTTGTGAAAGGCATCCTATAAATATTATTCACAAATCTAAATTGTCCAAACATCTTAAAAGAATACCTCTAGTTTTAAGACCTTACCTGTGTTCTATCTTTCTATCTAATGGACATAGAGCAGCAAATCATGAATATACAATTTCCATTGCTCGCTATGCTGTCTTATAACAAAAATCCTTTGTGTGAAATTTGTGCATGTACACTTAACTCAGCTATAACGAGTACAAGCTATCTCTGTGACATAGCAAACAGCACAAGACGGAACTGCCAATTTTACTGCTGCTCATCCATAGAGTTTGGACCTCTGATAGACCTACACAAAAACGATGACTTGAGCCAGCAGTCATGGCACATTTCAGCTGGGTTTGTGGAGTCGGAATACTGCTGGACTAAGTACAACGGGTGCTGCAACAACTAGCTTTCTAACCAACACTGAAAGTAAAACCCCTGCCCCCCTCATGCTGGGCAATGCAAGTGAATCACAAACAGAACATTGAAAAGGAGGCTTGTCGGGTGTGGCAAAGGAATCAGTGACTTGACATGGAGATGTTCAAACCACAAGTGGAAATAACTACCCGATGAAGATGGAAAACAGACAAAAAAAAAGGATTGCAACGTTCAAAATAAACACTGGCCTGCCATGGGCTTTAACCAATCATCAGTAATGCTCGAGTAGTACGGTGACTGGTTCCATCAGCCAATGAATGCGTCAACACATGATTAATGAACTTTGTCATCGTGTACAGAAAACTTGCTGTACTGGGCTGTTTTAACCAGCTTCCAGCAAGTTTAGAGTTTGTGTATAAACTATCCTCAGTATGCATTTAGATTTTCAGCATTGGTACCAATGTAAAAAGAAGTGGAGAAAAGCAGTGACCCAATTGAAATAACATTTGCCATAGTAACCATTCAGATATAATCAAATGAAATTTGAATTATGGCCCAGGTTTTCCTCCATTAAAACGTTACATCCCAATTTGAAAACTAACCAGAGCCCCTGCATGTTTGGTAAACATATTTTTAAATCAGGAAGTGTTCAGTGGTTTTAACACCCCATGTGCTACCAACGAAAGTCAAAACTAGACTCAGCAGAAGACTTAGAGGAAGTTCACTAATGTCCTTTAGGGAAGGAGGTTTGCTGTCCTTAGCTGGTCTGGCCTACATGTGACTCCAGAGGCACAGCAATGTGGTTGACTTTCAACTACCCTCTGAACAAGGGATGGGTAATAAATGCTGGCCAGCCAGCAACGCCCATTTCCCACAAATGAATTAAAAAAACAATTCTTTACATTTTAGAATTCATTGCTCTCCCTACAGATGGAGCCCCTGAATGGACGCAGCCCAGTAGTGAACAAAATGTTTTCATGGTCAGATCATACTTATCCCATTTACATTGAATTTTACGACAAAGTTAGGCATTGTGATGCATTATTCTAAGACTAGTCCCTTCCTCGTGTCCTATATAAAAAAAATCAGAATCTTATTCTTACTATTGTATACTTCTTAACATACTAGACCCCAGACTGAACCTGTCTCAGCAATGCTCCAAAGACACTCCCTTTGCCTGCTCACATAAAAAGTTACTCTCGCTGTTTAATATGAATGCATATAATTATACTGTGCATTAATAAGAAGGAGTGTAGAGTTCACAGAGGTGAATACAAGGATAAGGAAAGCTTGTTACAAATTATACAAGGGCTTTGATTAGACCAAACCTGGATTATTGTGTGCAATTTTTGTCTCCACATTTAAGGAAGGATATATTTACCTTGGAGGCAACAGAGTGAAAGTTACTAGATTGGTCCCTGGAATGAGAGGGTTATGCTGAGAGAGGCTGAGAAAATTGGGTCTATAGTCAATGAAGTTTAGAAGAATAAGGGGCGATTGCATTGAACGTACAAGATTCTGAAGGGATTAAACAAGGCAGACACTGGGGCTGTTTCCACTGATGGAGTCTACTGGAACCACTCAAGAAAAACTAATATTTCCTAAAACGATATAAACATTGTGCTGAAGAGGCGGCTCCTTGATGAGGCACATTAACCTGTGTGCCTTAGAATAAAGGATACATGCTATTTGTATTAGCAGCCTTTACGAATAAACACAGCCACTGTAGAGAAGCACTTCAGTTGTGTGTGCATTTTTAAAGCACTAATCTTTCCCACGTGTGAAATAATCTGCCTTGCCCCTACAAAAAAAAGCGTTCACAGGAAACTTCCAGGATTAAGCAGATTAATGACTATTCTGTAAATATTACACTGTGCTAAAGTCAAGCACTTCTCAGGATAACACTTATGAAAAGAGACTGTAGGTTTATACATTTTCAGAAAATATTAGTTTTTCCTGAGTGGTTTGCGATCCAGTACTCACTCCTCTCTTACTGCATCGTCCCCCCAACCTTTTTTTAAAAAATCAGAGTGGAGGGCTGTGACGCAGTCTCATGGGCATCTGAAGAAAGAGGATTTAGATTTTCACGAGCTATTGGTGATGAGCCATCTCCTACAACTGTGAACCCACCCCACTTGCTGTTAGATTAGTAACTGGAACACAATCCAAATCAATGAGTCATTCCTTCTGCTGTCATAAAGATATGATGCTGTGCTTAGTTGGTTAAAGCACCTGTCTAATAAACAGGAGATCCTGAATTCAAATCTCAATGGTGCTTTGGCCCGGGAGATCTTTTAATGGAACTTATTTCCTTTTGCATGCAGGGTGAATTTCATCAGTTGCCAAGCACAAACTGCCGGTAGAATTAATTTCCAAGAGGGGAGAATATTTTTTGGGGCGGTATGATGGCACAGTGGTTAGCATTGGTGTTTTACAGTACCAGGCACCTGAATTGGGTCACTGTTTGTGTGGAGTTTGCACATTCTTCGCGTGTCTGCTTGGGTTTCCTCCCATACTTTAAAGATGTGCAGATTAGGTTAATTGGCCGTAGTAAATTGACTGTAGTTTCAGGGAGATTAGCAGGGTAAATATGTGGGGTTATTGTCGGTGCAGGTTTGATGGGCTGAATGGCCTCCTTCTGTACTGTAGTGATTCTATAAAGGAAATGGAGTGCTGGAGAAAGGATCTTGAGTTTGATGTTTCTCCATTGTGCAAAGAAAAGGAAACAAGTAAAAAAATGGCCTAACAAAGAAGTCAACTAATCTGGTCTCAAGTGATTTGAGAGCTTGGTGTTTGTTTCGCATGCTCATAAATGATCCCGTCAGAGGTGGACAATAACTAACAGGTTTACTGCCATCCACAGAAGTGCTGCACATCTTTGATGAATATTATCCTGGATAATGCAAAGGTAAGGTTGAAGTTACTTCTGAGCTCCACTGTAGAAGAATTCAATGCTGGTAAAAGGTGACTGCACGACATGTTCAAGAAATTCCAAAAGCTCATGACAACATGGCAGGAATGGATAAACGGGAGGTGGTTAAAGAGCTCTCGATGACTGACCTCAAGTTTCTAGATGCCACCAAATTATACTGGAAAGTGAAAGTTGGGGGTAGTGGTGATGAGAAAAAGAGAAACAGGCACTGCTCGTAGCAGAGGCTTAGTGGAGCCAGCTCATGGGGATGTGTGAAGCAATTATTGAGTGAGATGAGCATCTGAAGAGGGCTTAGATTTCTACAAAGGCCTCTTGGTGATGTGCTATGTCCTACAATTGTGAACCTATGTGAGAGGCAGGGGTGGGGGCAAGTGGATCGCAAAAGGTGTGACTGATGAGAACATAAGAATCAGGCACAAGGACTAGACCATTTGGCCCATCGAGCTTGCTCTGCCATTCAATATAATCATAGTTTATCTTCTACCCGACCCGCTCCTTATATCCCAAGACACCAAAAATGAATCTATAAAATCTGTCCAAGTGAGGTGAGAAAGAATATATTCATCGTTTTGAGTGCTTGCTCTATCAGTCTACAACGAGGATGGTACAGTTGGGAGCTAAGTACCAAAGATGCTAATTGAGAGCCTGGAGGTTGCAGAAGATGCTGCTGAAAAGAAGTTAGTTTGGTCTCTAGAGGAAGTTGCTGGGAGCAGGGTCTGCTCAGGGAAAGCTGTTGTGCAGCCACAAACTTGAAAACAGACACCTGTAGATCAATCAGATAAATCCCCACTACTACACTGTGCTGAGCTCAGAAGAGGAAGCTTAGTGTAGGGAACTGATTATCTGGGTGCAGAAACTTAAAGCTACTCCCTCAGTACTCCAGAGCACATCCAGTTGGTGACTGATCGGTCATTGGGAGATGTGCTTTACTCTGTTTGCACTTTTGATAGCCCTGCTCAAACCAAAGCAGTTATGGATAGTATGGTCATAGCTGGGCAAACAGCACCAGGTTGATATATTCCAGCAGCAACACTATACACAGTTGGAAACTGGCGAATCTTTCAGCTGTTGCCTACCTGCGCCCAAGTTCTCTGGTAAGTATGATGTATCCCACCGGGGATAGGGAATATGTATTAGACAAAAAAGGAATTCTATTGTTGCAGCTTTACATGATTTTAGTTTGCACCCATCAACCGGCGGACAAAAGTACTGCACCAAAGTCAATTCTTGCTGGTCTAAAGGGTGACCCAAGTTGGTTTGGTCAACTGATACAATTCCAGAGGCCATCCTCCTTAAACATTCTAGATAATGGGATAGGTGACAGAAGACTGCTGTTAGGGTTGGAGTTACCATCTCCCCATTTTTAATTGTATAGTATAAACAGCCCTTCGCACCAGCGGGATTTTCTGGTCCCGCTGCTGTGAACGGAGATCTAGCTGACTTCACTTGCAGGCTGTAGCAGGACGTGAACGGCCGGGAAGATCACAGCCCTGGTTTATCTATTAGTAGGCTTACATTAACACTGCGATGAAGTTACTGCGAAAATCCTGTTCAAAAGTACTCCAGATTGCATTATGCATTTAAGAGTAAGCTATAAAAACATATGGGGTAGAAAGGATATGGAGATGCCGGTGTTGGACTGGGGTGAACACAGTAAGAGTTTTAACAACACCAGGTTAACGTCCAACAGGTTTATTTGGTAGCAAATACCATAAGCTTTCGGAGCGCTGCTCCTTCGTCAGATGGAGTGGAAATGTGCTCTCAATCAGTGCACAGAGACACAGAAATCAAGTTACAGAATACTAATTAGAATGCAAATCCCTACAGCCAGCCAGGTCTTAAAGATACAGACAATGTGGGTGGAGGGAGCATTAAGCACAGGTTAAAGAGATGAGTATTGTCTCCAGACAGAACAGCTAGTGAGATTCTGCAAGTCCAGGAGGCAAGCTGTGGGGGTTACTGATAACGTGACATAAATCCAACATCCCGGTTTAGGCCGTCCTCATGTGTGCGGAACTTGGTTATCAGTTTCTGCTCAGCGACTCTGCGCTGTCGTGTGTCGTGAAGGCCGCCTTGGAGAACGCTTACCTGAAGATCCGAGGCTGAATGCCCGTGACTGCTGAAGTGCTCCCCCACAGGAAGAGAACAGTCTTGCCTGGTGATTGTCGAGCGGTGTTCATTCATCCGTTGTCGTAGCGTCTGCATGGTTTCCCCAATGTACCATGCCTCGGGACATCCTTTCCTGCAGCGTATCAGGTAGACAATGTTGGCCGAGTTGCAAGAGTATGTACCGTGTACCTGGTAGATGGTGTTCTCACGTGAGATGATGGCATCCGTGTCGATGATCCGGCACATCTTGCAGAGGTTGCTGTGGCAGGGTTGTGTGGTGTCGTGGTCACTGTTCTCCTGAAGGCTGGGTAGTTTGCTGTGGACAATGGTCTGTTTGAGGTTGCACGGTTGTTTGAAGGCAAGAAGTGGGGGTGTGGGGATGGTCTTGGCGAGATGTTCGTCTTCATCAATGACATGTTGAAGGCTCCGGAGGAGATGCCGTAGCTTCTCCAGTCCGGGGGAAGTACTGGACGACGAAGGGTACTCTGCCCACCGTGTCCCATGTTTGTCTTCTGAAGAGGTCGGTGCGGTTTTTCGCTGTGGCGCGTCGCCGCTGCCCTCGACTTGATATGTATGCCCAAGCCATCAGGAGGTGCGTCAACACCAAATTCATCAGCCGCACTCACAAGACAGCACCGAACATCACCCAAGCACAACGCAACGCCATCCACGCTCTCAAGACCAACCGCAACATTGTCATCAAACCATCAAAGAGTCGCTGAGCAGAAACTGATAGCCAAGTTCCGCACACATGAGGACGGCCTAAACCGGGATGTTGGATTTATGTCACATTATCAGTAACCCCCACAGCTTGCCTCTTGGACTTGCAGAATCTCACTAGCTGTTCTGTCTGGAGACAATACTCATCTCTTTAACCTGTGCTTAATGCTCCCTCCACCCACATTGTCTGTACTTTTAAGACCTGGCTGGCTGTAGGGATTCGCATTCTAATCAGTATTCTGTAACTTGATTTTGTGTCTCTGTGCCCTGTTTGTGAGCACATTTCCACTCCATCTGACGAAGGAGCAGCACTCCGAAAGCTTATGGTATTTGCTACCAAATAAACCTGTTGGACTTTAACCTGGTGTTGTGAGACTTCTTACTGTGTAGAAAGGATATGTAGATATGGTTAAAGATAGATCAAAACAAGCTTATGGAGGCATTAAAACCAGCAAAGACCAGTTTGGGTCCAATGACCCTTACAGTGCTGTAACCTGATGACAGAGTAAACACAGTCTCCAATGCTCGTCTAAGAAAATCAGTTCTGCTCTGAACAGAGGAATGTCATTCTCCTGCAACCAAACAACAGGACAAAAGTATGAGTGCTGATAATGTAACCAGTAATCTCTTCTTAGTTATACTGCCACATTTCCACTGCCATGGACCTAAAACCACTTTGCACCCATGATTACACAGCAGACATGCAGTTTATAGCAATCTGATGAGTGTGTGTAGGAATATCTGCTGTGCACTTATTATGTAGGAGTGTCATATTTAAAAACAGAATCTAAAGCCAGCACTGTCATGGGGGAGGGGGGAAAACACGAACCTTGTAGTAGTGGCCGGTGCTTTTCTCTCCGTCCTGTAACATCACGAAGGCTCGGATCAACTCCTGCTCGGTGTTCCCGTTCCTGGTCACGAAACTTTCCAGCATTTCCAAGACGCGGACAATTTTGGGGATCAAGCCTTCCACCACTTTCTTGCCGTGGCTGTCAATCAGCTTCTCCAGCTCGGCGCCGATCAGCTTGGCAATCTCGTACACGTCGTTCACCCCGAGGTTGACGGCGGCTTTGTCCAGGCAGGCGAGAGAGCTTTCAGTGTCCATGCTGGCGGGTGGGATATTAGATGGATGGAACGTGACTCAGGGATAGAATGTAGCCTGGGAATGGAACGTAGCCCGGGAATAGAATGTAGCCTGGGAATGGAACGTCGCCCGGGAATAGAATGTAGCCTTGGGATGGAACGTGGCCCGGAGAGATGGGATGGGTGTTCTGTCAATGGATGGATCAATCTGCACGGCCAGACCCCATTGGGAAGGAAGGACTCGCAGGGACGATGTTTTCCCGCTGCAGCCAGTCACTCACCCCCGGCCAGCCTTTTATACAGGGTGCTGCTGTTTCCCTTTTTCTTGCTCTGATTGTCACGTGCACCTCAAACAATCACGTGTCGGGGTGATCTGGTCCAATCAGCAGGCAGTGACAGTGACAAGAGTGACAGGGCTCTGGTGCAACTGCCTTTCCGGGATTGGGAACTTTCCCCTGCTGTGTCAAAGAGCTGTCAATTCCTCCACCCATTGCCCTGGAGTCTCCTGCAATTGAACAAAGTTTTAAAGTTTATTTATTAGTCACAAGTAAGGCTTACATTAACGCTGCAATAAAGTTACTGTGAAATTCTCCGAGTCGCCACACTCAGGCGCCTGTTCGGGTCAACGCAGCTATAAAGAAAGGTAAGATGGATTATGAGAGTAAACTAGCTCAGAATATAAAAACAGATAGCAAAAGTTTCTACAAATATATAAAATTTAAAAAGTGGCGAAAGTAAACATTGGTCCTTTAGAGGACGAGAAGGGGGATGTAATAACTGGAAATGAGAAAATGGCTGAGGCATTGAACAGGTATTTTGTGTCGGTCTTCACAGTGGAAGACACAAATAACATGCCAAAAATTGGTGACAGAAGGCTATGGCAGGTAAGAACCTAGAAACTATCATTATCACGAAAGAGGTAGTGTTGGGCAAGTTAATGGGGCTAAAGGTAGACAAGTCTCCTGGTCCTGATGGTACTAAAAGAGATGGCGGGAGAAATAGCAAAAGCATTCGTGGTAATTTACCAAAATTCGCTGGACTCTGGGGTGGTTCCTGCAGATTGGAAAACAGTAAATGTGATGCCACTGTTTAAAAAAGGAGGTAGACAAAAGGCAGATAACTATAGGCCGGTTAGCTTAACTTCTGTAGTAGGGAAAATGCTTGAATCTACCATCAAGGAAGAAATAGCGAGACATCTGGATATAAATTGTCCCATTGGTAAGACGCAGCATGGGTTCATAAAGGGCAGGTTATGTTTGACTAATTTGGTGGAATTCTTTGAGAACATTACATGTGCAGTGGACAATGGGGAACCTGTGGATGTGGTGTATCTGGATTTCCAGAAGGCGTTTGACAAGGTGCCGCACCAAAGACTGCTACATAGGATAAAGGCACACAGTGTTACGGGTAATGTATTAGTATGGATAGAGGATTGGTTAACTAAGAGAAAGCAAAGAGTGGGGGTAAATGGGTGTGGGGGTAAATGGGGACACTTTTACTCTATTAATGATGCTATAAAAATGCAATTTGTTGTTGCCCCTGCAGATGCTAACTGCAGGAGTGATGTTTGCCCCGTAGGAAGCTCCTGAAAAGCTTCAACAATAACAACTAAAGGGAGAGGAAATTATAAGGTTCATATATGGCAAACCAGAAAACTTGGAAACACACAAAGCTCCAAACAAAACTATCAGCTGAGGAATGACCCTAAATATCACATACAAGCAAGGAGTGGGAGTAGGCCATTCAGTCCCTCGAGCCTGTTCCACCATTTAATAAGATCATGAGTGATCTGATGACAATCTCAAATCTGCCTCCCGCCTAATAACCTGTATCACCTATAACCTATCACTGCCCCCCCTTGCTTACCAAGAATCTATCCACCTCTATCTTAAAAAGATTCAAAGACTCTGCTTCCACCGCCTTTTCAGGAAGAGAGTTCCAAAAACTCACAACCCTCTGAAAGAAGTCATAATACATGTGAAAACAAGAATTTGCAAGAGCTTTGTAATATAATCTGTCCAACATTCCTTTGTGTTCAAGGGGGGAAAACAGAAACATATTAAAATCTGATAGAAGATAAACATATGTTGAAGCCACACAATCTTTAGGAGAGACATGAGACTGTGCTCCATAACATTACCGTTTTTATATTTAAGGTGAGGCATTCGGCATTAATTTTAAACACACACTTACATATTTCACTGTTAATGTATTTTTAATCTTAATAAAGTGATAACAAAGTGGCATTTGAAATTTCAACAGACCATCCAGAACCTCACTTCACTAAAGCTACTGATCCACATAAAGACTCCTGGCACAGTTCACAACAGCACTTTATCTCACCCATCTCCCTACGCCTTTATAAATACGCTCATTTTTCCCTCCAACACTCACTTTATTCTGGCAGCCTTCTTTCTCTTCTCACTTAATTCAATCTAATGATTTTGATTTTTGATTTGATTTGATTTATTATTGTCACATGTATTAACGTACAGTGAAAAGTATTGTTTCTTGCACGCTATACAGACAAAGCATACCAGTCATAGAGAAGGAAATGAGAGAGTGCAGAATGTAGTGTTACAGTCATAGCTAGGGTGTAGAGAAAGGTCAACTTAATGCAAGGTAGGTAGGTCCATTCAAAAATCTGATGGCAGCAGGGAAGAAGCTGTTCTTGAGACGGTACGTGACCTCAGACTTTTGTATCTTTTTTCCGAAGGAAGAAGGTGGAAGAGAGAATGTCCGGGGAGCGTGGGGTCCTTAATTATGCTGGCTGCTTTGCCAAGGCAGCGGGAAGTGTAGACAGAGTGAGTGGATGGGAGGCTGGTTTGCATGATAGATTGGGCCGCATTCACAACCTTTGTAGTTTCTTGCAGTCTTGGGCAGAGCAGGAGCCATACCAAGCTGTGATACAACCAGAAAGAATGCTTTCTATGGTGCTCTTTCCCCTTCCCCTCAATTCAACTTGATTCTGTTCTTCCATTTCCCTCCCCACCCTCAGCTGTTCAGCCCTCCTCCCCTCAGTTCAGCCTGGCACTCAACTCCCCGAACCAATTCAAGCTGTCACTTATTTTCCATTTCATATTACAACTGCCATCATTCTTCATGCTGTTGCTCTTTTCTTTCCATGTACCCCGATTCAAACTAGCGCATTTCCCTGGGCCCTCGCAGCTGGCTCTCTTACTCCCTTTTCCCAGCTCAAGCTCAGATGCATTCCCTGAACATTTTATATTTATTCATTCATGGGACGTGGGCGTCACTAGCCAGGCTAGCATTTATTGCTAGCCTGGCTAGTGATGCCTAATTGCCCTTGAGAAGGTGGTGGTGAGCCACTTTCTTAAACTGCTGCAGTCCATGTGTTGTAGGTACACCCATAGTGCTGTTAGGGAGGGTGTTTCAGGATTTTGACCCAGTGACAGTGATGTAACAGTGATATAGTTCTATATCAGGATGGTGTGGAGCATACAGGAGAATTTGCAGGTGGTGGTGTTCCCATGTGTCTGCTGTTCTTGCGGCACGTCTGGAAGGTGCTGTCAGAGGAGCCTTGGTGAGTTGTTGCAGTGCACCTTGTCGATGGTATCCACTGCTGAGACTGTGCATTGGCGGTAGAGTGGATGTTAGAGTTGGTGAATAAAGTGCCAATCAAACAGGCTGCTTTGTCCTAGAAGGTGTCGAGCTTCTTGAGTGTTGTTTGAGCTGCACTCATCCAGGCAAGTGGAATTATTTCTTTGCGTGCCTGACTTGGGCATTGCAGATGGTGGATAAGCTTTGGGGAGTCAGGTGAGTTATTCTCCACAGAATTACCAGCCTCTGACCTGCACTTGTAATCACAGTATGTATATGACTGATCCAGTTCCATTTCTGGTCAGTGGTAACCCCTAGTGTGTTGATAGTGGGGGATTCAGCAACGGTAATGCCATTGAATGTCAGGGACAGATGGTAAGTAGATTCAGGGGGCGATTTTCCCAAAAAAGTTCTGAGTGCAGAATTTGCAGGTGTAAATCACGATTGTTTTTTCAGTGGGAGTTCGGACTCGAATCTCCCACACTCTGTGCACTGCAGACATCACAATTGGGATTATCATTAAAAGCTCTGGGGCACATTCACGCCAGAGTCTGACAATTCCAGGCCTCTGCGCATGCACCCCGATCTCCAGCACCCCCATCAGTGATAATACCCCCCCACACCCACCCGACCCAGGCAGATCCCCCCCACAGGAGGCATAGCCCCCTCCGGGAGGCAGACCCCCCCCCCCCCCGCCCCTCAACCCGGCAGACCACCCCCTCCCCCAGCCTACCCCGATCACTGGCCTCCCTCCAGCCCCGACCGATCTAGCCAGCAGAGTGGCAGTGGGACCAGTCGGTGGAGGTCCCACTGCCACCTGCAGAGTGGCAATGGGACCCCCACCGATTGCCCCCTAGGCCCCGCCCCAACTGGCCCTGCCCCCTAGGCTCCACCCCCTTGGCACTACCCGATGCCTGGTGGACAGTGCCATGGTGCCCCCTGGGCATGCACACTTTGCATCTTGGGCAGTGCCAGGTGGTGCAGGCTGGCACTGCCAGGGTGCCCATGCCCAGGAGGCACCACCTCCCTCGCCGCCTGACCCCCTGGAGCCCCGATTGCCCCCCTTCACTCCTGCTGTTCCCCGAAAGTGGAGAGTTACTCCAAACCCTGCCAGAGTGAAACTGGTGGGGTGGGAGATGCTATCGGGCCCAGATAATTCAGTCCTGAGCCCATTAATCACATTTAAATAATTTAAAAATAAGATGTAAAGTACTTACCTGCTGGTCCCACCAGTTTCCTGGGTGGTCCCGACCGCGCCAGATTTCCGTCGCTGGGAAATGTGCGTGCGTCAGGAACACATGTGCGAATCCCGCGAATCGGCAATTCTCCCAGCCCGACCCACCAAAAATTAGCAGGTAGGAATGGGAGAATCACTCCCTCTGTCTTTCCTGATGTCCCTGATTCCCATTGCCTTCAGGTTTGCTTGGACTCCTTAATGCCACACTGAGTCAAATGCTGTCATTCTTACCTCACCTCCTGAGTCCAGCTCTTTTATCCATATTTGGATCAAGACTGTTATGAGATCAGGAGCTGAGTGACCCTGGCAGACCCCAAACTTAGCATCAGTGAGCAGGTTATATTGCTGAATAGGTGCTGCTTGATTGCTCTGGCAAGGGCACCTTACAGAACCGCCAGTGAAACTCTGCAGGTCCAGGAGACAATACACATCTTTTTAACCTGTCTTGATGCTCTCTCCACTCACGTTGTATGTATATTAAAGACTTGATTAGCTGTAAGTATTCGCATTCCAACCATTATTCATGTAAATTGAGTCTGTGTCTTTATATGCCCTGTTTGTGAACAGAATTCGCACTCACCTGAAGAAGGGACTTGGAGCTCCGAAAGCTTGTGTGGCTTTTGCTACCAAATAAACCTGTTGGACTTTAACCTGGTGTTGTTAAACTTCTTACTGTGTTTACCCCAGTCCAATGCCAGCATCTCCACATCATGACTTATTCAAAGAACCATGCCAACCCCTAGGCCGGAATTTTACCGCCTCACCCACCCCAGTGGGTGAGGCTCGCAGAACGGAATTCTCCGTTGGCCTCGAGTGGGATTTTATTCCGCCCATAGTATTGAATGTAAAACTGATAGAAAGCAATTTGAAGACACGTCAGTTGGTGCAGATTCGATGGGCCGAATGACCTCCTTCAGCACTCTAGGGATTCTTAAAGTTTATTTATTAGTGTCACAAATAGGCTTACATTAACACTGCAATGAAGTTATTGCGAAGCATTCTCTGATCCACCGCCCCCCGCCCTTTAATCTCATCCTGAAATGTAGAAAGATCCTCGAAACGTGATGAAGTTATACCAAAGCATTGTTTAGGACTTGCAAATTAACTCTCACCCAAAGTGTGCGGTATGGAGGTTCTTTATTGTGGTGAGACACATATTCCTTCTTTGGCTGCGGGAAAGTTCAAAAATGCTGGGAACATAATGACTGAAATTCAGAACATTTTTTAAGCATCCCTGAGATCCGCCAACAAAATACTCCCGAGCAAAAATTGCAGATAGGTGCTTTAGCCAAGCAAGTTCATCGGACCACCCAATGCAAAGAGGAGATTAATCCCTGTCAGTTTCCAGCTCTCTTTGATTGTTGCAATTGCTCATTTTAACTTCATCTTTCAATCCCCTCACAAGACACACAGAAAAGCTCAGAGTATCCTTCTCATTAAAGATCACTCAAGGCTTATTGTACCAGTTGGCGCCGTGGCTTAGTTGGTTAAAGCGCCTGTCTAGTAAACAGGAGATCCTGAGTTCGAATCTCAGCGGTGCCTTAGTCAAAGTGGCCTTTTTAATTTAATTCCCCACATTACTAATGGGATAAAGCGTAAGATCTTTCTTGTTCGTGACACCGCGCGCTGTTACTTCGTGTCAAGCAAAAATTATTGTATCGCCAACATTTACTCTGCCGCAATGTCACAAACTTCTTGTGGAATTAACTTGCTGAGAAAAAACATGTTCTGCTCCTTCTTCAGCAATCAGTGATATTTGGAACTAAAGCAAAACACTGCAGTTGCTGCAAGACCCATTGAGTTTTCCCAACATTTCCTACCTTTATAGATGTAATAATAGTTACATATTTGAGACTATTAAAGTTTTTCACAGTACTTCACTGCAGTACTGAATGTTACTTGTGACACTAACTTGTGAACTTTAGAAAACTCAGTAAAAATGAATACAAGCGCAAAAAGAAAAATTGATAGGTTTATCTCATTCCCCGGTTTAGAAAAGCTTTGGTGTATCTGGCGCCGTGGCTTAGTTGGTTAAAGCGCCTGTCTAGTAAACAGGAGATCCTGAGTTCGAATCTCAGCGGTGCCTCAAGAGTTGATCTTTTAATGCAATTCCTTCTCGACCTCACGCCCCGACACTGCAAGTGCCAAAGAATTTAACATTCTTTTTCTGCGAAGAAACGTGCTTTACAGGAATCGGTGGCAAGTGTGATGCTCTGTAAAAGAACTGTACTTTCACAATACAGGATACTCTGAGTTATTATTACCAATAAGCCGACTTCCGATTATTCGGCAAGAAGCAGAAAGCATTCTCCCCTCTCAGAAATTAATTCCACCGGGAGTTTGTGCTTGGCAACAGTTGAAAATCACCCTGCGTGCAGAAGGAAATAAGTTCCATTAAAAGACCTCCCGGGCCAAGGCACCGCTGAGATTCGAACTCAGGATCTCCTGTTTACTAGACAGGCGCTTTAACCAACTAAGCCACGGCGCCAATTGATGTCAGATGTAAAATAATCCAGTAATGAATAAGATAAACAGATTTCTGTCAATTTCAAGTCTGGGATTTTTTAGGAAATGTGTCCTTTTGACTCAGGACTTTCACCACAGATAAAATTCGATATTCACACATTTTGACTTTTTTTGTTCATAAATGAGTTCATCTGGTCACCAAATACTGCAGTGAAAAGGTACCAGAAGTAAACTGAGCGATGGCGGACGTCTTCTATTATCCGAATATTGATACACAGACCGGAAACCATTCGCCCAAAAAGTAACAATGAAGAATCATCCGATTTCCCAGCTTGGGATCACAGCCCTATACACACACTGAAGTGCCTCAAGCACATTTCCAAGTGTACCTTTAATGCGACGAAGGTTTTTGCCTGTATTACCCTATCAGGTGGCAAATTTCAGACTCAACACTATCCCCTGAGTGGGGACCTTCAGTCCCATCCGATCCTTCCAACAATTACTTTAAATCTATGCACCCTGGTTACAACCCTTCTGCTAACTGAATTGGGTCATTACCAACCACTCAACCTAGACCCCCCACTCATAATTTTATATATCTCAATTAAATCTCATCTCAACTGCCTCCATTCCAAAGGAAAACAACCCCAACTATCCAATTCGTAGTTAAAATTATCCATTCCTGGCAGAATCTGGAAGAAACAGTAAGAAGTTTAACAACAAGATGCAGTGTGAAATAAATGGCACAATTTTGATAGGGGTACAAAACAGAGAGACCTGGGAGCTGTATGTACACTAATTTTCCAAGATGACAGGACAAGTTATTTAAAAAGCATGCAGCCTCTTTGGCTGTATTAACAGGAATGGAGGCCCTGAGAGAAAAGGAGATGGCGGATCCTGTCGGATCGTTCCCTGAGCAGACTGTCAGTGTCATCTGGCAGAATGCCTCATCACTCACCTGAAGAAGGGGCTTAGAGCTCCGAAAGCTTGTGTGGCTTTTGCTACCAAATAAACCGGTTGGACTTTAACCTGGTGTTGTTAAACTTCGTACTGAGAATGCCTCATCACCAGAACTCACAAACAAGTACCAAGACCTGGCTTGGCTGGTGGTAAGAAGGGCACTCCCCGTCAGATCCTTTATGCACGCTCGAGGTCTCAACATCACTGCACGCTGCCCTCGAAGCAGCTGCGGGGGTGATGAGACGGTCGCACACCTCCTTGTGGAATGTGCCTTTGCAAAGAAGGTCCGGAGTGAGATATAGTGAGTGGTATTTGTCGAGATTCATCTCGAGCAGCTCGGTGACGCAGGACTCTGTGCTCTACGGGCTGTTTCCGGGGACGCACACCGAGACAAATATCAACTGCTGCTGGAGGGTCATCAACGCGGTGAAGGACACAATTTGGTTCGCCCAAAACTTGCTGATCTTCCAATTGAAAGACTTGTCCTCGACCGAGTGTTGCAGACTGGCACATTCCAAGATTCAGGACTACGTGCTGAGGGACGCGCTCAAGCTTGGGACAGCCGCCGCAAAGGCACAATGGGGAAAGGCCACTGTGTAAAGCCTTTCAACTGAGGCAAATGAGGGCCCGGTAACTGTAGAACACCCTCGGCCTGCGTAACTGTGTGCTAATCTGAAAAACAACAGCACACAGTAAAATCTGATGTATGTATATAGTTTCAAATACTGAAATGTAATTAATGTAATGTTGTGTAAATAAGCATCGTATAGTACTGTAAAAATGACTGGTTTTTTTGCACTGTTTGTAATTTTTGGATATGTCGTTTTGCAATGGTTTATTTGAGAGTTTTTTTATGAATAAAGTATATTTTTGAAATTAAAATAACAGGAATGGAGTTCAATCCCAGTGGCATGCTAAGAATCCATAGGATGATGCAGTATAACAAGAGGCCATTTGGCATGCAGTGTATTTGCAAGCTTATAGGTGGATCTATTCAATTAATCTTCCTTGCAATTATTTATCCAATTCTCTTTTGAATGTCACTACTAAATCTGCTCCCACCATCTTTTCCGGTCGTACATTGCACATCTTAACAACTTGTTCTCTTAAAAACTTGTGTTCCTCATGCGACCTCTCTTTCTTTTGCCAGTCACCTTAAATCCCACTGGTTACCAACCGTTCTGCCTCTGGAAACTGTTGCGTTATTTACACCATCAGAGCCATTCATGATTTTGAACATGTCTATCAAATCTCCTCTTAATAGATAGATATCTAGACACTAAAAGCATCAAGGGATTTGGGAAGAGGGTGGGAGTATGGCATTGAGATAGAATATACAGGGCCTTGGTCAGGCTACACCTGGAAAATTGTGTGCAGTTTTGGTCTCCTTATCTGAGGAAGGATATTCTTGCTCTAGAGGGAGTGCAGTGAATGTTTACCAGACTGATTCCTGGGATGGCAGGACTGATGTATGAGGAGAGATTGAGTCAGTCAGGATTATATTCGCTGAAGTTTAGAAGAATGAGGGGGGATCTCATAGAAGCCTATAAAATTCTAACAGGACTATACAGGGTAGATGCAGGAACGATGTTCCCGATGATAGGGGTGTCCAGACCAGGAGTCACAGTCTAAGGATGCAGGGTAAACCTTTTAGGACTGGGATGAGGAGAAATTTATTCACCCAGAGAGTGATAAACCTGTAGAATTCGCTATCACAGAAAGCAGTTGAAGCCAAAACAGCGTATGTTTTCAAGAAGGAGTTAGATATAGCTCTTGGGGCAAAGGGGAATCAAAGGATATGGGGGGAAGGTGGGATCAGGCTATTGAGTTGGATGATCAATCATGATCAAAATGAATGGTGGAGCAGGCTCGAAGGGCTGAATGGCCCATTTCTGCTCCTATTTTCTATGTTTCTATGTTTAATCTTCTCTGCTTTAAGGAGAACAAGCTCAGTTTCTCCAATATTGCCACACAACTGAAATCCCTGGCACCATCCTTGTAAATCTTTTCTGCACGTTCTCCAAGGCCTTGACATCATTCCTAAAGTGTGGTGTCCAGAATTGAACACAATATTCCAGCTGCAGCCTAACCAGTGAATTATAACGTTCAGCCCAACCTCCTTGCTTTCTTGCTCTATTTCTCGATTTATACAGCCATTAGAAGAATAGAAAGGACTGGAAATACTCAGCAGGTCTGGCAGCATCTGTGGAGGAATAAATAATGTTCACATTTCAGGTCAATGGCCCTCTTTCACCAGGTTCTCCGGGTGCTTAGAAATGGACCAGTTTTTAAGCCAGGCAGGGAAAGGGGGAAAGGGAGGGAAGGGCAAACTGGATGATCTATGACATTTTGAAAGGCAGGAGAGCGTAAATGATAAAAAAGGGATGATAGTGAAAGACAAAAAGAGATAGTAATGAGACAACTAAAGAAACAAAAGATGTGTCTAGAAGAAGTGTACATGGGAAAAGTGGAATAACTACCAAAGACTGCTGTCAAAAGAGAAGAATTCCATTTCTTTCTTTAACAGTGTTCTCAATTTGTCTTACCATCTTCAAAGATTTGTGTAAAAAGATCTCTCTGCTCCTGCACTGTTTAGTTCATATAGCATGTCACTTCAATATATCCTCTGCTCATATGTGCGTGCCCATTTCATCAGCCCATCTACATCCTCCTGAAATCTTCTGATATCCTGGTTTTTATGATATTTTTGAGTTTCATGTCATTTGTAAACTGTGAAATTGTGCTCCATTTTACTAATAAGTCGAATACATTGTACTTTGCCAATTGTCTTTTGGAACTTCATATACACATTATCAACCACACGACCTTCATCAACGCTCTGCATTACCTTATCAAAGCGCTTAATCGGATTAATCAAACATGATTTGGCTCTAACAAATCATGCTGACTTTCATTTATTAGCCCATACACTTCCAAGTGCCCATTTTGTCCAGATTTTTGTCTCTAGATGTTACTTCAGCTTTGACCCTCAGGATTGGGTGGCTTTTGTACTTTGAAGACAGCTGACACTTGATGGGCTAAATGGCCTCTTCTGCACTGCAGGGATTCTATGATTCTATGATTATTTAAGTCCCTCCTTGTTGATTTTGCCCTACTCAATACTGCTACATTGGCAGCATTATCTTGTTTCGTTTCTCTCTCCCAGATGTTGAGTTTTTCCAGCATTTTCTGTTTTTATTCCCCACGAATGTATCTCCTTTGGTCCCTGATTGGATACATGCTGCAAGAATTTCTGTGAAACAGCTGTGACCGCACATAAAGTAAAATAATGGACAAAGATGATAATTTTGGTAACCACAAGGGAGTCTCAAGCCAGTGCTCTAGTTAACAGTTACAGACCATCAAGGACTTTGAATATATGCTTCATTGGCAATTGGATAGTATATTATGCAGACATGCCTTGTTAGTACTCAGATATTGTAATTAATCAAGTGTATTGATGCAGTAATTGGTTAACTGAAATCATGTATGCTGAGTGTATAAGTGGGAATATTGATTGTAATAGGTAATAGTAAATTTAAATGTTGGTTTTTGATTGGTGTATGTATATCATTTGTAACTGAGCCTAAAGGTATAATTGCCACAATAATCCTTTGTTCAGGGAATCGGCAGACCACATGGTGGAAAGCTGGTTCCCTTGTTTTAGCTTGAATAAAGGATGTTTTAAAACTCCGGAAAGCTTTGTCTGATCTCCCGAGTGGACCTAAGAACTGAATAGCTGTTTAGGTTCTTTTTCTTCCTAACAGTCCTTAAACCTGTCTCTACCCTTCCTTTGATGAGGCTTTTAGAATTTATGTGGCTTTATGTTAGCTGCTAACCTATTCTCAATCTTTCTTTGCCCCACTTAATCACTTTTAGATTTCCTCGTAACCTTCTATATTCAACTTCTCAACTATTATAAACCTTATATTTGTCATTACCCTTTTAGTCTCTATACCTCCATTCATCCATAAAACCATAAGAAATAGGAACAGGAGTAGGCCATTCGGCCCCTTGAGTCTGCTCTTCCATCAATAGGATCATGGCTGATCCAAAATTCCTCACGTCCACCTTTCTGCCCTTCCCCATAACTCTTGATTCCCTTTCTGATCAAAACTCAATCTCAACCTTAAGTATCCACAAGGACTCTGTCTCATAGGTCCCTGTACCAAGGTGTTCCAAAGACTCACAATCCCTGAGAGAAGAAATTGATCCTCATCTCAGTCTTATATTGGCGCCCCTTTATTCGGAGACTATGGCCTCTGGTCCCAGACTCTCCCACTAGGGAAGCATCCTCTCAGTATTTACCCTGTCAAGCACTTTAAGATTCCTCCATGTTTCAATGAGATCATCTCTCATTTTTCTAAATTCCAATGAGTCCAACCTGTTTAACCTTTCCTCATAGGACAATCCCTCCATTCCAGGGATTATCCCGTTGAACCTTCTCTGAACTGCCTCCAATGAAATAATCTTTCCTTAAATAAGGGGACCAAAACGGCTCACAATACTCCAGTTGTTGTCTCCCCAGTACCTTGTACAATTGCAGCAAGACTTCCCTACTCTTATACTCCAACTTCCTTAAAATAAGGGCCAACATTCCATTAGCTCTATTATGTGGCAATGCATCATGGCTCTGATGTTACAATATTTTTGCTAATTTATCTATTGGCTAAATTATTTTGCATTGAGTTGTTTTCATCAGTTTTCCGTTTCATATTTTCAGTTGTGTTGTTTCATATTTCTCTCCATATCATTATGTTTGCTTGTTCCTGATTTTTTCATGCAGCAGGTATGTGGATTTTCTTTTCAGATAGGGGTTCAATTGACCCATCATAGGCTTTATAAATTAACAAATGAATTAAACTACTTAAAATACATAAAAAAGAAAAAAGATCACCTTACTGCCAGTAAATAGTTTTTATATTGGTCAGCCTTCTATTTAAAGTGCTCATTTTCTAGACATTTGCAACACAGGATGAGTGTCAGTTGTTATTTCTTTAGATTTAAGGTTCCCAGAGCTTTCCTCCCACTTCTGCTCCTGTGGGTGCTGAGCCAGCAGAGGTGAGTGCAAGACAAGATACAAGCATTGTGTTTTAAATGACACCCAAAAGGTCTGACAGGATCTGTGGAGAGAGAACAAAGCTAACATTTCGAGTCTGGATGACTCTTCATCAGAGCTGAAGATAATTGGAAATAGGATGAGATTTATACAGTTGTGGTGAGGGGTGGGGTGTGGGGGCTGGATAGGTGGAGACAAGGGAGAGATTGACAGTATAAATCTCATCCTATTTCCTATTGTCTTCAGCTCTGACGAAGGGTCATCCAGACTCGAAATGTTAGTTCTATTCCCTCTCCACAGATGCAGTCAGACCTGCTGAGATTTTCCAGCATTTTGTTCTTTGCTTCAGATCCCAGCATCTGGAATAATTTGCTTTTATCTTAATGTTTTAAATGATTTGGTGTTTGTGGAGGGTGAATACCAGGAGAAGGGCACTGGTGAAATTGATTCAGAATAATAAATACTTGTATAAGGACATGTTTCAGCAGCCGTGGGACTGTGATAAAGTCAGATTGTTAAGATTTGAACTTATTCCACTCTTTTCTTTGCAAAACGCTACTTCCATACCTCGCTGTCGAATTGTTGAGTTTGTGGAACTGATTAGATTCGAGGCTCAGGGGATGATTGAATGCCATTTGGAAAGAAGAACTGAAGAAGGCTGCAAAGATAAGGTGAACAGATGCATTTTTCACAGAGACGACAAACTTGGAATTAGATTTGCTGGGGGACAGTGGCGGAGGTGAAGATAATAGATGCATGTGGAATAGTGGAACCTATTTGGTTGTCCGAAGCAGTGTTTTAGAAGAGGATTGGTTGGAGCTTAGTAGGACATGAAGGGGAAAATTTGACACGTGTAATCACTAAAGGAAGTTTCGGAATAAAATGCTAAAAATATGAAGTGAAAAAAAAGTGATAATGCTTCCCATATTATTATGGTGCAGAAGGCCATTCAGCCCATCTTGTCTGCACCACTTCTTAGTCATTCCAGTGCCTTTTCCCCGTACTTCTGCACATTGTTTCTGTTCAAATAATCATTAATGCCCTCTTGAATGCCTCAATTGAATCTGCCTCCACCACACTTCCAGGCAATGTATTTCAGATCTGAACCATTTGCTCTGTTGAAGTTTTTTCTTATATCACATTTTTTTCTTTTGCAGATCACTTTAAATCTGTACTCCCTCCTTCTGGATCCTCTTATAAACAGGAACAGTTTTTCCCTATCTACTCTGTCCAGCCCTCTCATGATTTTGAGCATCTCTATTAAATCTCCTCTTAAGCCTTCTTCTCACCAAGGAGAACAGTCCCAACCTCTCCAATCTATCCTCATAACTGAAGTTTCTCATCCCTGGAACCATTCTTGTAAACCCCTTCTACAATCTCTCCAAAGTGTGGCACACAGCACTGTGCACAATATTCCAGCTGAGGCCTAACTAGTGTCTCATATAAGTTCAGCATAACCTCCTTGCTTTTGTACACTATGCCTCTAATAATGAAGCCTAGGATACCATATGCTTTAACTGCCCTCTCCATCTGTCCTGACACCCTCAATGATGGATGCACATATAAACCCAGGTCCCTCTGCTCTAGCATCTCCTTAAGAATCTTACCCCTTATTTTCTTTTGTCCATGTTCTTCCTACCAAAATGCATCACCTCACATTTCTCCGCATCTGACCCTTCCTATCTGCTCATTCCACCAACTTATCTAAGTCCTTTTGAAGTTCTACACTGTCCTTCTTATAGCTTGCGATACTTCCAAGTCTCATATCATCTGCAAACTTTGAAACTGCCCCCTTCACACCTGGATCTAGATCATTTACATATATCTGGAAAGCAAGGGTCCCAAAAGCAACCTGGGGAAAATCACTAAAAACCTTTCTCCAGACCAATTATTATCTGCTTCCTATTATTCAGCCAACTTCATATCCACATTGCTACTGTTCCTTTCATTCCATGAGCTATAACTTGTCTCACATCTGTTGTGCGGTGCTGTATCAAATACCTTTGAAAGTCCATCTGCACACCAACAGTATTACCTACATCGATCCTTTCTGTTGCCTCTTCAAAAAACTCCAAGTTAAACACAATTTCCCCTTTAGAAATCAATGCTGGCTCTTCCTAATCAACCCACATTTTCCAGGTGACTATGAATTCTGTCTCAAATAATAGTTTCTAGAAGTTCCCCCACCACTGAAGTTAATCTGACTGGTCTGTAATTGCTGGTCTTATCCTTATAACCTTCTTTTGAATAAGGGCGTAATAAAGAACAAAGAAAATTACAGCACAGGAACAGGCCCTCCAACCCTGCACCGACCATGCTGCCTGACTGAACTAAAATCCCCTACCCTTCTGGAGAAAAGAACAAAGAAGCAGAAAACATTCTCTCCTCTTAGAAATTAATTCAACCAGGAGTTTGGGCTTGGTAACAGACAAAATTCATCCTGCGTGCAGAAGGGAATAAATTCCATTAAAAGACCTCCTGGGTCAAGGCACTGCTGAGATTTGAACTCAGGATCTCCTGTTTACTAGACAGGCGCTTTAACCAACTAAGCCACAGCGCCAACTACATAATGCTTGCAATTCCCCAGTCCTCTGACATCTCCCTTGAGTAAGAGTTTTAACAACACCAGGTTAAAGTCCAACAGGTTAATTTACCAAATAAACCTGTTGGACTTTAACCTGGTGTTGTTAAAACTCTTGCTGCATTTACACCAGTCCAACGCCGGCATCTCCACATCATGACCTCCCTTGAGTCCAGTGAAGACTGAAAGATTATGACAAGCGCCTCCAAAATTTCCACTCTCACATTCTTCGATCCATCCTCGGCGTCATGTTAATCTCATCCATTCCCAGTACCATGTTAACTTGTCAAGTACCAACAGTCCATTCAACACTTCCTCCACATTAAGTTTCCATTATTAAAGGTTGAATTAATTAAACCTTTCTAGGGACAGTTTCCTTACCTGTCACTATGGTCTGGATAGAATCCACCTCCTTGGTAAAGACGGATGCAAGGTATTAATTTAATACCTCTGCCGTGCCCCACTTGTTTCCATGTGTGAATTCCTTTTTAGATCCCGAATCGGCCCTATTATCATCCTTTTACTATTTATATGGCTATAGAAGACTTTGGGATTCCCCTTGAGGCTGGCTGCCAGTCCGATCTCATAATCCCTCTTTGCTTCTCTAATGCTCTTTTTCACCTCCCTTCTGAAGTTCACTTGGTTTTCAACTGTTTTCTCAACCTGACACCTGTCATAAGCACTTTGCTCAACAAAGTTCATTATTTTTCTGCAGTCTCCAACTGCAGCAGATATTTTATGTTGAATAACACCATAGATTTTTACTTGTAGATGGTGGACAGACTTTGACGAATCAGGTGAGTTACTCACCATAGAATTCATAGGCTCTGACAATATTTACATGGCTAGATCAGTTAAATATCTGATTAATGGTAACACCCAAAATGCTGACGGTGGGGGTTTCAGTAATAGTAATGCCACTGCCATAGAGAGGCTTAGATTCTCTTGTTAGAGATAGCTATTACCTGGTACTAGTGTAGCATAAATGCTACTTGCCACTTATCATCCCAAGCCTGAATGTTGTCCAGGTCTTGCTGCATATGGACTTAGAGACTGCTTCAATATGACTAGTCACAAATTGTACTAAACGCTGCAATCATTAGCAAACGTCTCTGCTTCTTGATGGAGGGAAGGTCATTGATAAAGCAGCTAAGATGTGTGGGCCTCGGATACTACTAATTTCCAGTTACTTTTATTTGCAAGTAAATCTGAAATATCAGGAAATTCTAGCTAGAAGTCACACAACTGACATCTGCATCAGTCTCATCCCAACAGAGACCTCCAGATTAATGGATGCTTTGGGAGCGTTAACTTTATGATGCCATCATCTGGTGATCGTTCATGGTCCCATCAGATGCCTTCACACATCATGTGGCCTCGCAGGTAGAGGAGGTGATTAAGAAGGCGTATGGTGTGCTGGCCTTCATCAATCAAGGGATTGAGTTTAGGAGTCAGGAGATAATGATGCAGCTTTATAAGACCCTCGTCATACCCCACTTGGAGTACTGTGCTCAGTTCTGGTTGCCTCATTACAGGAGGGATGTGGATTGAAAGGGTGCAGAGAAGATTTACAAGGATGTTGCCTGGATTGGTTGGTATGCCTTATGACAATAGGTTGAGGGAGCTCGGTCTTTTCTCCTTGGAGAGACGAAGGATGAGAGGTGACCTGATAGAGGTGTACAAGATGTTGAGGTATAGATCGGGTGGATTCTGAGGCTTTTTCCCAGGGCTGAAATGGCTGCTATGAGAGGACCCAGGTTTAAGGTGCTGGGGAGTAGGTACAGAGGAGATGTCAGGGGTAAGTTTTTCACACAGAGGGTGGTGGGTGAGTGGAATCGGCTGCCGTCAGTGGTGGTGGAGGCAAACTCGATAGGGTCTTTTAAGAGACTTCTGGATGATTACATGGGACTTAATGGAATTGAGGGGTTATAGGTAAGCCTATATATAAGCCTAGGTAGGTAGGGACATGACCGGTGCAACTTGTGGGCCGAAGGGCCTGTTTGTGCTGTTTTCTTTTCTTATGTTTTCTATCATGAGATGTCAGAATTGAGAACCTAGATGACCAGGCACTCACAAGCAAGCAGGCACCAGGAGAAATCACTCCAATGCCAAGAGGCTGATACCACAGCACTCTAGCCGAGATATTAACTTGATGCAGCACCAGGTTAGAGTTAAGATTCATAGAAAGGAACCAATGATAGACACTTGCCATAATTATTTATATTCATTGTAAAACCAGTAATAAGTCCAATGTGCATCAGTTTTTTCATGGTTGGAGGTCAGTTTGCATTGGGAAGCAGAACTCTTTCAACAGTTGCTGTCTTAAGCATCAATAAGGGAGCAGTGATGTTTACCGACTTCACTGAAAGACAGTCCCTTGCTGGTCAACATCTCCTATCCTATCCTGTGTGCATCCCTCATTTCCCCTTTTACCTTTATTTTAAAGGACATATGGGAATATCCATACAGAGTCCAACGGTAATGGTTCTATGAAAGAAGCTTGAGAAGTACAAGATTTTCCTGTTGGAAGTGTTGAAAGGAAGCTTGCAGAATTGATTTTTAATTGCACAACTAAGTAGATGGTTCAAGGCCAGTAGAAATTCAAAACCTATCAATCCATCCACTTTCTTGTTTGACATGCTCTGAAGGTACTTATCCCTCTTTTTGACATGCTTCAATTTAACCAGGTACAATTCCTGGAACAGGACCATTAACTCTAATTATCCTGTCATTTTCATACAGCTGGATTTTCTATCAGCACCCAGCTCTTGTCAGAATTGATTGTGCATTTCAGCAGGCATAACCGTCACATTTTATGAGCAGTACTTACCAGCCAGTTCTGGTCATGTTAATCATTTTATTGCATTCTGAAATCCACAACAAATTCCACTTTTAATTATAAAAATTATTTAAGCTTTAATCCCTTCTACAGTGTACACTGCACAACAGAAAATTACAGATATACTAAATGTTTAAAACTGCTCCGTTCTCATGTATAGATGCCATAGTTGCAGGCAATTATTTAACACAAAGCTGCTATGTTTCACAGATATCGCACAAAATTTGGTGTTAACGTATACTACGAACAAATTTTAACAGACCATAAACTGAATTTAAATCCATTTGTTGAATATCAACAGTACAGAAGTTCCATTGTAAGTTTCTCTTTGTTTTCTAGGAGTACATGTCCTCTCTGTCTGCATTGTAGATCTCCCCCTCTTGCAGCGACGCAAAGTTCAAGAAGTGAGATGGTCTGTGAACTTCATGGTAGAACTCTTTAGGGTTGGCCAAATGCAGCTCATATTTCATGTTGGGATCATGGCGAACACCTAATAAAAAAAGTTAAACATTTAATCTAGGAGACAGGCTTCAAGATTTGTCAAAAATAAAAATAATTCCATTTGGTTATGAAAGATAAGTTTGGTATGTTCTTGGCTGAGTTACTGTCTGACCTCGCCAAGGGACATTAGTTAAAATAATAGGTGGATTCTTTCAGGTTTGGAGCGAGGAGTGTCAGATCCAATGCGACCTACATGGCAGTAGATTTAAAGCAGAATTTCTGTCTGTAGTAAAACAAACAATCGTAAAGCGGCACGGTAGCACAGTGGTTAGCACTGCTGCTTCACAGCTCCAGGGACCTGGGTTTGATTCCCGGCTCGGGTCACTGTCTGTGTGGAGTTTGCACATTCTCCCCGTGTCTGCGTGGGTTTCCTCCGGGTGCTCCGGTTTCCTCCCACAGTCCAAAGATGTGCGGGTTAGGTTGATTGGCCATGATAAAATTGTCCCTTAGTTTCCTGAGATGCGTAGGTTAGAGGGATTAGTGGATAAAATATGTAGGGATATGGGGATAGGGCTTGGGTGGGATTGTGGTCGGTGCAGACTCGATGGGCCGAATGGCCTCTTTCTGCACTGTAGCGTTCTATGATTCTATAAAGCGTCAAAACTAATGCTGCTTAACATGTTTCACAATTGTTTTCATTAATATATTGAATAAAACAGACATGCTTGAAAATGTACCTAAAAGTGTAAAATAAAACCTACGGTTTATGCAAATTGTGTTGACAAAATAATCAGATGTTTTAATTGGAAAATCCTAATCAATAGTTACAGGAAAATGGATGTTAATAAAAGTGTTGGGATTTGCATTAAGCTCACTTCTGAGGATCCACCATTTGTCAAATCTGAACATTAAACTGTTTCTCCTGAAGGAAAAAGAAAGCACCACGCACACACTACAGTTATCCAACCTATAGCTCACCATCCACATCCTGCATACATAGATTGCCAATCCCCTCCTTGTCCTGTGCTGCATCAGCCATGTCGCACTGTGCGGAGAAATTTTCACTGAGGTAGGAGACAGCAGCATAAAATGTGGAGGAGAGGGGAGAAAGAAACGATAGGAGCACCACCAGCTGAAGGAGGGAAATCTAGGTGCAGAAAGAACGATAGGGGGAAAGCACCCGAGTGTCGAGGAGAAAAGTGTCAAAAGAATGTAAAGGAAATGAAAACAATAAGAAACTTTGGGCTACCCACACGAATCAGATTTATTACCTGTCGGATATCTGCGACTTGTGTGCTTTTCAATAAGTATTTGACTTGTCTCCAGACAAAAGAAAATTTGGGCATTCTGGGAAACAAGCCCCAAGAGTAGTATAAAAATGTTAGCCTTGGTGATATAATTAAACCAGGAAACTTTGATTTCCCAATCCGAACCCAAGTGGATGACCTTAGTCAGCTGCGTTTCACAAGTTGGTTTTGCTACTCTTAGGTCAAGCACAGGAACCCTGACCAGAGGCTTCAATATTTCTTGTCATCAGTGAGCTTTCCTAGAAATGTATCCATCTGAGGACTGGATGAGACATTGCTATGTACCTTCTTGACCCATACACCTTTAGGCACTCTAGCTCAGGGTCAATAGTTAAATATCACTGGACACCGAATTTTATGGTACTGCGTCCAAGGGAAAAAAAGCACAATACCTTCAGGTAATCAGGAAAGAAAATGGGCAGAAAAAATAAATAAAATAAGGACCGGCTTGTGAACATACTTTTCAAATCAATTTAATATCAAAGAAAGATCTGTGTTACTATATTGTAGCTGAAACTTGGAACTGCTTTGAAATGGCAGATAAGATGATTCGTGCAATGCAACTCCTTTTTTAAAAAATGACGTATAAAGTACTTACCCATGAAGTTATAGTTCCAGGAACTCTGGCCAGGTACCATGAAGAAACCAAGGAATCTATCCGATAACAACATCTGTACTCTTTCATAATGGGACGGCAGGTATCCCTTAGGGTTGTTTCCCTTGTCTGTGTTCTGTCTACCCCATTCATACCCACTTGGAGTAAGTTTGTATGCCGTCAGTGTGCAGGAGCCTGGAGTGAAGCTGAAGAAAAAAAATAATTATATATCACCTGCCATAAGTATGTGTGTAAGTGTTCTCGAACCATGCTGTGATTATCTTGCATTCTAACATTTTCACTGGCCAGTTCTGTTCAGACGACTAGCACCGATCTCTGGGCATCAGCAAGCTTTTCTAATGTTTGTCTTTTAATTATTGATTCTTCACATTTTGCTGCATCTTTAAAAAAATGCCATCTAAACTCAACAACTTTAAAAGTGAAAATAGAAATATAATATTTAGCTTAAATACATAATCAGTCAAGATTTAAATACTATGCCAGTAAACGGGTTACACTTACTCAATTCTGGGATAATTACAATCAATACATTTTTGGTATACAGCTTTTCAAAAGTGATTCCCTCATCATTATTCCATTTTTATTTGCCTTATTAAACCAAACGTGCTCAACTTTATCTGAAAGGTGCACTAGTTATTTTAACATGTAGTTTAAAACGTTTAATATGTAGTAATTCCTAAATACCCCAAATTACTGTGCTCTGCTTGAATAGAAGGGATTAAATGGAATGACCTTTTTGAGCCGCTCCAAATAATACAGAAAATGCCAATTTGTTAATTTTTAATCCATTACAAAGGGATCATTGATATGAATCCAAGATTGTGTTTTGTTACAGACTAATAACTCTAAAATATTACAGTAGAATTTCCTGTGGGGGAATAATGGGAACCCTTTTTGTCAACATCTATTTATATCCAAATTTTCCAATTTCATTAGTGTACACTGAAACCTATAAACAGACTCAAGCAAGTGAAATTCAGTGTAAACAACTGGCACCTGAGGAAAGAGCTAACACACCATGTACTCTTTAAATATCAAAATTATAGTCTCAACCCAATGAACCATCATTCATGAAGGTTAGGCACAGTATGTTTAATCTTAATCTGATTTAATGCATTAAAAAAACAACGTGCAGGACCTTGTATCTCAGATTACAAAATGTTACAATAAAATACTCAAAACGTGAGCTTCCAGTTGCATCTAAAAAATTTTACACCCATTTTGAAGCAGTGTAATTGGATGATATTCGTGAGATACCCTTTAGCCTAGAGTTATAGCCATAAAAATGAGGTGAGCTGTGTGCAGTAGAGGAATTGATGGGTGGGCACGAGTGTGAAAACATTTGATTGCAGCGTAATTACATGCATGCATTGTTTATATCGAGTACTTGCTTTTGCCCCCACTGACTTGTGTCTGAATGCAAATACACAAGGAAATTCGACCTCTATGGGCCATGACCATCGCAGTCCATCATGTAAACCAGCCTCCCATCCACTGACACGGTCTACACTTCCCGCTGCCTTGGAAAAGCAGCCAGCATAAATACGGACCCCATGCATCCTGGACATTCTCTCTTCCACCTTCTTCCATCAGGAAAAAGATACAAAAGTCTGAGATCACGTACCAACTGACTCAAGAACAGCTTCTTCCCTGCTGTCATCAGACTTCTGAATGTGCCTACCTCGCACTAAGGTGATCTTTCTCTACATCCTAGTTATGACTGTAACACTACATTCTGCATCTCTCCTTTTCTTCTCTATGAACGGTATGCTTTGTCTGTATCGCACGCAAGTAACAATACTTTTCCCTGTATATTGTGTGACAATAATAAATCAAATCAAATGACCATTTAAGGAAATTGAGAATTTTTACCTGCATGTTATTATGATAGTTTTCTCTCCATCCCAAGATGGATTGTCAGCCATTACTTTAGCATGGGTGGTGACATCTTGTGGTGACAACTGAGGAGACTCATTAGGTTGAGTGTGAATCCAACCAAGCGGCTCCATTTCCTGAAGAAATAATTTCCAATTAATATTGATATTAATAAAATGCAATACCAGGAACCTTATTCTTTAACTTGTGTAATCACTGATGCCTCCAATAAAAGATTAGAAACAGACTAGATGCCCAGTTATTTGAAAATGTATTTCTACACTAATGTAATTCCAGCAGGAATAGTAAACTTGATATTAAGGAAGAAATCACCCACAAACCTGTATGCAGCTGAGACTTCCCATTTGCACGATAATTTATTGTACACATTATACAGGATATGCTAACATTCAAGTAGTAAAGCTAAATGGAACTCATGCTCATTGTGACTGTATTCTATTATTTACATAATATTTAAGCAACAAAAATCTATACCTTCAGATATTCATGTTGTGGCAGCTGGTTAGGCAGATGAACAGTCTGATGGGTTCCCCATTGTGGTACCATCACAATACATCTGATTTCCTTCACTTGGGGGTTATCCGGAGGACTCACACCATACAGATATCCTGCAATCTACAAAAGGAAACATTTTTTACTGCAGTCACCTCTGCCATATCAGCTAGCTTTTTATTATAGGTTTTTAGGTGAAATTTGAATTTTGCATGAAAATATTTGACAAATAAACTCTACAAATTTGAAAAGAAAAATGTATGAAGGGGGAAAATTGCTATGACTTGATAATGCAGTAAGTTTTCAATTTGGAAATACCAAAAAGCTTTACATATGGTTGATTAATTAATTGGTATTAATCATGTCATGCTTTGATCAGTATTGCACGGAGCCATGCATCTGCTAATGTCTCAGACATCATAATTTGTGGGTAGAAAAAAAAATTCTCACAGAAGCATGTCGCATATGGATGTCATTATTATTTGCTATGGGTGTTGCAGGCGACCTTAACTTTAAACTCGGGTTTACAAAATAGCAATATACCCAGTTTTGGATATTGCTTAAATTCCCATTCATTCCAGGAAATAATGTTTTAACAGAAGCTGTTTATACGGGCCAAGGAGAAAATTTGTGTCTTAATGATTGCTTGAAACCTGATTTGAACTATTGAAAATTTCCAAATTACATGTACAATTTGTACCGCAAACTGAACCGAAAACAAAAAGGATCCGGAAGGTGAAACTTTTAACCTCACGCTGTCCACATTCTCCAATGTTGTAGAGTGCGGTATAAATTGTACATGTAATTTGGGAATTTTCAACAGTTTAAATCAGGTTTCAAGAAATCATTAAAACACAAATTTTCTCCTTGGGCCACACATACAAACCCTACTACCACCACACTCAATTGGGAAAGTTACCTGTGCTCTCAAGTCTGAAATGCAGATAAACTTTTTCAGCACATTCTTGGGCAGAATGTAAGTATAGCCAGTCTCTTTGATATCATCAGAGGAAACATAGATGTGATTGGTACGCAGATGCAGGTTGGCAGCAGATATCGCTCTGTGCAGAATAAAGAAAGCAAATAACAGGAAGCACAAACTGATCCAGCATTCAGTAACTCTGCGACTGTGGAATTTTTCACCTCAACAGCTTTGCCCATTGCAATTACATTGAATAAACACCATGGATTTAAAAGTTGAACTAACAGGTTATGTCAATAAGAACATAAGAACTAGGAGCAGGACTAGGCCATCTGGCCCCTCGAGCCCGCTCCGCCATTCAATAAGATCATGGTTGATCTTTTCGTGGACTCAGCGCCACTTACCCACCTGTTCATCATAACCCTTAATCCCTTTACTGTTCAAAAATGTGTCTATCTTGCCTTAAAAACATTCAATGAGGCAGCATCAACTGCTTCACTGGGCAGGGAATTCCACCGATTCACAACCCTTTGGGTGAAGAAGTTCCTTCTCAACTCAGTCCTAAATCTGCTCCCCCTTATTTTGAGGTCTAGTTTCACCTGCCTGTGGAAACAACTTCCCTGCTTCTATCTTATCTATAGTCCTATATGTTTCTATAAGATCTCCCCTCATTCTTCTGAATTCGAGTATAGACCTAGTCTACTCAGTCTCTCCTCATAAGCCAACCCTCTCAACTCCAGAATCAACCTAGTGAATCTCCTTTATATCCCCTCCAGTGCCAGTATATCCTTTCTCAAGTAAGGAGACCAAAACTGTACACAGTACTCCAGGTGTGGCCTCACCAGCACCTTATACAGCTGCAAAATAACCTCGCTATTTTAAAACTCATTCCTCTAGCAATGAAGGACAAAATTCCACTTGCCTTCTTAATTACCTGCTGCACCTACAAACCAACTTTTTGAGATTCATGCACAAGGACACCGAGGTCCCTTTGCACAGCAGCACGTGGCAATTTTTTACCATTAGAGACAGAGGGTAGTGGTCGAAGGGTCTTTTTCCGGCTGGAGGTCTGTGACCAGTGGTGTTCCGCAGGGCTCTGTACTGGGACCTCTGCTATTTGTGATATATATAAATGATTTGGAAGAAGGTGTAACTGGTGTAATCAGCAAGTTTGCGGATGACACGAAGATGGCTGGACTTGCGGATAGCGAAGAGCATTGTCGGGCAATACAGCAGGATATAAATAGGCTGGAAAATTGGGCGGAGAGGTGGCAGATGGAGTTTAATCCGGATAAATGCGAAGTGATGCATTTTGGAAGAAATAATGTAGGGAGGAATTACACAATAAATGGCAGAGTCATCAGGAGTATAGAAACACAGAGGGACCTAGGTGTGCAAGTCCACAAATCCTTGAAGGTGGCAACACAGGTGGAGAAGGTGGTGAAGAAGGCATATGGTATGCTTGCCTTTATAGGACGGGGTATAGAGTATAAAAGCTGGAGTCTGATGATGCAGCTGTATAGAACGCTGGTTAGGCCACATTTGGAGTACTGCGTCCAGTTTTGGTCGCCGCACTACCAGAAGGACGTGGAGGCGTTAGAGAGAGTGCAGAGAAGGTTTACCAGGATGTTGCCTGGTATGGAGGGTCTTAGCTATGAGGAGAGATTGGGTAGACTGGGGTTGTTCTCCTTGGAAAGACGGAGAATGAGGGGAGATCTAATAGAGGTGTACAAGATTATGAAGGGTATAGATAGGGTGAACAGTGGGAAGCTTTTTCCCAGGTCGGAGGTGACGATCACGAGGGGTCACGGGCTCAAGCTGAGAGGGGCGAAGTATAACTCAGATATCAGAGGGACGTTTTTTACACAGAGGGTGGTGGGGGCAGGCACGCTGACATCGTTTAAGACTTACCTGGATAGTCACACGAGCAGCCTGGGAATGGAGGGATACAAACGATTGGTCTAGTTGGACCAAGGAGCGGCACAGGCTTGGAGGGCCGAAGGGCCTGTTTCCTGTGCTGTACTGTTCTTTGTATTTAAATAATAGTCCATTTTGCTGAAATTCCTACCAAAATGGATGACCTCACATTTGCCAACATTGTACTCCACCTGCCAGATCCTTGCCCACTCACTTAGACTATCTATATCCCTTTGCAGACTTTCAGCGTCCTCTGCACATTTTGCTCTACCACTCATCTTAGTGTCATCTGCGAATTTTGACACACTGCACTTGGTCCCCAACTCCAAATCATCTATGTAAATCGTAAACAATTGCAGTCCCAACACTAATCCCTGAGGCACATCACTCGTCACTGATCGCCAACCAGAAAAACACCCATTTACCCCCACTCTTTGCTTTCTGTAAGTTAACCAATCCTCTATCCATGCTAATACATTACCCATGACATTGTGCACCTTTATCTTATGCAATAGTCTTTGGTGCGGCACCTTGTCAAATGCCTTCTGGAAATCCAGATACACCACATCCACAGGTTCCCCATTGTCCACTGCGCACGTAATGTTCTCAAAGAATTCCACCAAATTAGTCATACATGACCTGTCCTTCATGGACCCATGCCTCGTCTTCCCAATGGGACAATTGATATCCAGATGTCCCGCTATTTCTTCCTTGATTATAGATTCAAGCATTTTCCCTACTACAGAAGTTAAGCTAACCGGCCTACAGTTACCCACCTTTTGTCTATCTCCTTTTTTAAACAGTGGCGTCATATTTGCTGTTTTCCAATCTGTGGGAACCACCCCAGAGTCCAGCGAATTTTGGTAAATTACCACTGGTGCATTTGCTATTTCCCCCACCATCTCTTTTAGTACCCTGGGATGCATTCCATCAGGGCCAGGAGACTTGTCTACTTTTAGCCCCATTAGCATGACCAACACTACCTCTTTAATGATAGTTTCTCGGTCCTCACCTACCATAGCCTTCTTGTCATCAATTTTTGTCATGTTATTTGTGTCTTCCACTGTGAAGACTGACAGAAAATATCTGTTCAATGCCTCAGCCATTTCCTCATTTCCTGTTATCACATCCCCCTTCTCATCCTCTAAAGGACCAATGTTTACTTTAGCCACTCTCTTTCATTTTATATATTTGTATAAACTTTTGCTGTTTTTATATTCTAAGCTTGTTTACTCTGATAATCCATCTTACTTTTCTTTATAGCTTTTATCGTGGCTTTCTGTTGACCGTCAAAGATTTCCCAATCCTCTAATTTCCCATTAATCTTTGCCACTTCGTATGCATTTTCTTTCAATTTGATACCTTCCTTTATTTCCTTAGATATCCATGGCTGATAATTTTTTTTTCTACGGTCCTTCCTTATCACTGGTATATACTTTTGCCGAACACTGTAAAAAATCGCTTTGAAAGCGGTTTTAATCTTCTAATCCAACCATATATGTTTGTCTCTTTAAATTCTCATTGTTCTTTATATCTTGCATTATTTCATACCTTGTACATTTCACCTTGTAGGCAAGATACTGAATTATCTAACCCTAATGATCGCAGCTTCTTAATCGGATGGTTTATAGAAACTCTGAATCCAATCTTGTTTTAAATGTTTAATGCCAGTATTTACAAGTAGTATCTTCTGGTATGGCAAATAGGCCATTGAGCTTTTCTCCATTTATGTCTACTGGCTAGCCTAGTGCATGCGGTTGGCTTAACATTATTTGTTGCATGTCAACAAGTGTTGGGGTCAACAGCACGTATAACCATACTAAGAAGCACATAATTTTAAACTATAATTTGTGATGGGGATAAGTTATTTTATTGTTTAGACTCTGCTCAAAAGATATACTGCAAATTGTGGCACTTTAAACAGAGGATATTAGCTTCCAGCTATCTGCCTCATCTAGTCAATAAAGTGAGAGATATTTGGATCTTAATAGGCAGCTAACGTAAAGAGCAGAGGCAGATATAACTTTCCTACAATCATTTTTAAATTATATATTTCACAATAATTATATGTGGTGGGGAAAGTTAAAAATATTGTGCTGAGAATGCCTCAACTGTGGGCAGACTTGCCACATACCTACATTTGCATATCATACAATCTGTTTTGGCGTGCCACAGAAATTCACCTTCAGATCCCACAGAACTCTGCAGGCCCTATTTAAGATCATGGTTCGTTCCACACTATTACCTGATATCAAGGCGTTATCTACACTCAATAACCTTAAGTGGTTCTTCTCCAACGGAACTGCTTAATTTTCTAATTGGAACTCTATAAGCAACTTCAGAAAGGGTGAATAGCCCAGACTAAAATCTTCAAAAAAAGTGCTATAAACCATAACCTCATGGTGAAGCATAAACTTAACTAAGTTTCAAAATCAACAATGCTTGAAATGCCATTCTCAATCACTTTGGTGACTGCAAATACATTTACTAGTAAATGGGTTAATAAATAATTTGTTTCAAGTTAAACCTTCCAATTTGACACCAAAGTTAATGTTAAAAATAGATCATACCTGACTCTCCATTCAGTTTTGGATGAGAAAGTTTGGGTCTCGTAATTGCTGGTTGTTGAAGTGATGATTTCATCACCGTGCTTGTTTACAGTACGTGTCTGCGTGGCTGTCAGCTGTGACTGCTCTTTGGTCTGCTTTTCAATTTCAGCAATTTGTTGCCTCTGCTGCGAAGGTGCGGAAATCTCCATACCCAAAATAATGTCACGAATCTCAGATTGAGTCAAAGATGCCACATTTACACTTGAATGCAAAATAACAGGTAAATGAAAATACAACACGACTGATGATAAGCAGAAGTTGTTACTGTCAGTTGAAATAAAAGATCATAGTCATACAGTGCAGAAAAGGCCCTTCGGCCCACCGAGTCTGTACTGACAATAACTACCACTAAAAGCGCATAATCCCATTTTCCTGCACTTGTCCCATATCCTTGAATGTTATATTTCAAGTGCTCATCCAAATATTTAAAGTTGTAATGTTTTCGGCCTCCACTACCTTCCTAGGCAGTGCATTTCAGATTTCCACCACCCTCCGAGTGTAAAGGTTTTTTCTCAAATCCCCTCTGAATCTCCTGCCCTTTACCCTAAAAACTATGCCCCTCATGGTTGGCCCCTCAACCAATGGGAACAACTGCTTTCTATTCACCATATCCGTACCCCTCAATCATGTTCCCAATGTGACTATTGCTGAGAAGATCGACATGTTGAAGCTTTTAGTCTTGCACTTATCAGGACGCTTCACAAGAATATCGGTATAAAGGGAAAACAACAATTTGTTCCGTATGAAGAAAGAATGCTGCTTGGCTGGCACGTGGACTCTGATTCACTTCTCAAACAGTATAAATTGTTGTTTTGAAGTGTCCTGATGAGTGGAAGACTAGAAGCTTTGACATGTCTCTCTTTTACCAAATGACTTCTCTATTTAAATTTCTATCGTTTGAGTTAATTTTTTATTTAATAACCAAGTATGATTGCATCATTGACCTCGACAATTATGAAATATCGACCAGATAGACCACTGATACTGCAATTTAACCCATCACCTTAATCATGATCAATCCAACAGGATATGCTGTAAAGATCAGGCAGGTTCATTCTCATTTGCATTGCTATAGTCACTCACTTGTTTTTCTTGCCATAGTCAGCCAGAATGAGATCCTTCAACTGCACTTCCACCTTTATCCATTCCTCATCTGTCAGAGTTGGCCAGATGTGATGAGGTTCTGTTATTGTAGTTTTGTCAGGTTTCAGAATGACCTTTGCACGATCATTGTTCACATGCAGTGCTCGAAGAATTAAAATCAGTCGAGAGAATGCCTAAAAACCAGTGTAGGGAAAGCAAGGGAAAATATATATTTGAGGCTAAACTTTCGTTTTTGAAAATGTACACGATTGCATCTGTAAAAATGTATGATGCAAATTCTTCTAGCTTCCCAATTAATAAGCATTAACCAGCTCATATTATCAGTCACCAAATTAGATTGAATAATCATTTCCACAGAAACAAGTCATGGCAACTAATGTTCTAGATCAGAAACTCTGCCATATTTGTATTCCATTCACCTCATTCTATTTCAAATCTTCCAGCTTAACCACAGTTAGCATTCTAGATCCACTTTTTCTCCAAACTGCATGTTTTCTTTTGAATGGACACTTCTTCTAAACAGAAAGAAAAATCTCCTGTTCCTGTTGCCCTGTGCTAGTAAGCAATGCAGCTGTAACAATATCTGCACATTCATATGGTAGTCTTTAAGCCTCAACTCTTGCAAAGACATATCCAAGTGCTTCTACGGTCATGTATTTATTTGCATGCTAAATCAGGCAAAAATACACTATATACATGAATTTTTGCCAAGTATGCAATAGGTCTCTCATTAATCAGATAACTAATTAAATAAAACCATTTTAATTTTTTTAATATAGTTTCTGCAATAAACTAGATGTGCATCAGAAGAACCACTTACTTAGGTTGCTGAATACTAAAACAGTTCAAGTATTACCAAATTCCTATTGCATTTCTTACACACAAAAACAGTGGATGCTGAACAGAAGGGAAAGAGGAAGGAGGACTCGGAAGAACTACAAATAAAAAGGGGTTTGAAAGGAAGGAGGAAAGGTAGCAAAATCAAAGAGACTCTAAAGGGAGCTTCAAAGGACAAAATTATAATGGAAAAAAAATCAAGCAGATAACTTTATTGGAAGAGGAGTGAGGAATAATTATCAAGTGGGGTGGGAGGGGAGGCTCATTCAACTATGCAAGGCAGGAGAAAATACTAAATTAGAGTGAGGCGAATCCATGGAATAATGTGTAAGTGAGTGCAAGAATTTTGGAATAACAACACTGACATGGCACAGCATGAGACAGTTTAGTCTCAGTTTTGGTGGAGATGGGAAAAAGGTAAGGACGCAGATACACAATGCTGTGCCGATGTTCAGTAAACAGTGGATGTGAAAGAGGAAGCTCAGCACTGAAGAATATGCCATGGAGATATCTGGGAAAGTTGCACATCAAGGTGGTGCCACTTCAGTGCCAGTAGGTGAAACAGTCAAGACAGACACATAATGATACATCTGGTAAAACAAATGCCACCCAATTGTTAAAAAACATAAATCTGTAACGTCCTGGAAACCTATTTTTATTCAATCTAATTCTCTACACCTAAAATACATCGTAAGCACCTGATGAACAGTCAGGTTAATAAAGAAAAACTGAGTTGCTCCAGAATGAAAAAGATATACACCAGATGGGATATACATTACTCTGAAATAAACTCAAATATTCCCTTCAAAAATCCACCATGCAGCACATAGTCTTAGAACATACAACATCCTTCCCCTCACTTCACTGCATATTTAAAGTAGGATTAATGCTTACATTAAGTGAAGCATCTCTTCTGGATTTTAAGATGCAAACAAGCATGTAGTAGACATATAGAAAACAGCTTCTCTCACTAAACTATACAAGTCTAGGCACAATAGACTTTACCAGAACATCTTTCACAAAAAAAGACAAAACTTCAGTACAGGCTTGTCAAGGCTGAACAAATAGGAAATCATTTTTGATTTGTCCACATCTCCTAACCCAATCCCCCCTGCATACTCAAACTGTGGCCATTAGAAAAGTAGTTTCAGAATGTGTTAATTTCTTTAGCACAAGCTGCAGATTATTTTGAAATAATAGGAAGGTAAAAACAGACAAGACACGTATTCACGCGATCCATCAGACCAACTGCATCCACTCCCTATAAAAATATCAAAACGTTATTTTACTTACAGTATAGGAGGAAATGGTCTTCAACCAATCATCATACAGGTTAAAGAGCACCATCTGGGGCTCGGTTGCCTTTAAAATCAAATCCCCAAACTTCTCCACTTTCAGACAAGCCTGGAAAGGCAACTGCAGCTCAGATCCTTTGATCACAATGTTGGGGAAATCCAGCAAATGAACCTAAAGGAAACAAAAATGTCCATTCAAAAATTAATTTTGGCAGGGGACAAATGTTGCTACCAAGGATTTTCAAATGGTTTAAAAATACAAAGCAAGCTGGTTAGACCGGATTTCGACTATATAACTAGCCAATGTTCCACCAGGGCTCAGAGCCAAGTGATCCAAAGGTTGTTTGGACTCTCTTGCCTAAACCATCACTCAACTAGGCTAGGGGTACTAAACTATTCAAGTTAAATAAATTGAGCTTTAGTAGAGAGATGTTTAAGTACATTGCTCAGAATTTGAAAACAGCATGGCAATCTTTAATTCGTCCTTTGTTTTAAATATCAGTCCTCAATGCGGCTAACTATCTACTAGTTCCATTTTTATTCCATTTCAATTTTAAGACAAATTATCTTCCAAACGTAAATAAAGTTTACTCACTTCCAGTGGATCTAACATGCCCTTCCTTGTCACAATGATCTGTTTAGGCTGTTCTTCAACTGGAAGCGATCGGATCAAGGCAGCCACTTCTTCAGCAGTTTTCCATTTTGCCAACTGAATGCAAAAACAACCCATTATTATTTGCACATTCGACACAATAATATTAAGCAACGGCTTAAAATAACCCAAATATGAAAAAGATATTATGAAAGTATTATTAATCTATTTGAAATAAATTTTACCCACAGACCAATAATGGTAAAATTAGCAAAATCCTTAAAATGCCATGGCAAAATTGATTTTAGTTCAGTTCTTTCCTTTCTCCTTGACCAAATGGGACTGAAAAATAATGGACATCACAGCCCTTCTTTCAAAATTGAAAACACCAAGTGTTTTGTTATTGAGACATTTTCTTGGCTATATGCATACAAAATACAGCCTGTGTGAAATACTACATCCGAGTCTTACCTGGCCCAAACGTTTCTGTCCAGCCCAAACTGAAGTGTGGATAATTTTAAGGAACAACTGTCCTGTCCTGGGATTGAAGATGAAAATGGCTCCATTAATGGGCTTTGTTGTCAAGTTACCTTCAAATGTCTATGGAAAGAACACATGCCAGATTATGTACAATTGAAGCAGCACAAGTAACAATTTTTAAAAATGAATTAATTTCTTTATAAGAAAGATCTTTCACATTAAAAATTGCTTTGTACAACCTACATGAACTTAGTCAAAACAGTTATTGGACACTTTTATGGTTGGTATTTCTCACCTTATGAATGGTGACCCGGTACACATTTGTATCATCCACAAACCATATGATTTGGTTGGAGAAGAGTTCACCATAATTCTGCGAGGATAGGTAAGGTTCAGTTGGCTCAGAAGAATACAGCTGTAGGCCCTTTCGAATACGCTCTCTCAACACATACAAAGCAGGGTTAGCCTTCATGATCTTTGCCATAGCCTGCTGGATCAGTGGCTTGGCACCTGGAAACCAGTTACCATAAGCACTGCAAGATTAAAAGGTAACATTTGTAAATTTTTCAAAGAAATACCAGGACAGATATTGGACTCAGAATTTTTCCAAAAAATGCTATTTCATGCAATTTCTGATGAATTTACTGCTTAGTATCACAAGAACTTTGGTGTAGGTCAAAATGTTGTACATATACACATACTATATACAAGTTATATTGAGCAAAATGAATGTATTGCATATTTATCTCAGTGGTTTAGCAGGTCATAAGAAAGAGTAGGCCACGCGACCCATCAAGCCTGGTTCGCCATTCAATAAGATCATGGCTGATCTGATCATGGTCATAATGCCACTTTCCCACCTGGCTATGGGAACAGGCAAAATGGCATTAAGGCCAAAAATAGATCAGCCACCATCTTATTGAATGGTATAGCAGCTCAATGGGCCAAATTGGCTATTCCCTGCTCCTATTTCTTATGATCTTATGACCTGCTAGAATACATTATGAATTTAATAAGACTGGCTGCAGGCCTAGTAGAATACATACCTATGCAAGTTATAGGCCAGATCAATAGCAATCAACACACCAGTAGGCGAGGGGTAGATACTCATGTTATCTGTTGTGTAATCCAAGAACTTGGCTCTGGCATATCTTTCAATATCATGGGAATCATAGTCACCCCATCGCAACTGAATATCAATCCAGTATTTTTGGGTAGTCGTGCTATCCATCACATCTCTGAAAGAAACTAAATCTCTTTAGTATATATAGTTTGATCCAAAATAGAAACAAAAACAGCAGAAAATTTGGAGTTTTCATAAATTATGTTATCAAGATAAGCATAGTTCAAGTGTAGATTTTATCTTATAGCAGTAATTCCATATCTCATGAAAATGGTAGAACAGACATACTTTGAGTCAGCAAGTAGCGATGGTCTGGAAACATTCCACTTGTATGAAGCAAACAGCAGAATATCAGCACAGGAGGAGTTCATTTTGTAGGATTTTCTGGGGTGAATGGTCTCTTTCTGCACAGTCTCAATCTCCAAAGCATCCAACTCTTGATCAAAGACCTAAAGGCAAAATCTTTAGGATTTGAAATCTGTTCCACTGAAACAGCAATTCTGTAAAAGCTACGAACAAGGTAAGCTTTCCATGATTCTGAAGATACACCTTAGCCTGGAAGGAGACTAAGACCAGCTATACCATTAACATGTATGTTAAGCTCAAAAATAAGGTGTACAAAAAAATTGCAGTTATCTCTTTGGGCCTCTTTCATTTCCCCTGGATTCCACCTCCACCACCCCCATACACAGGTGCATGCATTGCATACACAGGTGCACGCCCACCCTTTAACTGTAAGCATCTTCTCATCCATTATTATTTTCTGCTTTTAAATCTAATTCCCCTGGTTTTAAGGTCCACCCCCATCCAATTTCAAACCAATAAAAGTGAACCAAACAAAACTGATGCAGTAGCCTAAACACTGACCTGGCACAAGTCCATAACGATGCTCTCGTGAATCTTCTGCCACAAATGGGCTCTGAAGATCTGGATTAAAGAAATCTTGAGTGTGGGAATTTTGCCGTGCATGAAAATTCCTGTTAGATCTAACTGCACCTGGAAACCTACATAAACCTGAGGAAGGAAAAATACTTTCAGCCCATTTTTGACAATGTATTTTACAAACAAAATGATTAATTCACAGTAGTCACACAAACTTACATTAGCTCTGTTGATGGTCGGTGACCACCAAAGAGTGAATCTTCTGTTGGGAATCTGGTTCAATCCAGACCGCTGGGCATTAGTCAGCTTCTTCCACTTCATGGATTCCTCGAAACCACTTGCCTTCTCCCTTCAAGCACAATATAGAATTTCAGAACATTTGTAAATCTCTTACTGGCACCCAAAAATCAGACATTTGATGAAAAATTTTAAATAGGGAATTGAAGCAAGTGTTCTCGCCTTGCATATTAAAAACTGAGCAAATCATAGATTACATTTACACACTCGATAGGACCTCCTTAATGTACATATTACATCTAAAATGAGATTTCTTTTGCTTATAAATCACATACCAGAACAGACCCTCCCAAGTTGGAAAGTAAGTTCCCTTGAAGAGCGTGTGTTCCAGAATGCCTTCAACACCACCCAGTGCTTGGATCATGTCTGTACGGTAGTTGTTCAAATTCCACAGCTTTCCATCATGTCTCTGATGGGTCCACCAGAATGGATTCTGCTTTAACACCTGGAAACAAAACACCGTAACTACAAATACTCTTCAACAATTAAAGACAGTTGGCTTTTTGCATTTTCCTCACCATTCATGCATTATCTGTTATCATTTGGCAATTTACATCAGCTGGCAATTTTAAGCTAATGTTTAACATAGCCATTTGAGATGTGCTGTTCTAAAAATTGCAGCAATGCCACTGGAAGCTGGTACCAAATAATCACAGCTACTTGGCTGATATCGGTACTACAACCTGTCTCTGTGCACCCAAGAAGTGGGGAGAAAGAAAAAGTGGAAATAAGAAGGTACAAATAAAACACCAAAATACTTATTCTACAACATTTAAACTTATCAACCCTCTCTCCCAAAATTTTGGAATCATTACTGGTCAATTCCAAACTTTTCTTGCACTTCTTCACCAAACTGCGTCCCCTTCCCACAACAAGCCCATCCCCAGCCTGGCATTAAGTCCCTATTGGGGTATAGTTTCACAGCTGCATATTTCCCTCTCATCTCCCATAAAAATGGATTATTCATTTGCAAGACTCAACAGTCAGTACTGGCAGACCATTGGGTTATGAGGGCAATACTGACTAATTTTATTCTCGTTTGACATGTACTAATACACACATACACTCTTCTGACAAGATTTCTGGTAGCAGAAAATTTGTGATTTTCTCCATTGCTTCCCACAGTCTGTCACTCTTCTAGCCGAGATCAGTTCACACAGGACAGACTAGAGATTAAGTTCAGGGATTTTACTCATCTGTTTAATCCAACTGCCTAATGGACAAATGCACCAACCACCAAAACTTTCAACTTCGTGAGCTCTGAACCATGGAATGATTTGACAGAGGAGTTCAATCCTGATATATGGAGTTCAATCCTGATATGGAGTTCAATCCTGATAAATGCGAAGTGATGCATTTTGGTGGGAATAATGTAGGGAGGAGCTACACGATAAATGGAAGAACCATAAAGGGTGTAGAGACGCAGAGGGACCTGGGTGTGCAAGTCCACAGATCTTTGAAGGTGACGTCACAGGTGGAGAAGGGGGTGAAGAAGGCATATGGCATGCTTGCCTTTATAGGACGGGGCATAGAGTATAAAAGTTGGGGTCTGATGTTGCAGATGTATAGAACGTTGGTTCGGCCGCATTTGGAATACTGCGTCCAGTTCTGGTCGCCACACTACCAGAAGGACGTGGAGGCTTTGGAGAGAGTACAGAGGAGGTTTACCAGGATGTTGCCTGGTATGGAGGGGCTTGGTTATGAGGAGAGATTGGGGAAACTGGGGTTGTTCTCCTTGGAAAGACGGAGGATGAGGGGAGACTTAATAGAGGTGTATAAAATTATGAAAGGCATAGATAGGGTGAACGGTGGGAAGCTTTTCCCCGGGTCGGTGGTGACGTTCACGAGGGGTCATAGGTTCAAGGTGAAGGGGGGGGGAGGTTTAACACAGATATCAGAAGGACATATTTTACACAGAGGGTCGTGGGGGCCTGGAATGTGTTGCCGGGCAAGGTGGTGGAGGTGGACACACTGGGAACGTTTAAGACTTATCTAGACAGCTATATGAACGGAGTGGGAATGGAGGGATACAAAAGAGTGGTCTAGTTTGGACCAGGGAGCGGCGCGGGCTAATTGTTCTTTGTTTCTCGTTTCAAGACTTCATTCTATGATCATCTTGCTGGTAAGAAGTTTAACAACACCAGGTTAAAGTCCAACAGGTTTATTTGGTAGCAAAAGCCACACCTGTGGCTTTTGCTACCAAATAAACCTGTTGGACTTTAACCTGGTGTTGTTAAACTTCTTACTGTGTTTACCCCAGTCCAACGCCGGCATCTCCACATCACATCTTGCTGGTGCCAGTACAGAGCGAGACTGCGGATAGTTGGGAACCTGTCTCGGGGGCAGGGAATTCAGATGGTGTTCGTAAAGCAGAAGTGGAAATGAATAGGGTTGGGAAGCATTTTCTGATCAGGGCCAGTGTGATCTCCTGGACTCGTTTCGATCGCCACAGGGGGTCGGAGAGGAATTTCCCAGATTTTTTTCCCCCCATATTGGCCCTGGGGTTTTCACTCTGGGTTTTCGCCTCTCCCTGGAGATCACATGGTCTGGAATGGGGGGGGGTGGGGGTGAGTTAATAGGTTGTGATGAACAAAGCATCGTAGCTGTGAGGGACAGCTCGGTGGATAGGATATTAGGATGTAGATAGGCTGGAAAATTGGGCGGGGATCCTGGATTCAATCCTGGACCGGGGAGCGGTGCGGGCTTGGAGGGCCGAAGGGCCTGTTCCTGTGCTGTATTGTTCTTTGTAGGACATGACAGAGAGATGATGTGTTTCCAAACTCAAATGTGCTATCAGAAAAATCTTTTAAGTGAAAGCCAAGTATTGCTCAACAACGAAGTAGGTGTTTTATTAAAGATTAATGTTGTACGTCTTCTGCACAGATGACCAACTTCAAAACAACACCAAAGGAAGACTGAGGGCTGGTCTGCAACTCAGCCATTGAGTTGGCAATCCAAAGAAATCACAAGAGCTAAAGAGGCAGCAGTGTGAGAGAAAGAATATCTGACAAAAATACATACATATTTTAAGAAGTCATACCTGATACTGTTTAAAATCAGTTCTAACTCTCCAGCCCTTATCATAAGCCAGTGTGTGTCTGTCCTTCTGAAACAGCGTGTTAATACGTGGAATACCTCTATCCCAGGAGTCTTCAAGATCTTCCAAAGTTAGACGCCTGAAATGATAAATAGTTTGTCAAACATACAAACTCGCAACGTCTCACTATAGTTGTTACAACAAATCTCAAAACTGACCTATTTTGTGCAATAGCTTCCTGTCGTTTCAGTGCATATTCTGCCCACACTCTCTGCGAATCAATGAACTCACTCTCCCAAGGCTGAATGTAACGGTAAAGATTAGGAATCAGTTGATCCTCTTCGTGACTCATGCCTGATCGGAAATGAGTGATGCCCACATCTGTCTGCTTGGACCACCTATAAAATGAAAACGATTTGTGTTTGAATTGTAACATAGCTTGGAAAAAGAAGCTTCCTCTGTCTAAAGTTACCAGCAACAGGTCAACTTTATCTTCTGAAACAAATTTATTCAACGTTGTGGCATTCTTCTATAGACTATTATGCAATTCATTGTGCCCATTTAATTTCATGAAAAGGAAATACGTTTTTAAACAGTACCTCAAGTCAGACTGTGGGATCAGAACGTGACCCATGGAGAGCATGCCAAGACCACCCAGCTCCTTAGGGGTGTAGAATACAACAGGAGGGAATCGACTTGGCATCTTGGAATTCAAACCAATCTTAATACGTGTCTGAATCTTGTTCTCACATTTCACCAACAGGTCCAATAACTCTTGAGTGTTAACAACTGCTTCACGGAAATAGGTCATCAGGCCAATCAGAGCAGTGTTCCATTTATTCACAATCTAGAAAAGCACAAAGATTATTCCACAGATTTTCTAATGACTCAAAAACCTTTTGTAATTAACCTTGAATTGCAACATCCAATTCGTCAGGTCCTAACACCTTTTCCGCTGCAGATAACGGGGGGTGATTCTCCCAGCCCGCTACGCTGCAAAAGCAGTGCAGTGGGCCAGGAGACTCAAGTGGAGGCCATTTATCAGCGCATGCTCAGTGGCCCGCTCAGCGCTATGCTCCGATGGGAATAGGCCCCTGATTTTTCACGTGATTCAGGCCAGCGCACTCTGCAGCGCACAGTGTGGGAGATTCATTTTGAAAATCGCACTGAAAAAAACAGCAGGATTTACTCCAGTTTTTATGTGAATTCGACACTTAGAATTTGTTTGGGAGAATCCCACCCAACATATTTGTCCCTCGCAACAGTTTCTCTAATGGGCCCAATTCCAACCATGTATAAAAAGATCCTTTCAGCTCTTTCAGGCACTAACTTTGAATCCACAATAAACACAAACAGATATTAAAAACATTTAACATTTAGTGTTATCATTTTAAATAAGAAATTAGTGTAAAGGTGTGTTTAATGCCAATAAGTACCTTAGTGAAAGTGGTGGAGCCAGATGCCATTAGAATCTGACGTACTCTGTTATGGAATCTTTGCATAGATTCATCATCCACTCGGAGGAAGCACTGAGCTGTACGTTCTTTGGTAACCTGTAACATAAATGAGAAAAAATAATTAATTTACACATTAACCCTTGGACACTCAGGACACAAATCCATTTCATAGCCGATAAGGTGCACTTTTGAATTGCGGTCACCCACAGTTTGTAGACAACAAAATTCCACAAACAGCAATGAATTTGTAATAGTTGATCAGTTTTCAATACTGCGGTTTGAAGGGTAAATGACAACCTGACCACTGGAAGAACTCCTCAGCTCTCCAGAGACAAAATTTCTGCACGTGAGCCAAAGGAATAATTTTTTTTTGAAATACAAATAGTATCTGAGCAAGTCAAACAAGGTGTGAAGGAAATTCTGGAATACAGAACGGGATATTACTTTTGTACTTTGCTATTTGTGTTTCTTTACATTGAATTTATATTGAATTATTGCAAAAATACAATGCACTTCAGTAATTAAATACCTTATTTTTGCAACTGCTTTCCTGCTAGCTGATGATTTCTAAAATATGTACTTGATAATCTTAAATTTCCTCCTTTTACGCTGAACCTATACTGACAATTTAATAATTCATTCCAATTAAGTAGTCATAATAAATTAATAGAACAATAAATATTACATTGTTTATACCTCATTTTGTAAGTTCCAGACTCCATCTTTGTGAGTGAACTCCTCATAGCTTGTACGACATTTGGGAAGAATGCGACACTCAAAGCCAGACATGTTAAATAGCAGGTTGGGATTGTCTTTGCTGTATACAGATACAAAACTGTTCTCCCACTGAATGGTGGTAACAGACCTAGGTAGCCGATTCTTGATGTCCCAAAACACTGCTCGACCACTACAAGAAAAGGTGTAACATCTGAGCAATTAAAACATACAAGCATTGAGCATGAATATACAATCTTTCAGCGACTGCACCAAACTCACTCGAATCAAATTGTGTTGACTGGTTTATAAGCATCCTGGTAGTTCATTTAAGATCTTGACTCCACGTAAACCTCTAATACTGTGATTCAAACAGATGTCAAATCTCACTTGATTTCTAAGCTTAGAAAATTGTTATTGCCCTTTCTGGCAGCTCCTGCAACAGCTGGTTCCAATAATCCGTGCTGCATTAACCTGCTTGCAGCAATGCTAACATTTTTAATGCATCACAAGAGAGCCATGCAGGTTAATAAAACTACTGAATGTTTGTTTCTAAATTAGAAATTACAAAACCCCCCATATTGTGGCTCCCCTTTGATCATAAAGTCTCCCAATTACAATCCTTTGTGCACAATGTTAACACTAATTAAACCAGTTTTCTAATAAATAGCAGAGAGACAGCAGTACATCCTGAAGCCTAATGTTTTATAGAGATTCGCTTCCTGATCTCAAAGCCAATAGGGACGTTGGATCAGATAAAGCATGGAATTTTCCACGAGAAAGGACTTGCATTTAGATAGCACCCTTCTTTTCCCCAAAATACCCCAAAGCACTTCATAATCAATTAACTGTATTGAAATGATTGCCTACAAAGGTTAATGTGGCAGCCACTTGCACACAGCAATGTCCCACAAACCGTAATTAAGATAATTAACTGATTTGCTTCTCGCAGTGTTGGTTGAAAGTTATTGGGAAAATTCCCCAACTCTTAAGAGTCACTGGATCTTTTCGTTAAGCTGATCAGGGCATAGGGTTTAAGCTCAACATATTTAAATTACCACAACTGGTCTATGCTATGCTAACTCCATGTTGGGCTGAAGTATCAGTTTACACACCCAAGCCTCACAGTGGGACATGAATTCACAACCTCATTACACAGGAGCCAAGCTGCCACTGAAAATAAATTGCTTGAATTAAAATATTAAATATCATGCCAAAATGAATTTCAGCTTACTCTCGCATTAATTCACACTATTATGCAACATAGACTTCTGAGAGCCACAGAGCCAAATCTAACAGTGAATAGAACTTTGGGGTACTAACCAAATGGAAGTGGGTAAGGAAAATAGAAACATTGCAGCATTTATTCACGTGGACTGTGTTTGAAAAATTACAAGTTGCATAAATCAGACACATCAATAAGCTAGCAAAGGTTTCCAATGATTAGCAATGATTATGTAACATTCTTGACACTTACAGGTTGACATCGTGCTTCATAAGCCTCATACGTGCATCTCTTGGCCAACACTTTTTGTTATTGTATCCTACAATGTTCTCATTGTTTGGATCGGGGTGTTCTGTAAGGTAGCGCTGAATCAGGTCTCTGGCTTCATCAGCTGTAAATCTGTACATAAAGATTTTATTACATGCATTTGAAGAGACCGGTACACTTATTAACTCAAACAGGCTAACTGGGTAAAGACTGCAGATCAGAACACCCTAACTTCAATTTCCAATTTGTATTGAACAGCAACAATGAGGCTCAAGGGCAGCTCTTGGGTTAACAGCTAACAGCTGTTAAATGAGCTCCTGATATTCAGTGAAAACAGGATTAGGCTCAGACCTTGAAAAATCCATTAACATGTACATGTTGAAACATGTACACGAAGAATGAGCATTTAGACACAATACTGCATGATGCACAGTATCCGTGGACAAGTAGCTCAACACCAGACAGCACCTTCAATGGAAAAGAGGGGATAACATTGGGGGCGGGCTCCCTTCCTCCTAATCCAAACATTACAGGACGGGTGCAGAGATGGGAGGGGAGTTACTCAGGGATGCGAGGCTTTGTACAATATTATCTGGATGTTAGAGATGGTTTTAATCCTTCCAACCTTTCCTGGGTAACTACTGATGTAACCCAGTCAGAATCCTCCAAAGTTTGTGATTGAAATTGCATTTTCCAATGGGTCCTAGGGGAAGTTTGCACTTCTGGACAATTGCCATACAAACCTTACACGGGAAGGTCCGAAGGGGATTCCCATTACATCTTTGGGGTGTTCCCCCCCCCATCCCAAACTAATATGACACTGGGGTGCTCGGACATTATGGCCCATGATTTTGGCTACTTCGATTACATTGTTCGATGGATGCAATTTTATAGAACAATTGTTACAAAAAAGTTACAACCCACTTAACATTATGTCTTATACTGACACTTGGTTAAGAAAATACTTCTTACCTGAAAAAAATGTGAATACGCTCAATATATCTGCAGAAAAGTCTGACAGGATGGGCTACTTCTGTGGCAACATCCTGGTAACTCAGAAAATCGTTTGGCATCTGTGGTGGGCCAGCCATTTCACTGGCTCTATGGAGACCCAATACAAGCAGATCCAGCACCAGCCCATAGTACTGGACAATGAAGGAGGCAAACTGGAGCCCTCGGATAATGCCATAGGAATTGGTGTGGTTCATGTCCTTTAGTATAAAGAAGAAAAAACGTCAGTTCTAAAAAGTAATGTTCCAGAACACTGAAGGAAGCTATAATCAAATAATAAATGCACTTGCACTGGCAATAACGCAATCTAATTCAGAAAGCATTTGATACAACAGTAAAAGTGAAAAGCCACCAAACTCTTGGAATACACCCAATTATGCACCTCAGTAAGCCTCAATTGCTACTGCAATTTCTATACAAGCTGCACTAATTGATTTGAAGTCCTGAAAGGCATCAGGACGAGATTACAAAACTACTTTAGCTACATTCAATATAGAAGGAAGCACATGGAATCCTGTGCTTTATAAATACAAGCAGAATACAAAAGCAAAGAAGTCATGACGAATATTTGTAATACATTGATTCAGCCTCATCTGGAAAATTCTGGACATTAAATTTCAGGAAGGATGTTAAGGCATCAAAGACGGCGCAGAAAATATTTGTGGGAATGATTCCAGGGATGGGGAACTCCAGTAACTCAGATAGGAGAAACTAGGATAGCTCTCCTTAGAGAAGTTTGAAAAGAGATTTGATGGAAGTATTCAAAGGCATGAGGAGTCTGGACAGAGCAGAGAGGAGAAATGGAGGAAGGGTTGAGATCAAGAGAATACTGATTTTAAATGGATGGCTAAAGCACCAAAGGCAATACAAGGGAAGACATTTTTACATAGCCAATGATTAGAATTTGGAATACACTGCCCTCGAGCATCCTGGAAGCAAATTCAGTTGTGGTTTTCAAAAGAAAACTGATCATTTTCTGAAAAGAAAACAATTTGCAGGGTTACGGGAAAATGATGGAAGAGAACTAGCTGAGTTGCTCTTGCAGAGAATGGCGAAGGCACAATGGGCTGAATGGCATTCTTTTGTGCTGTAGCCAATCTGCGATAACATGACAACCATCTTGATAAGTTGAAACCAACATTACTGCTTTTATAGCCATCAAGTTTAAGAAACCGCTTGCTCAAATTGGATCCCTTTAAGAGAAACACACCTTCTGGCAGGGGAAAATTCAAAAGGCACAGAATTGTGCAGAAAATATCTCAACTTGCAATGACTGAACCCCTCCACAGAATGCTGAGAGACTTCTTACTCTTCGCTTCTCAACAAGCACGGGTCCATTTAACCTCACGTGCATCCATGTTTTGTAATTCACCTCCACCCCAGGTATGATGGGTCAATTCTACAGAGCACGTGATTCTGCCATCAGCAGAATTTCCAGTACCGAGGGACTACTAAGGGACATCAATGCAAGGGTGCGCAACAACCACGCACCTTTGCCAATGTGCATCAAGCATCAAGAAATCAGCAAGATGAACGAAAAGGTTGCTGGAGTTATGCTGTTGCCATAGACTCTGAGGTTAACTATTTCCAAACCAAACAATGCCTTGTGTGCCCTGGAGACATCCAAAATCATGCTGTCACTAGCTAGATTACAGCATCACCAGACTCACTTGTAGTTATCACAATGCTGACTGCGGCACTGATTATTCGCTGGTGAGCAGCAAAATCAGGCTCCAGTCAAGGGAGCTATTGTACTTTAAGAAAGGTCATCCTCTGATCAGTACTTGCCACACTACTGACCCAGAGAGGACCCAGGAGTTCCTCAATCAGGCTATATATTGGATAACAATGCCAAAGGTCAGAGTAATGTGTCAAGTGGGAACATCTGCATTCACTGTGTACAGGAAAAGTGATCAGAGAAATGCTAATCGATTTGTGGTTTATTGGACTGAAATGAGTCAGTTACTGCAAGCATGGGGAAAGCCCTCATGAATTATAACCAAGTATCCAACAAACAAAATCTAGATGCCCTCAGACCTGCCAGAATCAAGTCTCAGCAGAATGCTTGGCACTGCACCAATCAATATTGGTCAAAACTCTGCAACAGCATACAATATGTTGCTGAATCTGGGGTTGTGAGAGATGTATGAAGGTAAAGTATATCAAGAAAACAACAGGCCCAGCAGCAACCAAAGCAACTCCCTTCAAGACAAAGTCAAGGGTGAACCTAGCAAGCAGATGGAAAGGTGGGTAGATCACCACCTCAACAGAGAATATCGCCATTGAAGAAGCTCTCAGCACCATTCCAGATTTTCCTATCATAGAGGAGCTGGACAACAAGTCTACCATAGTGGAGCTCCACAAGGCCATGGACAGTCTTGCTAAAGATAAAGCCCCAGGAAATGAGGGCATTCAAGCTGAAATCTGAAAGCTTCTGAGGAAAATAGGCTGTCCACCTGGACTCCAGGCATTATTTCTTCTTTGTGAGAACATGCATAGCTCCATCAGTTACAATGGAGCAACATCAGACGCTTTCAAGAGCAGCATCAAGCTGCCCTGCATCAATTTTTCTTGGATTTTTTTCCATGTTGCTACTGTACGCTTTCAGTGACTCAAATGAGGGTGCCTACCTGCACACTAGAGCTGACAGCAAACTGTTCAACTTGGCAAGATAACAACACACCAAGGCCAAAGTGCGTAATTTCTTAGCCCATGAGTTGCTGTTTGCTAATGCTTTCCATGCTGAAGTTCACTTGTAGCAGCTTACAGATCGGTTCCCCTGGCCTGCAAGGAGTTTGAACTGACAATCAAGGCCAAAGTTATGGGCCAGGATGTAGAGACTCCACCTTCCGTCAACAATCTGACTCAGGTCACCGACAGCTTTACACACCTTGGATCAACAATTAATAGCAACCTGTCCCTTGATACCAAAATCAGCACCAGGATTGCTAAGGCAGGAGCTGTCATGTCCAAGTTGAGAGACTGAGTGCGAACCAACAGCAAACTAAGCAAAAATACAAAGCTCCACGCACGCCAGGCTTGTAATTTCAACATCCTCCTTTACAGTAACCAAGCATAGACAGCTTATGCAAGCCAAGAGAAGCAGCAGAATAACTTCTACTGTCCAATGCAAAACATTGGGCATCGCCTGACAGGACGGCGTACTAAATATGGAAGTACATTAGCGTGTCGGGACCCTCAGAACGTTTGCTCTCAAGTCAGAGGTGACTCAATGATTGGGTCATCCCCAAAGACATGCCTTATGGCAAGTTTGCTATCGGCACAAAGTCAACAGGTCACTCATATCTGTGATACAAGGACGTATGTAAGTGAGACCATGATGTTGACCTGGGTCAGAGTCTATGCATGGGAAGACCTTGTTACCCAGCGCCTGGAGACAAGCAATCAGGAAGGGTGTGGAAAAAGCAGGGGAAGGCAGTGATGTAATGAAAATGTCACTCACCAAGTAATTCAAAGGTCCAAGCTAATTACCAAAAGAGAAAATGCTGGAAAATTTCAGCAGATCTCTCGAAGGAGAGAAAAGAGCTGATCGAGTCCAGATGATCCTGACGAAACGTCAGCTCTTTTCTCTCCTTACAGATGCTGCCAGACCTGCTGAGATTTTCCAGTGCTTTCTCTTTTGGATTCAGATTCTAGCATCCGCAGTAATTTGCTTTTGTCCAAGCTAATTACTCTAGGGACACAGGTTCAAAGCCCACCACAACAGCTTTTGGAAATTAAATTCAACTAATAAAAACGTGGAATTAAAAACTCAGTTATTGTCTTTACCCAATCTGGCCTCCATGTGACTCCAGATCCATAGCAATGGGGCTGATTCTTACCCTCTGAAATAGCCTACTAAGCTGCTAAGTTGTATCAAACTGTTACAAAGTCTAAAATAAGCGAATTCCCTCCCTATCACCACCATGGCTCCACCTACACAATATGCACTGCAGCAGTTCAAGAAGGCAGCTCACTGCTATCTTCTCAATTAGGAATGGGCAATAAATGCTGAACTAGCCAGAGGTGGCCACATCTTGTGAACAAATAATTGAAAAAAAAAATCAACATTCTAGAAACTATGCATACCTTATAATTGATGACAACGTTGTTCTTTGCTGTCATGTAATCAGCAATGTTGTGATCCACAATGAGACGCAGCAATCTGTTCAGCAAAGTCAGATCAATTTTCTCATACATCTTCTCAAATCGTGACTCTAACATGACGTTGCATTCACCATCAGCTGTCTCCCACACATCCTGAAGATTGTTGATGCCTGTGTTAAGAAACCATTAAATATAGATCCTAACATTAACCAAAGCTTGTTTTACAAGGAATATACAGATTTCTAAAATAGGTCAATACATTTAGTTTTATATCATTTTAGTTTGATAGGTTAATTTTCTCACTGGAAACATGCAATTTAGCAAGGTCATGACCTCTAGGTTTGCCCTGCATGACTATACAGAATAGGTGACAAACGAAATGAAGATACATATCTTCTAGAACATGCAAGAGGTCTGCTCCTCATTGGAAGCACAGACTTTCCACATACTAAGGTTTAACATTACGAACAGTTCTACTCAATGAGCATTTGGGTGTGGAGGAACCGAAAATCCAAATATATATTTTTGACCATTATTTTTTATTAAAAGGTATTTGCAAATGGCATTGAGTGGTAACATGAACATACCCTGGCACCACTTGTATACAAGTGATGGAGGAGGCTCTGTATCAGCTGGCTTAATCCATGGAGGGAATAACCGTCGCTTGTCAGCTTCATACCACAAGTACTGATCAAGGTAAGCATCAGTGATCTTCTCTAATGGTTCAACATCATAAACAGGCACCAGGTGGCTGTACAAATCCATAAATTCAATACCAACCTGTCAGTGAAAAGTAAAAAAAATCCACAATCATTCTAAGATAGTGAAAGTGTTTACGTGCAGTACAAGATGGCAGTATGCATTTATTTAGAACTGGGTAGGCATAATTTTGAATTTACGATATTTTCACAAACCTCTTTGAAAGCTCTCTGTGTGAGCAAGTGTCGTTTGATCCTGGATAAAGCCTCATGAGGGTTATCATAGGCCTGTTCAATTAAACCCAGTTCCTCCCTCTGTGACTGGTTCAGCCTTGATTTCACACTGAAATTAAGTGCACAATGTCAAAGAAGAACATTCATTCCTTTGAAAACTGTTCAAATTTCAACACAGGCAGGCAGGCAGAAATAAAGCCAAGTCAAGTTTCACATCAATGGTTTTAATACGTTAATTTTTCAATTTCAACCACAAGTATGCACACTTACCTGTAAGCTTCTTTGAGTCTTTCCAGGGCCAAGATCAGAAGTTTTGTATCGTGCTTGTAGGAAAGAGGGGGGAAAGGAATTGGAGAGAAACGTCTGCTCTCTAGCCAATGCACAGTGGTGGTGTAGATGGCAACAGCTTCTTCAGCAGTGATGTAGGGACCATCCTAACCAACAAACAGATTTTAATACTTCCAAATAATTAGACCAGATTTATAGACAATTCTTGAGCTTTCAGAGAAATTGAAACAAATGAACAAAATCTACCACGAATGGGCCATTTTATAAAATCACAAATATTTCATTACTGAATGCAAGCAACTGAAATTCATCATACTGTAAAATACTAACAAACAACATTTCTTTCCACAGCATTTTCTCTATGAGTACTTATAAACGCATTGATTCCAACACTGACATTCTTACTAGTCAGTAACAGGTTTATAAGCTATTCATATTATGTTCTAAAGATTTTCAGCAAAACTTCTAATCTAATTATTTTTCAATAACATACAAGCTCACCTTCAGGTAGTTGTGCTGTCTTTCTTGTTCTGCCTTCAAGTATAATCTGGTTAAGCGACCCAGGTTCTTCTTACACACAGTTTTGTCAACAGTTGCCCCACGACGAATACGTTCTCTGTTGTAATGTGCAGTATTTGTCCACCAGTCAGCTTTAGCTTTCACGTACCGAAGGATCATGTTCTCAATTGGAGTTGGCAGACCTGGCACCTATAACAACAATATCAAACCTCAGGCGAGATTTATTTTCTTATACCTTTTTTTTACATTTAAACCACATAATCACAGGTAAGCTATAAGGTAAACTACTAACGAACGCAAAAGTAAGTGTGCACGTTCTATTGAAAACTGAGTTTATAATTAAATCCTGAACAAAAATTATATCACACCCATCCCAACAGCTTCATCAATAACGTGCGGAGTCTGCACGATCTCCGTGTCTGCGTGGGTCTCTTCCGGATGCTCCGGTTTCCTCCCAGTCTGAAAGACAAGTTGGTTAGGTGCACTGGCCATGCTAAATTTCTCCCTCAGCGTACTCAAACCAGCACCGGAGTGTGGCAACTAGGGGATTTTCACAGTAACTTCATTGCAGTGTTAATGTAAGCCTACTTGTGACACTAATAAATAAACTTTAAACTTTAATGAAAAGAGAAACTGGAAGCTGAACTTCCTGAGCACCAAAAAATGTCACATCGAAACACAGGTCATAAATTAAGAATTTATCAGTCCCATAAATAATTACATTTTTTGGGGAAGCACAATATTCCGTATTCAACATTAATTTGTGCTATGTTGTTAATTTCACTAATGAGCCTTCAATAACTGCAAATGGAGTAATGGGGAAAAGAGTGGCTTGAATGTTTTAAAAGTACATGTAGGATCTATGTACAGCCAAGGATTCTGTACTTGACTGGATAATAACACTATTCATTGAACAAACCTTGAAGCACTATGTTCAGTTTTCTATTCAATTACTGCTGCAAAACACAGAAGTATTAGTGTCCGAGAAAATATTTTCCAACAGCATATTCTTGTTTACAGAGGATGAATTCATGGGCTAATTATTCAAGTACATACCTTCCAGGGAATATTCGCCTTCCAGCATCTCCAAGCCTCACTCAAATGCTGCAAGATTGTCCTGGCCTTGTTTTGTTTGATTCCTTCAGGCATCATATCTAAGATATCGTGCATAACAGCAGCTCGTAACTCCAGATCAAAGTGAGACTCCACACGCTGTTTGGTCACAGTCTTAGCTACCCCCTTGGAATGGCGACCTGATTGGGGAGGGTTGGGAAAAGTGGGAGGTGGAGTAGGTTATTACGCTGAATTGAGATTGAAGGCTTTACAAATGTCTTTCAGTCAACAGGAAAGGAGGTGGTAAAAATAAGTTAACCATTGAACAAGATTTTCTCTTCAGAAAATATGTGAAAGCTGCATTTTAAAGACATAAATGTTATTAACCTTCAAACTGTCTGGCAAGCAGGTTTCCCAACCATCTCTCTAACAGAGGAGTTATACCCCTCATGAAGAACAGCCACACTCTCCATCCAGCAGCCCAGAATCCACAGCCAGGGCCTTTGCCTACTGGCCCCTATAAAATTAAGTGATAACAGAAGTAATGATTAGCAAATTACCTGTGGTCTTAAAAACACATAATATCAAGTATACACATTATAATAAATGTTGATTCTTTGTTTTAAAACAGCTTGGGTTAAAAAGAAACTACAGCATACTGTCCTAATATGGTCTGAAAGAGAGTTGTATATAATTGAGAGTTTTACGTAACAATCCAGTCATAGGCTGGAAGGTGGCATTTCTTTTCCAAATGGAGAAGAAAGAACAAATGCATGTTAATCTTTTACCAAAATGTCTGAGAAGCCAAGGCAAGAAAACATGTTCAGCTACTGAAAAATATGATTTTGATGGGCAGTGGTGGGGTGACAAACATTTTTCAAAATGCTTTAAAAAAGTTTTGTCAAAACAGCAGAAAAATGCTGACAACGTTAAAAGAACAAACAAAAATCATATCAACATTCTGCAACTCTGACAGATCAAGCCTGACTCCATTAAAATTCACAATGGTAACATAACATGTTTTTGTAATTCAAACTTAATGCTTACTGTGTTAAATCTGTAATAGATGAGGTGCTTCAGATCTTTACACATTCGGATCTGTCTCATCAGCTTGTATTTGTACCTGTACATTCCAGTCAGTTGTCCGACATGAGCGAAGATATACTGCAATCCATCTGACAACTGGAGACAAACAACAAATCACATTTAATTTCATAGATTCAGAGTCTAGCTATTCCAAAATGAGCTAAGAAATGATCCTTTCCTAATCGATATAACAAATTTGTATGCATTTGCGTTGATGCACGTTTACACAAAATCTGTATAGTGTAAATTGCGTTCTAAGATTCAAAGTGACTCTGAAGCCAAGTCGGGGATTATGCTCATCCAGAGTCTTACTCCACTTCACTCCAATGTCATGACCCAGACTCGGGCTTCAGTTGCAAATTAAGTGCTCCAGAGGTGCAAAGCAAAACAATTATTTTTACAGTCGTAGCCTAAACACCCAGAATGGCAAGCTTGACCCATACATTGATTCCCATCCAATACACTAATTAACGGAAATAAATAACATACTGCATTTAAATTACTTTTATACTGTTAGCACATTCAGGCGATTGGGTGTACAAACAACAGAATCATTCTATAGTCTGTTTCATGATAATCAGAGAATGGCAGAACATCACTTGAGCCTTGCAGCATATTAATAACTAATTATTCAAACATGTATAAGGATCAACGGTGTCAAGCCCAATTGTTAAATTGTAATTTATAGATTAATTTGAAACAATGTAAAAAGTAGCAATTTCAAGATAGAAATCTTGGAATTTGTATTTAGTATTGTTTCCAAATTAAAACTTTCCCCACTGCAAAGTCTTGAAGGTTTAAGCAATGCTATGTGTGCACAATATACTTGAAATAGTTTCTGCATTTATAGAAGTTTCAATCTTAAATTGATGTACCTGGAAGGCGTCCACATTCCCCAACCTGTACTGTACATGACTGTCAACAACAAGCTTTGTCAAACGTAGCACCTCACGGCACAAATGGAACGCATTGCCAAATCTGGACTTTTTACGTTCCTGTAGAAGTGAACATATTGGTAATTTTTCTACACCATCATTAAAGATCGCAAGTAATCGTTCAATATTTACTACTGTACCTTCAGTTGAAACACCATAGTTTTTATTCAAAGAAAACAAACTTTCACAACCTCCTGGCTTTATGGCCAATGTGACATCTGTAAACAGCAGCAAGTTGTGCTCAGAAAAGATAAATGACAGATTGTGGTAGGCATTTGGGAGAACTTTCCTGTTCTTCAAAAGTGCAATTGAATCTTTGACCTAATAAGAAAGATATGGCCCTGATTTAACATCCCATTGAAAAATGGCACCCCCTTGGTACTACACTAAAGATAAAGCATTCAAATCTCTGGAATGAAATTTGTACCCATATTCTGACTCAAGAGTGTTGCCACTGAGCCACGGCTGATGTTTGTGTTTGAAGAGGCTACCTAGATGGATAATTCAATTCAGTTCACTGAATTATAAAAAGCACAAACACTTTGGAATGCTTTGAAAAATGCAGCCAAGTCTTGGAATTCTGTTGGAGGTTACAAATCAAAAATTACATTTTTAAAAAACTAATCTATTAGATTACATTGTATACACATGAATTCTGATTTAGGCAAATTACAGTAAAGGCAACATTTTTGTTCTTGTAAGTTGAGCCAGGTATAATGGAGCCACTACGCAAAGTGCTGTCATTTCAACAGTAAACTGCAAAGACCAACAACATAGCAGTTTAACTAGTTTCAACAGAAAAAAACAGCAAGTGTTAAAAAACAAGGTGTTAAGTCCAAAAGATCAAAGGAGATCAAAACATAAAATGATTGCCCATTTTAATAATTCTGAAAGAACTTCAATATTCCTTAACTGAAATGAATACAATTGTCAAATGCTGGATTTAGTTTAACAGATCTCCCCGATATCATAACTGCACTGCCAGTTGTAGAAACACTTTATTACTAAAGGCTGAACTCACGCCCAAGTTAATTTTTACCTTAGTAGTGAGGGTTTTCACTGGCTTCAGGTTGAAGTTGTAGTCTAGATGCAGATAATTCAGATTCTTACGATGAATTAACAAATTCAGCATGTTGTAACCTTGGCGACAAACCTGGAGGCCTACCTCTACCCAATCAAGTTTGGTCGACTGGAAAAATTTTGTTGATTTGAATGAACGGAATAAGTATCTGAAGTGGGAAGGGTGAAACGTAAGCATTAAATTAAGGTTAGAAAAAAACCCAGCTCTTTTTCTTCCCCAATTAAAAGCTAATTTTATTTCATAAGTGGTCAGGCCAACCCTAGAACATTTCGCTGCAAGGCATGTGAACCATTTGTGTGTCAATGTCAGGAGATGCCCTGAACCAATGTGGGAAACTGGCCCTTCTATTTTCCCAGGTAACTTAGACATGACTCATTTTCAGGATGTTGGTATCTATTAAGACTGGGAGTTGTTTGCCCACCTGAGATAAAATGATTTTGAACACTCAGATATTGAACAAGGTCCACAATCAGAAGCAAAATGAGACAACGGAAATATCTCTCTGCTTACTATAAAGGTTGAATATAAGCAGGTTGGAATGGCACACTTGGACAGCATAGGGAAGTAGAAAGAACTATATTCGGCATTTCTGCCAGCCACGTATTACAAGTGTATGCAAAGGAGTGCTTGTTATTGAGAATGGATAGCCAAAACTGAAAAAAGATTCTACCATCACATCTATAAAAATTAATAACTCCCCTTCCCATTTTGTATAGGAGCCATTCATTACTTTTATCCAGGAGGGACTGCGGATTTGTTATACAGTTCATTCTTTTCAGTGATTAGGACTAGAAAAGTTATGACGAGGTCAATTTAGTTTCCTTTGTCAATGTAGCGCAATCTCTGTCCTTAAATAGCAGACATGTTCAATGCCAGGCAGTCAAACAACTGAAAACCTCTACCATCTGTTTAAGAGACTGATGATCTTGCACCAGTACTGCCGATCATTTGGTCTTTCGCTCTTGCATCTCTATGCAAGTCTGGCGTGTCCTCTATATTACGGATTCTCAGAAATATCAGAGCTTACAATTTACTCGTCGTTAAACAAATACAGTTAGATTACAGAGATACAGAACATTTTAATTTTTCATTGCACTGGCTTGCATTCTTTGAACAAAACAAAATTATAGAATACTCAACCAACCTTTTCTTCTGTGCTTTGGGTGGTCTGTGTTTAAGTGCATTCAGTACATAGTATTTCAGAAGCTTCTGGTAAGAAACCCTGACTTTGACTGGCTGCCCTGCTGGACAGTGCTCACGGTACCAGTTCTTAACTAATGGGATGTCAAGTGCTCTTCTTGTTTTTCCAGACCTCAAGTTAAACGGTCTTGGTGCCCAAAGCAATGCAATGCCATTGGCAGTATGGTCAGAATACAAAGGAGAATCTTTCAGGAATGGTTCCATACTATCAGGAAGTTCAAACTCTTCGTCATCATCAGGTAATGGTTCCTGGCTCTGAAATGAAAGGCAAAAGCATGTGATAATCTTCGGTTCATTGTATTTCAACAACTAAACTGGCTAAAAAGTAGAAATTCATTGCAATAGCAAGGCTATGCTAGTATAGAGTTGATTACCTTAACAGAGTGTCTGTGTGAGATTGGATTAATCAATGGGTCAAAATAAAAAGCTGGCAAATCTGGATCCTCAGTTTTAATGAACACAACATTTGGTGTGTGGTACCTAAAATCGAAATAAAAGATTAAGTGAAGGCTAAAATAACAGCAAATGTCAAATTTAGCAGGTCCCTCATCCAGAATATACAATTCTGTTGGAGAACAGATTCATGGATGTTAAAAGGACTACTCTTCATGTACAAGCCTTTGATTCCACCACTGGGCATCACACCAACACCAAACATACCACTGCCTAACACCCATTTATCCAGTTCCCAACAAAGTTCCACTGGATAGCAATGAGAAGAAATACTTTCTCCTCCAAGCCCTTGAGATACTAAAGCCAATTCCATACCTAGTCTCTGATGTTAATCGAAATCTTTTTAATCAGCAGAGACATAGGGATCTTTGGTTTATATTGTTCGGTTGTACTCTTATTGACTTGCCATTAACAATTTTAAAATTAAAGTTTAATGTTCAGTTAATTTCTACTCCCCTGTCTATCACTGCCTGCATAACTTTTAAAGTTTATTTATTAGTCACAAGTAAGGCTTACATTAACACTGCAATGAAGTTACTGTGAAATTTCCCTAGTCGCCACAGTCCGGTACCTGTTTGGGTCAATGCACCTAACTAGCACGTCTTTCAGAATGTGGGAAGAAACCAGAGCACCCGGAGGAAACCCCTGCAGACACAGGGAGAACATGAAAACTCCACATAGTTAGTGACTCAAGCCAGGAATTGAACCCAGGACCCTGCTGTGAAGCAGCAGTGCTACCGTGCTGCCCCAAGGCAAGATAACTTCAAGAGGCCACTCAAAAGCTGATTTAGACAGTCCCGTCAGGTAGAAAGAATCAGGGAATGGTACAAAACCCTCTAACTAGCACTCTGACAGCATTTTAATGCACCGCACCTTGCCACACACAAAAAAGTAAATTTGCAAGTTTGCTGTGAATAACAACAACATTTAGAGACCGGATGAGACCATAAGACATAGGAGTAGATGTAGGTCATTCGGCCCATTGAGTCTGCTCTGCCATTCAATGAGATCATGACTGATCTGATAATCCTCAACTCCACTTTCCCGCCTTATCCCAATAACCCTTGATTCCCTTACTGATTAAAAGTCTGTTTATCTCAGTCTTGAATGGATTACAAGGGACCATGAGGCTGTGCAGATGACTTTATTTTTATATAAAAATAAATTACATAAGGGACATAAATAACATTTGTAAATTACCACTAATCAAGCCAGAGTGGTCACAATGGCCCAACAGTGACATTAAGTGGGACTACAATGCTACAATTAAATATTGAGCCTGAACTTCCTAGTTTCCTAGAAAGCTGATCCTTTCTTGCCCGGTCTTCCAACTCAGACCGAGTGAGAACCGTGTAGAGCAGCATGCTCCCAAGGCTGTCAGTTTTTAAATCTAACTTTTCCTGAGTAACCGCTATAGCAAGACAGGCAGAACAATCCAACTCTTGTATTTTAAACCATACGCTTGGTTGCTTCCTTTAGCAGAACACACACGCACGCGCGAACACACACGCGCATAATTTAGAAGATGGATGTTTCAAAAGTTTCCTAATTTCCTGGCCAACTAACAATAATAAATGTACATAATTTGTATGCTTATGGTACACATTCTAAATCTAGAATAGACATTAAATGATTTACACTTGTCTACTTACCAGGTGAGATGAACATGATGGGGTAGGTTATTGTACAGGTATGGGAATGCTATTTTGTATTCTGTTCTGATTGGTTGTCTAATAATGATCTTGTTGATGTCATTGAATTCATTCCAATCTTCATCCCTAACAGAGACAAACCAAATTCAAATGGTCAAAGTTATAATATTTCAATTCTTTAACTGGAGACAAGTTGCATATCATGAAATTCAAAGAATCGTGGTTTCTTGCTATAGGTCAGCACAAGACAAAAGACCTCCAAAAAACAAGCAAGTCATAAGATTTTTTTTTAAAAACTAGGAGTTGGCAATGGTCATCTTCTGATTTCCTCAACCCACAGCCAGGAACAAAAGCTCCAGTATGGCACAGCTCTGATCAGGAATCAATTCACTGGGACATGACTCTAAATCTATAGCTTCACCATGACAGTGTCCCAATATACAAAGCTTACACTTTTCTAACTAACTATTACTAGATAACAATGACAAGCTCAGTTATGTAGAGTAGTTAAGTCTAAAATCTGCTAATATCTATGCTGCAAACTATTTGCTCATTGTTAACGAAATATGTGCAAACATTCATGCAGGTGACAGCAGAATACTGCACCAATAAACCTTAAAACAGTCAAAAAGCATTTGATAAGGTACCACCTTATGAAACTTACAGAAAGCATAATGATTAACACCAGAAATTGAGGGGGGGTGGGGGGGGGAACGTGACAATTGGAAGAAAGAAAGCAAAGGGGGCAAAACAAAATCCTAGAAATGTAAAAAAAACTTGGCAAGTGATATTCCAAAGAGATTAATCTTATTTACTATTTACAAATTAATTAGTTGGGCAAAAATAGAGGGGCTAAAAATGTGAAGTTATCAACTGGGAAATAAAATGCAGATTCAATGTCAAAATTTTACAAAAAGACCTGGCCATGTAGATACAACAGTGATTGAAGCAGTGAAAAGACCATTAAAAAACAATTTGAATCTTTGACTTTGTACGTTAGAGGTATATGAGGTACTGCTAAACTTGCACAGGGCCTCCACTGGGTTGTAATTGTGAGTACAATGCGGTTTTGGCACCCTATCATAGGAATGGCATAAAAGTAATAGGAGAGGTGCAAAATCTTCACCAAGATATTGGCAAAATTATGTTATGAAGCTAAAGCAATATCGCCAGTGTTGTAAGTTTTTCCACCCTAACTTATTCAGCAGGGTGGAAAAACTAACTTATTCAGCAGGGTGGAAAAACTTACAACACTGACGATAATTTATAGAGATTGTGCCTACTGGTTAGTAAATGGTAACAAGACAGTAAATGGTAGAGTTAAGTGAAATGTTTTTTAAAATGCCTGCAATGAGGGTAGAAAGAATGTGGAATACTGTCACACACAGTTGTTGAAGCTGAGTGCATAAATAATTTTAAAACAAAATCAGATATCTGAAAAGTTAGAAGGGACACGGGGAACAAGAGGGAAAATAGGATTAAATTAGATGGTTCACACCAGTGAAGAGTTGATGTACGAAATGCTCCTGATCATTGCTGAAGAGCTCAGTGGTTCCGGTTAGCCACTGTCCAATCTATTAGAAATACCAATGGCAAGCTACTAAATTCACTGCTCACTTAATATCATGACACAGGATTCAAAATAAAGTCCTTACTGAAGATTCACATCCCGAACCAGAGGCTCAAACTTTGGTCCACCTGGAATTGCCATGTTGAGAGCTTTGGAAGTAAAAAATGCTTTCAGATCAAACAGATAGAAGTAGTTGTCATCCACTAAATCAGTTAGCAACTGATTAGCCAGGCGATAAAGAGTGGACATCATTGGTAAAGTAAACTGCCAGCGACGATAAGTAGATCCATTCACATACCTAAAATGGGACAAAATAATTCTCAATTCAAATACTTTAAGTACACAACTTAATATCACAGTGAATTGTGATGTTTAGACATGGATAGGTAGTTGAGCAGGTTAGCTCAATTGTGTTTTTTTCCATTTCAACAAAGCAGCTGTAGTCCAAAGCATTTATTCTAATTATAGAACAGAGTAAAAATAAACATTCAGAAAATCTGAGTTACGAACGCTGAGAACTGCACTGCTAATAATGAAACATAAAAAAGTGACAAACAGCCCAATTGTTATCATCCTCAATATGTTCCTCGCCTGAAACCAGTCATTCAATTTGGGATCTGGGTCCAGAGGTTCCAGTAACATTCTGGTTCCTCATTTGTAACCAATCATCACGCGTAAGCCAAACAGTTAAAGTACATGTTATTATGGTATTACATCATGGAGGCATCACCACCAAGCCTAAATTTGTCCTCACCTAAAGTACCCACATCTATTTTCTAATGCTCACCAAATTATGAAGTAGGACTATAGTTGGACAAAAGATTTCTCTATCTTATTTTACTTCTATTGGCTACAAAAAGAATAGTGCTTTACCTTATTTTGATACGAGTGGGATTTTGCAGTCAGTGGCAAAGAAAAGGAGCTCACTGTTAACTTCAAGGTAAACTGCCCACAAAGATCTAGCAAATTTGTGGTGTGGGCTTTCCCAACTGCAGTTTAAATTTAATGCCAAGTTAAGGAGATTCCATGACATGCAGCAACAGTGATGTCAGCAAACAGGCAATAACAAAGTTAAATCAGACAATTGTTTCCATTTTATTTAACTACTTTGTTAGGCATTCAATCTTTCATTACATCAATGCACTGTACAAGATATAAAGCCTTACTTGGGGTTGTCTTTGAGCGGTTGGTGATCATATAACCACTCAGCTACTGGTCCGTCCTCTTCTGAATCAAGCTCCATCTGTATGGCTTCGAGTGGCTCCACATCAAGTATATTGTCTGCATAATCCAGTGGAGGCTCCTCATCATCAAAAGGAGGAAACCGCATCCTTTTAAAATGTCGCCTATCACGTTTTTCACGTCTCATCATAATCCACATGGTTCTAATGAGAAAGGACTTTTGTTATTGCATTTTGTTACTAAAATGTCTTCTCCGTGTTAAAATGCAGCTCCTTATCACATAGCAATGGAACAACAATGAATTTTTTCCCTGCTGAGATAGAAAAATGTTCATTCAGGAAACATGCTTCATGGGTTCACTTTTAAACTATAAATTCACTACCAGTACGATGGAAAATTTTATGGATAAAATAAATCCAAGCAGATTGCTTCTGAAAGATGAATGCAAGACTGTATGCTTTGTTGAGGACACACGGTTCAACTTCAGCTGAAATAACTGAAATCCCAAGACTGCAGGGTTTGAAATCAGCAAATCTAATCTTTAATACAATAGTAACAGGAATTTAGTCCTGACGTTTTGACAAAAATCGTGTTCCATTAATTATGGAAAACAGACAGCCACAAAATTGATAATCCTTATATCATTCAATTTGATGTTGAGGCGATTATGGGCAGAACACAAAAATACTTCATAAATAACTACGAATATACTTAAGTTGAAAGCCCCTGAAAAATTCAGCACTTCACTTACCCCCACTGAGATATGTAAACTGGTTCAATAACCCATGGGATCTCATTAACAAATGAGATTGCGCCTGTGATGTGGTACAAAACCGAAACATCTCTTATCTGCTCCCATGGCATAGGCATGTTCTCCAGTAGTTTCAGAACAGCATGCGGCATGTACTTCAGAGCACTGGAGGGGGTACAAAAGACGATTGCCAATATATTAGTCTTAGTCAAACAACCTCACTGTCATGATATGTTATGTTAATAATACACTTCACATTGTATTTTAGAGAAAAAATAATCAATTTTATTCCTAGGATAAACAATTAGCTTAATGTTTTAGACAAGTGTCATATTTTACTATATATATTTACCAATTGGCTAGCACACTGATTTTTTAAAAACTAGAATACAAAATGACATTAAAATTTTGAGAATAGGGTATATTTGAAGCTATTAAATAAACTCTCAAATATACTTCATAAGTTCAGCCACAAGTAAACCTGCAATTTACTTTGGTGAACTTCTTCAATGTCATCTGTAAATAAAAAGCTATACTACAAACATACGAATATAGCAACTTGGAAATTTTAAGTGCTCTGGCTTGGTATATGTGCAATTTAAAAAGACTGAAAGTCTCACTCCACTCAAGCAGTAATCTTTAATTCAATTCCTCAATCCATCCCAAAATACTGACTCCATCACTAGCAAGAATTCTAAACAGAGCAGGTCAAAATCTAGGGCCAACATGTCATTTAGAGAGACCAAAACAGTACGAAACCAGAAATACCCACTATTAAAATAGGGCTTTAGGATTGCAATCTTTATGGTAGGCAGTTTATGCAATATCCATATACTGCATAAGTAATGTTCAATTCTGTCAATCGTTATAGCTTTTAGATCTTCATTCCCCTACTAGTGTCTCGCTGCTACCCCCACCTCCGACCAGATCGTACCTCGTAACAATCTTCAGTACAAACTTAAGTACTCAACAAGATGAGCACTGGAGGTCAAGGCAACCCAGTAACCATACAAGCATGCATTAAAAGTAACGCTAAAATTATAAGACCATAAGACATAGGAGCAGAAGTAGGCCACGCGGCCCATCAAGTCTGCTCCACTATTCAATGAGATCATGACTGATCTGATAATCCTCAAGTCCACTTTTCCGCCTTATCACCATAACCCTTGATTTCCTTACCAATTAAAAATCTGTCTATCTCAGCCTTTAAAGTGTTTTAACAATCCAGCCTCTACAGCTTTCTGCTGTAAAGAACTCCACAGATTCACATCCCTCAGAGAAGAAATTCGCCCTTATCTCGGTCTTAAATGGGTGACCCCTTATTTTGAGATTATGCCCTCTGGTCCGAGATTCTCCCAAAAGGAGAAGCAACTTCTCAGCATCTACCCTGTCATGCCCCATGAGAATTCTTTATGTCTCAATAACGTCACCTCGCACCATTCTTCAAAACTTCAGTGAGTATTCAGATAAATTTCAGATGTACGAGGCAGGTTTTTTTTACAGAGGATGATGGGTGCCTGGAACTCGCTGCTGGGGGAGATAGTGGAAGCGGATACAATAGTGACTTTTCAGGGGCGTCTTGACAAATACATGAATAGGATGGGAATACGGGGTTTTAGTTGAGTCGGGCAGCATGTTCGGTGCAGGTTTGGAAGGCCGAAGGGCCTGATCCTGTGCTGTAATTTTCTTTGTTCTTGGAGTACAACTCAACCAACCAAACCTTTCCTCATAAGGAGGATCAACTCAGTAAACCTTCGCTGGAACGCCTCCAATGCCAGTATATCTTTTCTTAGATAAAGAGACCAAAACTGTTCACAGTATTCCAGCTGTGTTCCATGACTTAATCAATAGCTAATCTCGCCAGTGACACCCACATCCCATAAATGAAATTTTTTTTAAAATCCAAAGTAATGTTGGGAGTATGAGCAAAAATCAAAATCTAGAGTAAATACATCATGCACAAAGATTATTTTGGCTTTTTCTCTGCAAAGTATCTTACTGTTGACTTGCATTTTCCTCTTCAACTGAGAAAAGAGCAAACTGTTGTTATGCTCTGGAATATCATCCAACTGCTTACTGTTTAAACCAAAAATGGGTTAATGCTTCCTTTAAAATAGTAAAAAGTAGAATTCAAAAACAAAACATTAAGCATTGAATCCCAGAGCTGCAGATTCATTGTGCTACTGCTATTGTTCGCCATATTCACTAAGTTTCTTACCCAAGGTAGACTCTCTTGTCGTGCCTGAATTTGCGGTTTGTCATGTCACCATGATCACGAATTATTTTTCGGACATGCTCAGGGGGCATGTCCTCCTTTTGCGCATCCACAAAACCAAACTTTCTCTTCTCAGCATACCGTTTAGCTTGAAGTTGCTGCCACTTCCGAGCTGGAAAAATATTTTAATATTATGAAAAATTAAAAGGTGAGGTGACACTGGAAAATTTTATGACTGACCACCATCTTAAACAAAAATTGCTATAACTCCTTAAAAAATGTTCCATGATTTGATTTGATTTATTATTGTCATTAATAAATGCTTGCCGAGCCAGTGACGCCCACGTCCCATAAATTAATTTTTAAAAATCAGAAATAATGTTGGAGCGTGAGCAAAAATCAAAATCTTGAGTAAATAAACCATGTACAAAAATATATCCATTACTTTGACTTTTTCCCTGCAAAGTACTTCGGTACTTCAATTATGTGGGGGCGGGGAGAGAATAGAGGTTAATACATGAATGTATCAGGATGAATCACATTAATTTAGAAATTTCTTACCTTTCTCTTGCAGTTTTTCTTCAGACATGTAATCAGGTACAGGGACCGGAACTGGATTGGGCCCAGGTGCAGCCCTGTACTGAAATGCTGCCATGTTTGTAGATTCTGAGGAAAAAGACAGATTTAATTTCTTTAATTATCTACAAATCCATGTGAAAAATTATAATTTCCAGATGGATTAAGGCGAGTTTCCAATTTCGTCAAGTTGTTATAAGTGAAGTAGTTCCTAATTAAAATGATTTGGCCTATACCCATTCAACATCCATACACTTGATTGCCTAAAGGTTTAAAAATAATATCTGTAAATATGTTAAATGGAGTAATAAAATGACTGCTGCATGAGATGCAATGTGCATTGGTGGCTAGTATAGTCTTTAGTCCTGACTTACGACACACATTCCAAACCAGTGGCAACATAAAGAAGGATGTGAATTAAACTGGTTCAGATTAAATGTCAACATACTGACATCCAGTTCATTTCACCCAAATCGGGTTGGCAATCCACCACACGCAAGCTGCAACTGCAGATCTAAGGGTCTGCAGAATTTATATTTACAACAAAGAAATTTCTTCTGACACATTAAGTTTCTTCCTAGACAAATGCAGAGTATAGTAAAAGTTCTGTCATTACTTTTACTCAGGTATGAATATGCATGCAACAGATGCTTTAATAATTTTCTTAACACTTATGTTTGCAATTGCTAATACTTGAAATATCTGTTTTAAAATTTTCTTCTCATGTTTTTGAATGTGCAAATTGAAGTTTTGAATAATATTTTAGAAAAAAAGGCAATATGTAACACTCAGATTTCCAGTTACTACATCCAGTTCAGTTGCTTGTATTTTGACATGAGCCAAAAGGTTTGACTTCCAAAATAGAATGGGAGTTTTTTTCCCCATATTGGCCCTGGGGTTTTTCACTCTGGGTTTTCGCCTCTCCCTGGAGATCACATGGTCTGGAATGGGGGGGTGGGGGTGAGTTAATAGGTTGTAATGAACAAAGCATCGTAGCTGTGAGGGACAGCTCGGTGGATAGGATATTGGTATGTAGATAGGCTGGAAAATTGGGCGGGGATCCTGGATTCAGGATTCAATCCTGGACCGGGGAGCGGCGCGGGCTTGGGGGGCCGAAGGGCCTGTTCCTGTGCTGTATTGTTCTTTGTTCTTAAACTGCTCTGACAGTAGTGCAAAATATGAGTGTGCTGCACTGTCCCTAAAGCTGGGGAAAACATCACGCCCAACACAATTCAGAGACAGGTGGAGTTCTTTTGGTGTCTGGACAACAGATCCCTATCCACCAAAGTGACCAAAAAAGATGAACTGGTCATTCATGTGACTGCTATTTGTTTTAACATTTTTGAGCAGAATGGCTGATCCATTTGTTTACATAACACATGCACTCCAAAGAATTGTTTTTATATATGACATTTCAATATTGTACGGTGGCATCTAAAACTAACAGATACCAGCTAGATTATTTTGCCCAGTGCCCCCAAAAGCAGCACTGCTGCCTCACAGCACCAGAGACCCGGGTTCGATCCTGGCTTGGGGTCACTGTCTGTGTGGAGTTTGCACATCCTCCCCGTGCCTGCTATGGTTTCCTCCAGTTGCTCCGTTTCCTCCCACAGTCCAAAGATGTGTGGATTAGGTAGATTGGCAATGCTAAACTGCCCCTTAGTGTCAGGGGGACTAGCTGGGGTAAATACGTGGGGTTATGGGGATAGGGCCTGGGTGGGATTGTGGTTGGTGCAGACTCTGATGGGCTGAATGGCCTCCTTCTGTATTATAGGATTCGATTCTATGAGTATGTGTGTCAAAACCCAAGTTGTGCTTACTGAAATGTTAATTCTGCTTCTTTCTCCACAAACAAACACTGCCTGAATATTTCCAGCATTTTCTGTTATTTCGGATTTCTAGCATCTGCAGTATCGTTTTATTAACTTACACTGAGGGGAAAATATCTTTTCATTTTCCACCAAATAAAGCATTTATACCAAAAATCCCACTGCTATCACCTTTACATGGTTGCAAGCATTTGCATGCCAGGCACCAGACAGTGATTTAAAACCACAAACTCACTAAGAACCCAGTGTAACCCTGAGCAGTTGAAAATTTTCAGTATGCGAGAGGCATCGGAGGAGCAACTGTCTTGTGTTGCTATTCCATAACCTCCCTAACTTTAAGGTAGAGGAAAGTTCAGGATTTCGGGAAAACTTTTCAGCCACTTACATTTTATAATGTAAGGACTTGGTTCAATTTTACTTAGAATCCCGACATTGTAGAAGGAGGCCATTCAGCCCATCGAGTCTGCACCAACATTTACCCAGGTTTACCTCGTAACCTCACACATTTACCCCACTAATCTTGGGACACTAAGGAACAATTTAGCATGGTCAATCCACTTAATCGGCACAATTTGGGGCTGTGGGAAGAAACTGGGAGCACCCGGAGGGAAAAAAATGTGCAAATGATACAAGGAAAAAGAGAACAAAAGGAGAAGGAGGAGGAGGGGGAGGGGAGGGTAACGACTAAATAGCTGCACCTCTCTCTCTTGCTCCCCCAAAGAGTTGGCAGTGAGATCCTGGAGCTGTTCGAGGCCCTTTCTGCAGGAACTCCTGCAATGCAAACCAACTAGGCCGCAACCCAAGCCCAGCTAAAAGACGCAGCAACGCTCGCCCTCCATTCACTTCAACCCACCCGCCCCGCGGACCCAACTCACAGAACGAACCGCGACCGGCCCGCTCAAGCCCACCGGCGCGGTGAGAAGCCGAGCGGCTGTTTATTCCCTCATCCGCCAATAGGCCTCAGGCTCCACTCACTCCGCCCGCCCGCGAGCGAGGCAGCAACGCACGGCACCCGGACGTCCAGGGGCGGGACTTCCGGCGGCCCAAGTGCACCTCTCCATTGGCCCACTGTTCCCGATTGACAGCCGCTCCACCCAATCAGAACGCGACGACCTCTACCTTCCCCACCACCAGGTCACATCAATGGTGAGGGAAAACACATCGCATTTGTACAGAAAATGAAGTATTTTTTAAAAGTGAAGTTCACATTAGATCTGCCAGCGTCTGAAATGTTTAAAAAAAAGACAAGCGTCTGAAATGTTTAAAAAAAAGACAAGCTACTGATTCACAGTTAGAGATTCTTTGCCAACATTTGGTGATGAACAATTCAGCTAAATTTCATGCATCTTTGTGTCTGCTGAAGGAAATTGGCATAGAATCGCTACAGCGCAGAAAGAGGCCCTTTGGCCCATCAAGTCTGCACCAACTTGCCAACAGAGCATCTTACCCAGTCCCACCCCTCTGCCCTATCCCCGTAACCCCACACACTTACACCCTAATCCCCCTAACCTACACATCTTGGGACACTTAAGGGGCAATTTAACATGGCCAATCCACCTAACCTGCACATCTTTGGACTGTGGGAGGAAACGGCGCACCTGGAGGAAACACAGGGATATCGTGCAAACTCCACACTGACTATCGCCTAAGACTGGAATTGAACCCAGGTCCTTGGTGCTGTGAGACAGCAGTGCTAACTAACCACTCTGCCACCATTAAAAAAAGCCCCAGGTTGCTTCACATGGGTACAATCAACACTTAGTCAAAGAAGGAGATGTTAGCAGGGGTGGCCAAAAGCTTGATGAAGGAGATGGGTCGTTAATATTGGGTCTTGGAAGAGGAAAGGTGAAGAGGTTCAAGGAGACTATTCCAGAGTGTAGCAGCTGAATGGCTGAAAGCACAACCGCCTTTGTTGGGTCCAAGGGTGGAGGGATGCACAAAAGTCCAGCATCAAAGGAATGGGAGTTCTAGGGGCTTTGTCGGACTGGAAAAGGTTACAGAGAATGAAATGGGCAAGGCGGGGAAGGGATAGAAACATAGAAAAACTACAGCACAAACAGGCCCTTCGGCCCACAAGTTAATGATGAAAATTTTATGCATCGAAGGACCACTGTTTGATTGGCAAACGGAAGCAGAGTTTTGCATGAGGTGAAGTTTGCATGAGACTGAAGAATAGGAGGCTACTCCGGAGAGCCATAACAACAACTCGCATAGCATATTTATCTTAGGAAGCTTAATATAACAAAGTTTACATTGGAACAAAGAAAAGGGAAGAATTAGAATTCCTAACTAAAATCTTGTCTAAGGAAGGTCTTCAAAGACGAGTGAGGTGGAGTGGTGGAGGTGTAGGAAGGGACAGAAAAGTCTAAGTTTATGGTGGATGGACGATGGTAAGCCAGTCAAGTGACCAGTGACATGAAAACAGATAATGCTGGGAATGCTAATTGCTCAAGGAGATAACTGGTAGTACAGAGGTTAGCACTGCTGCCTCACAACACCAGGAACCCGGGTCCAATTCCAGCCTCAGGTCACTGTGTGGAGTCTGTGTGTTCTCCCTGGGTCTGCGTGGGTTTCCTCTGGGTGCTCTGGTTTCCCCCACAGTCCAAAGGTACGTGGGTTAGGTGGATTGGCCATGCTAAATTGCCCCTTAGTGTCAGGGGGACTAGCCAGTGTAAATACATGGGGTTATGGGGATAAGGCCTGGGTGGGATTATGGTCAGTGCAGACGCGATGGGCCAAATGGCCTCATTCTGCACTGCAGGGATTCTATGAATGATTTTTTTAAAAATCAAAACTACACTTCCACAATGAAGTAATAAGAATGGCAGAAGCATAAAAGTAGATAGTGGGAGATGTAACAAACTTTACACAGGTGGGGGATGAGATGCCTTTTAAATTTGGTGTTTCATTAGCTTGCTGGAGAAATGTAGAGGGTTATCTGACCTGGAAGAGGTTGATGGCTGGAATGGGTGCTAAAATTGAAAAAAAAAATCCATTTGCCAATGTAGATATATATAAACATTCAAAAATATATAATGTAAGTAAAAAATGTGTAAATATGATGAATGAGCGATGTGATATCTTTATCGAAACTTATAGCTCTCAGTTCCATTATTTTCATCTTACTTTTTAGTAATTAAGCACAATGCAGACTTGAACCTATTGAATCAAGGAATTACATTAAGATGATTTATTGTCATCATGTACATACGTACAAATGTTGCCTGAAACCACTGCCAAGCCTGAACTAAACTGTTCAGTTTGCCGACTGTTATCTGATAACGGGAGTTATATTGTTAGAAGAAACAGATATCTAGGTTTATTGAATATTGAATTCACAGTTTATTTGAACTTTCAGGAAAATGCAATCGATTAAATGGGTAGCCCTGTGTGGTATTGCTTTAACATTAAATTATGGTACTTTGATCTGGTGCAAATCCAGAAAGAGACTTGTTTAGAAGAACCTGATGATCCCCTGCTGTATTACTTATGGAGAATCTGGGGGCTTGCAGTACATTTGTTATGTTTAACTGCTCATCTGTTTGAGTCTCTCCTCTCACACAGAGCAAACTTCTCTTCAGCATGCATCAGTTTCTGATCTCCTTCAAACAACTGTTGCAAGCCTTCAGGTTAAAGGACTCATTGCGACGAGTCACTTTGGGCATGAAGTATCTGAATTAAGATTCTTTTTGAAGGGGTCATTCGGACAGATTTACACAATGCTTCCAACAAAAAAAAAGAGTTACAAATGCCCTCCCGAGAGGAGGGCACCTTTTTGCCAGCATGTATCATCTCATAGCAACAAAGGAAATTGATCACAGTTTACTGAGAATCCTGTTGAATATCTTATGACTACCTAAATAACAGGTGTTATTGTGAAGATCCTGCAAGACCTCAGTCACTGCTGAATGGGGAATAGTTGCTCGTGCACCCACACTACCGTAACTCAAATTCACTTCTTGCAAGGTGATGGCTCTCCACCCTTGGAAAGAGAATATAAGGACCAGAAACAGGTGGAAGTGAAAGCAGGGAGCAAACATGAAGCGGCAGAAGTAAAAGAACAATATGAAAAATGGAATATGCTCACTGGAGAAGTCAAAGCGCTACTCGACATTCGTCCAAGAGAAGGCAATGTGGAGGAGCTAATGTATCAACTGACTGAAACCTTTAAAGCTGACAGCCTGGTCATGACATCGGTAATCAGATTTATGTGTTATATATATTGCATACTGCCAAGCACTTTGATAAGCATGGGTCTGCTACTTTTGTCAATTTACTTATAATTTGTGCCTGAAAGATTTTACTGAAATCTTGATTAGTAGCTCATTATTTTAATTGCATTGTACAATTTAGATGAAAAAAAAATCTAAAATGGCTCATTTAATTCCTTGCCATTACAGTGTTAAGTGGGTTGCACCTTCCAAATTCCTTAATATTTACAAAACTGTAATGAGACTGGACAGCAGTATTTGCTTTGGTCCCATGTTGTATTCGGAGCATCTATTTAATACTCAGAACATCACATTCTTAATAATATCTTTAGAAAGTGAAATGCAATTGTACATTAATGTTCAGACTTAAGGGAATTCTGATGGAGATGGTGCTATTTTTACAATATGCTACCTCAGTCGTATATCTGAATCTCAGATATTCTTGTGAAAGAATACTTTTATGCCTTTGATTATAATATATAATTAAACAAGTATTTATCTAACATTCCAGGCCCCACTTTATCTGTGCACTGATATTTGTGGGAAGTAGTACTATAGTACTCAAGGTATTAAAATGAGGCTGTTGCTTAGTAACCGGTTTGATATTTTTCATTATGTTGGTTTTTTTAGCTTGTGAAAATGCTACATTATAATCCTTTTCTGTCAGACCGATAGGGATGTTGATTATTGCTTGGCAAATTAAGGGACCAAATGTGAATGACAATTTTGTATACAACTAAAAGGAGTCAAAGCTGTTTTAACAAAAAAGACGATGTGATTAATGGGCATTTTAGACTCTGTCCAATTAAGTATTTTATGTAATTAGGCAGGGAGAACTGTCTAAACATATCTTTCATCAGTCATACTGCAATTTACAAATAATTGTCATTTCATGCTTGTTTGACTTTTAATATGCTGGATATCAGCATCAGTATTGATTTAGGATCAATTCTGCTGCTGAATTCATTTTTAATTAGATATTTCTTCCTGCACTACAGAGTTCAAGACAAAAGTTTGACCATCTAATCCTATATTTTACTCTAAAACTGCCACCAACAGTAATAGATGTCACACTGCAGGCAATATACTCCCACTAAATATAGAAACATAGGAAATAGGTGCAGGAGTAAGCCATTCGGCCCTTCAAGCCTGCACTACCATTCAATATGATCATGGCTGATCATGCACTTTGGGTATCCCACTCCTGCTTTCTCTCCATATCCCTTGATCCCTTTAGCTGCAAGGGCCATGTCCAGCTCCCTCTTGAACATAGCTAATGCATAATAACTTCGTAGTTATACTCTCCATCTGCGGGAATGGCAGCTTGTGCTCAAAATCTAGAAAGCAGATTGGGGCTTGATTGGGATGATTGGCAGGTATGGTCATGAGACGGGGGAAGCTGGGCTCACACCGAATATTCAAGCACAGATGCTGCTTTTTGAGTTAAGAGAGAGCAGTGTCTCTCTTCTCCTCTTCGAAGTTGGAGACTGGAATCAGCCAGGAGATAAGTTTCTTTCTTGGAAATTCTGCTGTATGAGAGTTGCTGTTTTGAAAATTGCTGTCTGGATCTCTATCCAGAAGCATTAAAAAGCTGAAAATCCAACATCATGTGAGCATACTTGTTTTTGTGCTAACTAATTCTCAAAAAGGGTGTATTATCCTGTGACCAAGACATCGTCCAGGCACACCACTACCTGAGGTAACCCTTGGAGTATGTAAATCATGACATTAATATTCAAATTGATCCCGCCGGCAAAACAGTGCCGGTAACTCTGCACGCGGCATGAAACTGGGCGCAAACCCGATTTCTGACCTTGCACACAATCCTATCAGTTCGCCGTGCTGATCAAGTGGCACAGCAAGCCGATAAGATTGTGGCCAAAGTCTTCGACTGCTGGCCTGAGTGGGGCTAGTTGGTTTTAAACCTCCTGCTGCACCTTCCTTATTGGGCGAGCCTCCAATCGCCTAATAGGGGAGCTCGTATTCTATGTGGCTCTTGGGGAGATCTATTGACGATCCTCCGTGGCCCTCTTAACAAACTCCCAACATCTTATCAGCCCCAGCCCTCCACATACCCTGCCACTGGCTCGAGCAGAAAATCCCACCCAATCTTTCAGGTTAATAGCCTTTCAATTGCACAGCTTTTTGTTCTTATTTCAGATTTCCAGCAGCCACAATATTTTACTTTTGGTATAGTTGGAGGAGGAATGTTGTTTGAATATGTGATCTATTGAGTCATTAATATTACCAGCAGTCATTCCTAGCTTGTAATATTTACATGATACATTTTATTTTTAATACACGGAAATAAGATATTAGTCCATTGTAACCATCAGACCTATTTTATTTTTATTCAGAACTATCAGAATATTATAGAAGAGCTTGAGCTGACTGGCAAACTCTGGGAAGACCCTGAATTTCTCCCTGAACTTTCATCGTTAACTTATGAGGACATAGCCCCAGAAGGAATTGAATGGATGCGCACCTTGGTAACTGTCCAATGGTTTCATACCGATCAGTCTTAGACATAGCTTGCTCCTGTTGAAACAAACATCTATCCTAAAATATTCTGGAAGTTTAAATACCTATCGAGGATAAAATGATTGGGAATATATGCTGCAGCATGAAAGGTAGATATTGTGAAAAAATGTAAGGATAGAAATTTGCTTTGGATAAACATGTGCCGGTTAGGTGGATTGGCCATGCTAAACTGCCCCTTAGTGTTTGGGGGACTAGCTAGGGTAAATGCATGGGGTTGTGGAGGTGGGGCTTGGGTGGGATTGTGGTTGGTGCAGATCAATGGGCCGAATGGCCTCCTTCTGCACTGTTGGGATTCTATGACTCTATGGATTCTATGATAACAGTGCAAAACGAGCAGTGTCACGTTAGCTGCCTATTATACAGCAGCCCCCACACCCACTATATATATAGTTCCTTTAATAGTGGAAAGTATCAGGAGGTGAGGACTAAAATCAGGAGGCCCATTGCAGATTAAGAATTATTGCCCATGACTAATTTTGACCCTTTCTTACCATTATTTCCCATGGACAATTGCAATGGAAAACAAGCAGCTCCAGCATAGCAAGCAGCACTTGCTGTAGTTTTACTTTAGTTTCTTAAAGCTGGCAGGGATAAGTGACAGATTGCAATATAACCCGATAAGAGGAAAACTGAAAATGCTGGAACTTCACAGTGAGTCAGCCAGTCTGCAAAAGAGGAAAGCTAGATTAGCATTTCGGGTGTGTTAATGAGAGTACATTTCAAGAAACATTTCCTTAAACCAAGATTCATTGATGTATAAAGCTATCTGCCTAAAATCTTAAGGCTACCATCCATCCTCCGCGGATGATGGCTGATCTGTGACCATTTCCAGCATTTTCTCTTCGAATTCACATATATTTACATAATAGCTGTGCTTTCAATTAATTTCCTTAAGTTCTGAACTGATCTGTTTGTTTTTTTGTAAGCTATGTGTCGTGAGGAATTTTGTATTGAGGATGGTGTGCAAATTGAATAAATAATTAAAGAGGAAAGAATTTACAGGGCTTATGGGAAAAGGGCAAGGGAATGGCATCAATTAGGTAGCTCCACTAAAGAGTTGGGACAGCTGTGATGGGCCGAATGGCCTCCTTTGTGCGGTTTCGCTACATGATTCCATGAAATGCAAGTTGTTGATTAGAGTTGAAATGGTGAACAGGAGAAGAATACTCCACTTTGTAAATTCTTTCTTTCTTTGTTGCTAGGATCTGCATGAAAATGCTTTCTTTATGACAGATGGGGTTAGCAAAAGTGACATTATCCAGGGAGAGTTGGGAGACTGCTGGTTCTGGGCCTCCGTGGCTACAATAGCCAATTCCAGAAGACTGATTGAGTGGGTTATTCCAACTGGTGAGAATTTATATTTTTAAAATTGAAATTTCAGTTTACCACACTAAAGTTTCCTGTTCACAATTTTTAAAACAAAATATAGAGAAGCTTAAGCTTTGCAGATATGTAGAGACATAATGAGTAACTTGACCTGATAAATCATTGCAAAGGGAGCCTTGTCGTATGATTCTGCTTGCCAAGATGTTAGAATGTTTCAACGCTTATGTAACAAAATGCTGTAATATTTTTCCACTTATGTCTCACCCAGGGTACACCGCACTTATATTCAGTGTCACTGGCTTCTGATAATGGAAGAAATCAAATTTCATTTCCAATACACGGGATCTAGGATTCTTACTAACGTTTTGGAGATCACATCCCACCATTCCATCCACATTAACCATGCATACCCACAAACTTTGGGGAGGGCGCTAACTCAATACTTTTAAAGACAGAGTCGCCCTTTGGGATGCAGCTAGAGGCTTTTAGATGGTCTTTGGAATTGAATAAATTTCACACTCAAGTCAACCTTGATGTTTAGCTTATGATGTCTCCTGGCATAGGTTTCAGCCTTGTATTTCAACTCAAAAAACTATTATATTTTCCAATTGAGGTTCAGATATGAATCTTATAACACTACCTTTATCTCTGCAGTATTTTTAATACAAATTTTAATTCATTTTAATGCCTGTTTTGAAATAGCACATATAGGAAATTAACAGTGAAACCCCAAGGGCTGAATGTTTTGGACTCTTTGGAACAGACTGGGAGGCAGGAGGGCTGACAATATTGAAGCAGAGGTGTTGAAAGAAGAGCCTGATGTTTTCTTGCCATTGTGATATATTGTTGGAAAAGAAGAAAGTTTGAATAGTCACCATGAGGCCAATTGAACCACTTAAGTGCAAACTGGCAGCCTTCCAGGAGGCACTGGAGGGGTAGGGTGGGGCCCTCCTTTTTGGGCAATCTAGGGCTTACAAAGGGGCTCCCGGCGGCAATGACTAACCTGACAGCAACAGCATTGCCAATACTTCACAACCTATTCTCCCCACCCCCAATCACGTGGGCCTGACTGCCTGGCTCAGCTTCCTCCCGTACAACTTCAACACTCTTCAAGAGTGCCTGACAATTGAGGCATCCTTTCCTGGTATTGTTGCCTCCATCTGATTGGTCCCACAGCTCCCGAGGTGGGTTGCCATCCTTAATTGGTTGGTGGCCCAGTCAACGGCCTGTTCATTGGCTGTCTCTGGCAAAATGCCAGCATGGGTCCTGCTGCCTGCTGAAGTGCAATTGTTTCTCGCTTTCAGCTTTGGCAATGGGACTTGCTGGCAATCAGCAATCTAGTGATGTTAGTGAGGTCTACTTGCCTTGAAAAGATGGTGGTGGATGTTCTTCTTGAATTGATGTTGTTAATGGACAATCCCAGTGTTTGACTCAGCAACAATGAAATAATGGCAACGTTGCTTGGAAAGGAATTAGACGTTGATGGTGTTCCCTTTACATGCATATCTTTGTCTTCCTCTGGGGCAGGTGACATGCAGCTAGGAAGTGCTGTTGAAATAAGCTTGCAATGTTGCTGCAAAGCATTTTGTAATGAATGCAAAACACCGTTGCAGTGATAGAGAAAGTTGTGGTAGGAGTACCAATCAAGAATACTGTATTCACCTGGACTTGGTTAGTTGCTGCTTTTGGTGTTTACACCATTGGTAGGATTTTGCGGTCCTGCCCGCCCCAAGACCAGAAATGTCTGTCTGAGGTTAACAGATCTTTCAATGGTTCATCAAATTGTCTGTCCTGCCCCCAATTATTTCTGTGGCGGGGGGGAGGGAGTGTGGGGCGGTGCACCAGACTTAGTCTCCAAGCTTGATTGTAATGGAGATGTGAGTGATCCACCTGGCTATGATGGTGCATGGTTTCAAAATTGATCGCCCACTGTTCCGCATGGATTCCCAGTGCTCTAGTGTTAGACTTGTACTTGATCTGTCCCATTAGCAATGAAGTGGAACCACACTGCACAATGGAGGGTGGCAATTTAAGGATGCCAAAATTCAGGAAATGCATCCAACTCAGCTAGCAGAGGGAAGAAAATGAATAGTTGTAATAAAAGATGCCCTCAGAATTGGTGATAGATCAGATTAAGTGATAGGTCTAGAGAAATGTGGATGATGTTTACTTTTACCTCTAATCAGTGCATTTCTAATTCTTCTTTCAAGTGTTCACCTGCAGTTTATTTATTGATGACACGATTCATCATTATTGCAATTTTGGTTCTGTTATATTGAGGACCATTAGATCTCTCTTTCTCTCTCTCTCTCTTTCCTGCCAATTATCTCCTGTTCCTTCCTTTTCTGAAGAGATTGATTCATAATGAGGTTGTTCCACAAGCATGCTTCAGTACTTGATTAGATGAACATCATTCATGTGTTGTTCTTGACAGTGAGTATTGATAAAGTATCTACTGGACCTTCACTCAATGCTCACACTTAAATTTCCAATAAGGATCACTAGGGCAATTAAGAATGGGAAGCTTGGCTAATCTTTACCCCTCCCTAAGCCAGAAATTGTAAGGGCACCATCCACATGAAATTAATTAACTTGACATAGACTGGGAAGACCAAGCGACTGGGAGAACCATGTAGATAGAAGAGTTGGCCTAACCTTTACCTCCTTGAATCTAGATATGGCTGTGCAATGGGTACTTATCAATAAATTAACAAGCGGAAACCAGCATGCATTCCAATATTTATTTGTAGACAGCTTTCAGTAAGTATAACAATAAGATATATGTCTTTCCGAGAAGGCCGCAGCAAAGCTGGATTGAGATGTTTGTCAAGTACAGAATCACCTCCAGAGTTCAAGAAGAAAACCAAACAAGGAAAAGTTCTTGATGCTAGAAAAGGTAGTTACTAATGCATTGCTTTAATACATTCAGGAATCAATGGTACCAAAATTCAAAGTGCTGGTTTGGATTGGTGCCAGCAATGTAACAAAATATCATCATCCCATTTCACTGAGTTTATACCTAATAAAATATTCATTTGGTTGAATTCATGGTAACAGCAGATAACATGATTATCTGCGAATTATATCATGCTGTTTAAATAGGCCAAATGAAATAAGAAATATACTGATTAGGAATTCTGTCAACAAATGTTTCAAATCACAACTTACGTGTAAATCTCTCACTCGCAGATGTGCAGTAAACTAACATTCAATTTGTCTTTTGAAAACAAATATAAGTTCACGCAATTTATTAATCATTATAATTGAAGACATGGTTAACACCATGGTAACCATATGGAAGCACTGTAGGAGGCCATTCTGCCCATCACACCTATGTCAGCTCTCAGAAAAAGCAATCTGCTTAGTCCCTTTCCTCTGCTCTTTCCCCAAACCTTCTAAAACATTCATTTTTGAAATATTTATCGAATTCCCTTGTAAAATCTTGCATGGATTCTGCCTCCATTGCTGTTTCTCATGGGGCATTCTGTGCCCCTAAATCCCTCTTTCTAAAAGATAACCATCAATCAATTCTTCCATTCACTCTTCACTCGTTTGGTAATCTTAATTTTATGCCTTTGAAGTGCCGACTCACTGACAAGTGGAAATGCTTTGTTTCAAATACTTCATCAGACGCTTCCTAATTTTGAACATCATAATCAAATCCTATCTAACTCTGTTTTGGAGAAAAGTGCTTGAGTTTCTCTAGTCTCTTTCCATAAATAATTCTCCCACAGAATATCTCCTGTACCCTTTCCAATGTCTTGACATCCTTCCCAAAACAAGGTACCTACATGATAATCCAACTAAGTACAAGTTTAGTATTCTCTCTTTTTATTTTTGTACCCTTTGCCCTTGTTTAAGATTACTCTATGACTTAGAGTAATTCCTTTTACAATTTATATTCAGTATGTCATTCGAAATGAGCTGCTTTGAAGATACAGGTGGTCTGAGAATAAACATATCTTGGATTTGTGGCACCTACATGATGGCACAGTGGTTAGTACTGCTGCCTCACAGCGCCAGGGAGCTGGGTTCAATTCCAGCCTCAGGTAACTGTCTGTGTGGAGTTTGCACATTTCCCTCATGTCTGTGTGGGTTTCCTCCGCGTGCTCCGGTTTCCTCCCACACTCCAAAGATGTGCGGGTTAGATTGATTGGCCATGATAAATTTAGCAGGGTAAATACATGGGGTTACAGGGATAGGGCCTGGGTGGGATTGTTGACGGTGCAGACTCGATGGGCCGAATGGCCTTCTTCTGCACTTCAGGGATTCTATGATTCTAGTATTCTTCTCAGATGCTAGGCTTCATCTCTGGAGATGCAGCAGAGAGTGAGTGATTGAAATTTCTGGGGCATTCGGATCCTGATACCAGGACTATATGAGGGTCCTGACCCTGTGATGATCAGGTGAGAAGGAGCGAACTGGCTCCCCTTATTCAACCTCCTTGGTTTGTCACAACAAAGGTTTAGGTTTCTTTTTCACGAGGATATGCCTTTTCCAAATCAAAATGTATTTATCTCCTTATGCAGTGAGCAATGAGGAGCAAATCCAACGAGGTTTGTTTGAGTCAAAGAAAGAACAAGTTTAATAACCATTAAACCGTCCTTTTGGACCTCGTTAAAAAGATTTTGCGCACACGAGAATCACACGCACCTGTGGCGTGTTCCCTCTGATTCGCCCATCCTGCATCAACTTAATCTCTAACCGGTCTATAATTACCCTGGTAATTATAGACCGGTTAGTCTGACTTCGGTGGTTGGTAAATTGATGGAAAAGGTCCTTAGGGATGGGATTTACGACCATTTAGAAAGATGCGGATTAATCCGGGATAGTCAGCACGGATTTGTGAAGGGCAAATCGTGCCTCACAAATTTGATAGAATTTTTTGAGGAGGTAACTAGGTGTGTTGATGAAGGTAGGGCGGTTGATGTCATATACATGGATTTTAGTAAGGCGTTTGATAAGGTCCCCCATGGTCGGCTTATGATGAAAGTAAGGAGGTGTGGGATAGAGGGAAAGTTGGCCGATTGGATAGGTAACTGGCTATCTGATCGAAGACAGAGGGTGGTGGTGGATGGAAAATTTTCGGACTGGAGGCAGGTTGCTAGCGGAGTGCCGCAGGGATCGGTGCTTGGTCCTCTGCTCTTTGTGATTTTTATTAATGACTTAGAGGAGGGGGCTGAAGGGTGGATCAGTAAATTTGCTGATGACACCAAGATTGGTGGAGTAGTGGATGAGGTGGAGGGCTGTTGTAGGCTGCAAAGAGACATAGATAGGATGCAAAGCTGGGCTGAAAAATGGCAAATGGAGTTTAACCCTGATAAATGTGAGGTGATTCATTTTGGTAGGACTAATTTAAATGTGGATTACAGGGTCAAAGGTAGGGTTCTGAAGACTGTGGAGGAACAGAGAGATCTTGGGGTCCATATCCACAGATCTCTAAAGGTTGCCACTCAAGTGGATAGAGCTGTGAAGAAGGCATATAGTGTGTTAGCTTTTATTAACAGGGGGTTGGAGTTTAAGAGCCGTGGGGTTATGCTGCAACTGTACAGGACCTTGGTGAGACCGCATTTGGAATATTGCGTGCAGTTCTGGTCACCTCACTATAAGAAGGATGTGGAAGCGCTGGAAAGAGTGCAGAGGAGATTTACCAGGATGCTGCCTGGTTTGGAGTGTCGGTCTTATGAGGAAAGGTTGAGGGAGCTGGGGCTGTTCTCTCTGGAGCGGAGGAGATTGAGGGGAGACTTAATAGAGGTTTATAAAATGATGAAGGGGATAGATCGAGTGAACGTTCAAAGACTATTTCCTCGGGTGGATGGAGCTATTACAAGGGGGCATAACTATAGGGTTCATGGTGGGAGATATAGGAAGGATATCAGAGGTAGGTTCTTCACGCAGAGAGTGGTTGGGGTGTGGAATGGACTGCCTGCAGTGATAGTGGAGTCAGACACTTTAGGAACATTTAAGCGGTTATTGGGTAGGCACATGGAGCACACCAGGATGGTAGGGAGTGGGATAGCTTGATCTTGGTTTCAGATGAAGGTCGGCACAACATCGTGGGCCGAAGGGCCTGTTCTGTGCTGTAATGTTCTATGTTCTATGTTCTAATCACTGGGAAGCTCCATATAAACGGATCCTCAGCACTCCCCACCACTTGTTCCGGAAGAACTGCAGAGGATGGCAGCCAGGAAGTCCGCACCTCACTTTTCGGAGGGAGCCCTTACCAGGATGCTGGATGGATTGGAGTAGATGCGGGTAAACTCTACCTCAGTACTGGAGAAAGCCTTCCAGCAGGGTCACCACCCTGGTCTGGGATGCAGTGGCAGCTCCAGTCAGTGCAAGCACACTCCAGAAGAGGACGAGGCAGCAGTGTCGGAAGAAGATGAACGATCTTCTTCGCTCGGACAGATTAAGCGAACCGCCCCCCATTCACCCTCTGGACCCTCTCGCACCGCCAACTCCATCTCTCACCCAGCCACCTTGGGGGTTGTCAACACCAGGCACGAGGCTCGACTCCCCCTCCCACAATCACCGTGGTCCCCCAGTAGCTGCTATGCGTCTCAAACTGCAGCTCCCACTCAATTCCATGCCTGCCATAACTCATCACCATCTTCAATCTCATGACTCCTGCCTACACTCTCCCTAACTGTGTTAATGCAGGACAAACTCAACCACAAGTGTGAGTGGGAGCAGACAGCTGGAGTCATGCCCAAGCTCTGAATTTTCACACATTTGAGGAGTGAGCCCTCGAGCTGGCCCGGGAGGAGGAAGACTGTGTCTACACTCCTGGTGAAGTGGGGGCAGCAGACAGATGTGAGAACTCCAAGTCTCAAGTGAGAAATCAATGATCCCTCCATCTCCCCTGTAATGCGCTGATGCCATCTCCCTTTTACTGCAGGCTGACCAGCCGAACAGACCAGATCATCCTCACACGCCCTGGACCCACTAGACAAGCAGCTCCGAGGGAGACTTCTCCAACCCCCACCACTGGGCGGCACGGGAGCACAGTGGTTAGCACTGCTGCTTCACAGCTCCAGGGACCTGGGTTCGATTCCCGGCTTGGGTCACTGTCTGTGTGGAGTTTGCACATTCTCTTTGTGTCTGCGTGGGTTTCCTCCGGGTGCTCCGTTTTCCTCCCACAGTCCAAAGATGTGCGGGTTAGGTTGATTGGCCATGCTAAAATTGCCCCTTAGTGTCCGTAGGTTAGAGGGATTAGTGGGTAAATATGTAGGGATATGGGGTAGGGCCTGGGTGGGATTGTGGTCGGTGCAGACTCGATGGGCCAAATGGCCTCTTTCTGCACTGTAGGGTTTCTATGATTTCTATGATTGACGAGGCGTCACAGCTGCCACCCACACTCGGCACCAGCGCAGATACTCGCACCTCTGTGGGATCACTAAGTAAACAGGCTTCTGGGCCATGCACTGGTGAGGACCTCACAGTTGAAGATCCACAGCAGATGGAAGCAGGGATGTCCCAGGAAACTGGCATTCAGAAGAATGCCGGAGCCCAGGACTCTGCTGAGCCCCTGGCTAATGACATGTCCCTGGGCCCTGTCGCCCCACAACTGCTGAATTGCAAAGGCATCAGGAAGGGATGACAGCATCCCTCCTCAGACTGCAAGGCCAACTGGAGGAGTCCCATCACCTTCTGTTAGAGGAGTTGGTGCCATCACTGCATCAACCAAGACCAACACTGTCAGGGTGGCGTCCGCAGTGGAGATCTTGGTGCAGCATGAGCACTCCATGGCAGGAGATGTCCACATCACAACTCAGCTCATGACCCTGTCTGAGGGCATGAGCTCCATGGTGCAGGGCTTTGACTGCATGGTGCAGGCACTGGTGGGAATCCCCAAGTGTCAGTGCCTGAAGACGGCAGAGCTTCTGGCTCTCACTCCACCTGCCCTCCTCTATTCCATGGAGGAGTACAGGAGGCCCCGGGACCCCAAACAGAAAAGGATTCAAGAAGGCAGCTCACCACTACCTTCTCAAGGGCATCTAGGGATGGGCAATAAATGCTGGTCAGCCAGTGATGCCCATGTCCCATGAATGAACAAAAAAAAAAGAATTGGCAGGAATACCACCCGGGGCACTCCAGCCAGGGGACCCTAGGCATCTCCAGCCCATCTGACATCCTCCCCTTCCTGTGAGCAACACACCTCCAGCCAATGACACTGAGGAGGGCAGCAGGCAAACATCCATGCTGCCCGAAAGCAGGCCTGGACTCTCCAGGTCCTGGCCCCCCCAGGGGTCGCCCGCCAAGGTCATCTCAGGCAACAGGGTGTGGAAGTCAGCAGGCCACCTCAATCTCAACTGTGGATCCTGAGGATACACCTAGATATAGTGTGAGGATGAGGAAGATTAAGAAACTGTAGGTACCTGTAGGCACAGGTAAATGTAGGCACTAGTGTAGATGTATTGAATGTTTGTCATTCAAATTCACCCACAGAGCTTCCACCCTGTCTGTTCTTGTCACCAAGCTTGGAGAAGCACTGCGCTCACCCGCTGCCTCATCACTGTGAGAATGGCAGTGCTATGTCCCTCCCACACCGGCAGGAGGGTTGCAGTAATGGGGCACTGCTGCTGGCAGCCCCTCCCCATCCTGAGTCCATCCCCCAACCCCCATCTGTAGAAGGTGAGCCCTCCCCCACCCCCCATCAAAGCTCACCCCTTTCATATCTGGCACTGTTCCCTAGTGATCACATGGCTTTAGTCCTGTTATTCAGTTGAAGTATTGTTGCAGAGGTAAAAGGGACTATTAGGAGTAATACACTGTATAACACTATTTAAAGTTTTATGTAAATTACTAAAATATATTTTGGTAAATTGCTAAAGGAAATTTTTCAAATAGTAAGGGGAGTGTCTAACAAATAGATTCTAATGCTCACAGGCCAGTATATTACTGGGAAAGCTCCGTACTATGGAATCTTTCGCTTCCGATTCTGGCAATTTGGGAAATGGGTGGAAATTCTGGTGGATGATTATTTGCCAACAAGAGATGGGCAACTTATTTATGCCAAATCAGAAGCTGACAATGAATTCTGGCCATCGCTTTTTGAAAAGGCCTTTGCAAAGTAAGTGTAATCAATTCCTTGTCAGCATTATGTTTCACTGTTACATAACATGCCCGTACCAAATACACTGTAGTGTAGCAATGTGAACAGCTGATATTCTGCTGAACAGGATCCTTTATTTATACTAATACCTGGAGAAAATGTTCAACAATTTCATTTTTCTGATTAATATTGTGTTTGATGTATCATATATCTACATCTATTTTCCTGTCACCTGGTTGGAACACTTACTGTAGAAATTTCCCATGTAAATGCATCATTCTGCAGTTAAGTCTTCCTATCACTAAGGCAGCACTGAGCTGAGGGACGATGTTCTGTGTATCATAAAAGGAAGTCCTGCTTACAGCAACATCATAGAATTGTAGAATGGTTACAGCACAGAAGAAGCCATTCAGTGCTCATGGCTATGCCAGCTCTTAGCAAGAGGAACTCAGCTAGTCACAGTCCTCTGTTTTTTCCCTGTAACCTTGCAATTTCTTTCTCTCCAGGTTCAATTTCCTTTTGAAAGCCATTATTGAATCTGCCTTCATCACACTCTAGATCCCAACCACTCCCTGTGTAAAATGATTTTTCCTCATTCCATCTTTGATTCTTTTGCCATTCACCTTAATCAATCAATGTCCTCTGGTTCTCAAACCTTCTGCCAATGTGAAGAGGTTTTCCCTGTCTACTCTGTCTACATCCCTCATGATTTTGAAAATTTCTGTAAAATCTCCTCCGAGCTTCTCTTTTCTTTGGAGACCAATTCAATTTCTCCAATCTATCTTTAAAATTTAAACAGCTGCTTACTTGGCATGTGAGCAAGATGTCAGGGAGATAACAATTTGGAAACAAGGGCTTACGAGTTAATTATAGGGGTGAGTAGATTGTGAGTGTAGCTCTGCTCTCAAGCAAGGTTATAGATTTTAGTTTTAGAACAAGCTAAGTGCAGAACACATCTCTTTCAAGCAGGATTCAGTTGAAATTCTGTGCGTTGGCTATAAAGAATTAAAACCTCTTGTTAATTGTAAGACTCTTGGCAATGAGTTGGACTTCTAGGAAAAGCCAAGCAGAGAGAGTTTTAGATGCAAAACTCCAAAGTTAAGGAATATTAAAACTAGAAAGGTTTTGACCCGAAGTGGCTCTGATTAAGAAGCTAATGATGCCACTGTGAGCTGGAAGTCTCCAACTATGGGACCCTTGGAGGAGATTAGATGGGGCAACCTTTCCAGTAATAAGCAACAGGCCCAAGAAATCTCAGTTTTCATTTGAAACTTTGAAATAGTACTGAAACCAGGTTTAATTTTCCAATTTCTGATAAGTATCTGACTTGAGTTTTTGAGGTGTAAGTCAAATGAGTGCAGAAGGAAAGTTGAGCTGGGGGGAATTCTCCAGTCATGTCAGATGGCCGGTGGAAATCTTCTTGGCCTATTGAAAAGGGTGTTAGCCAAACATTTTACAATTAGTGGGTTTGATGGCCCATTTACTGACCCCCTGCCATTAACCTGCCTCTTCAGCATGAAATGCACGAGGTGGGCTTTGGTGCTGGCAATGACCAGCCTGGACCTGGTGTGCTGGACCCTGAGGGTCCAGGGGAGCAACACCAGCCCGCCAGCCAGCAAAGAGGGGCATTCTTTCCTCCACCACTGAAATAATGGGTCACCCCCATCACACAACGCAGACATGAGGGTGACCCAACTCAAACTCCCTCAGCCCCCTTTCACCCTCAGATCCCCACTCAACCTCTCCCCCGCAGACTCCCACTCAGGCCCCTTTCAGGCATCTTGGTAGTGTCAATAATGCACTACCCCTTGGCACCCTGGCAATACACCCTGACCTAGCACATTGGGCCCTGAGGTATGTCCAGCGCCCATGTGCCCTCTGCTACTGCCAGGCTGCAAAGGAACGGTCCCTCAAGCATACTGGGGCTGGTGGGCTGGGGGCAAGGTGTTGATCTCATCCCTCTCCCCTGAGATTGGGGGGCATGGTTGGATTGCCCTTTCTAGCCCTGGCAGACCTGAAGATCGCCCCGGCATGGTGATTTCAGCCAGCTCTGTGATTAATATCTTCATTCCCGCCTGTCAACTGTGAAACTTTGAAGTGGTCTAGTCAATTTAATCTCCATGCCCCCTCAACAGCTGGAAGACTTTTAAATTACAGCAGCACTCCATTCTGCAGCAGAGATTTCCCTTTCTCTCTGTAAGAAGCTGAGGTGTGAGCAGACCCCTTTGAAATCTTCTGACAGAGAGATGTCAATTTCACTGTGGGAGGGGTGGGGGGGGGGTCCCTTCTCCGCAGCTGTTCACTCAGCTCCAATGTATTCCCTCAGCTTTTATTTGAAGTCTGAGCCTTCCTAGAAAGCTGAAGCCTTTGAAAACCTTTGATCTCTTTCAATTTCATAGCATATGCTATGAAATAGGCTTTAATTCACAGCTTAATGGATTTCCACTCAGCCTTCAGTCATCTTATTTACCTTTCCCTTCACGCTTGAATGCATCTCAAGAACCCGTATTGTTCCTAACCACAATGTTTACAAAGCCAAACCTGATTGACAGCTGTGGTTTCTTCAAAGGGAATAAGTGGTTTCACTTCCTCTTTTGAAGACAAATATCTGTGTTAACAACGTTGTCATTTGTATTCACATTCTTTGATTTTTTTTGTGTTGTAAAATTATTTTGTTTTAAACTGTGAACCTTGTGACTTAATTCTCTCAGTAAATATCTTTTTTTTTAATTTTCAAAAGAAAAAGAATATAAATAAAAATGGTGCAAGTCTTTGCTGAGATAACAACCACCTTTAGTTTAGATTAAATAATATAAAATGAAAGCAGAAAATGGTGGAGGAACTCTGAACAAGTCTGTCAGCATCTGTGGAGAGAGAAGCACAGTTAATGTTTTGAGTCCATGTGACTTCTTTCAAGTGAAGAAGGGTAGAAATGTAATTCGGCTCTCATGGATGGAATCCCTACACTGCAGAAGGAGGCAATTCGGACCATTGAGCCTGCACCGACAACAATCCCACACATGCCCTATCCCTGTAACCTGAAATCATTTACCCTGCTAATCGCCCTGACAGTAAGGGTCAATTTAGCATGGCCAATCAACCTAACTCAGACATCTTTGGACTGTGGGAGGAAAGCAGGGCACCCAGAAGAAACCCACACAGATATGGGGAGAATGTGCAAGCTCCATACAGACATCACCCAAGGCTGGAATCGAACCCGGGCCCCTGGCGCTGTGAGGCAGCCACCGTGCCACTCTGTTTCTCTCTCCACAGAAGCTGCTGGACCTCCTGAGAGTTCTTCCAACACTTTCTGTTTTTTAATTTCGGATTTCCAGCATCCGCAGTATGTTGCTTTTAACCCTTTATTTTATTTTGCCTCTCCATTGTCTTCTCAACCATCAAATCAGTATTTAATGATTGTCCTGTGCAGTTATTTGCCTACTTCTTTTGCATCCACATTGGATTTTACCTGCAGGTTGCACGGGTCATATAAGGCGATTGAAGGAGGGTGGACACTGGATGCTCTGACAGACCTCACTGGCGGTGTTGGTGAGATCTACCGGTTTTCAGAATTTGCAGATAGGTACGAAGAACTGTACAACCATCTTGCTGCTGCTTCTCGGAAGAATGCTCTGATGACCTGTGGAACAGGAAAGGTCAGACAGGTGATATTCTATAGAAGAGTCAACGGACATGAAATGTTAACTCTGTTTCTCCACAAATGCTGTCAGACTTGATGAGATTTTCCAGCATTTTCTGTTAAAACAAGTTGGAGTTGATCTTCTTCCTAATATTGTTAATTATTTTTTTGGAGAGGACCTAATGCTGGCCACAGTAAGAGTAGACAGGTTTTCAAAGGGATGTAAAATAAGTAACATGGAATTGGTTGCTCATTAAACACCTTGCCAGATTATCCATTCCATTGATGTTAGGTGCATTGACCATGCTAAATTCACCCTCAGTGCACCTGACCAGGCGCCGGAGTGTGGCGACTAGGGGATTTTCACAGTAACTGGACGGCACGGTAGCACAGTGGTTAGCACTGCTGCTTCACAGCTCCAGGGACCTGGGTTCGATTCCCGGCTTGGGTCATTGTCTGTGTGGAGTTTGCACATTCTCCTCGTGTCTGCGTGGGTTTCCTCTGGGTGCTCCGGTTTCCTCCCACAGTCCAAAGATGTGCAGGTTAGGTTGATTGGCCATGCTAAAATTGCCCCTTAGTGTTCTGAGGTGCGTAGGTTAGAGGGATTAGCGGGTAAATATGTAGGGATAAGGGGGTAGGGCCTGGGTGGGATTGTGGTCGGTGCAGACTCGATGGGCCAAATGGCCTCTTTCTGCACTGTAGGGTTTCTATGATTCTATGATTCATTGCAGTGTTAATGTAAGCCTACTTGTGACACTAATAATTAAACTTCAATATACAATGAGAGTGCTGTGAAGAGGCACAATTTTACTCAGCCAAAATCTAATCTACTGGAACTAAGCAATAATATTAAATTAGTGCATTCATGCTTGTATTTAATCCCAACATCAACATTTCCAGCAAGATTTTGTGTTCCAATAATGCATTTCCAAATGCTGCTTGTAATTTAACAAGTACCTCTTGCTGGCAAGACCCCAGCTTGCCATCATGCTTATTGAGAAAGTGTGGGACCATTTATCGAGATTTTTCCCTTGTGTTTGCTTGGCCTGGGCTGCCACTGGACAAAGCTCTCTGCTGGCAGATCAAACCTGAAATATTGGTGCATATTGTAACTGTCAAGACCAAAGCTAAGTATTTAAGCATAACTCCATGAACAATAGCTGAACTCTTGTCATATTTTTTGCAGCACTTTTGACTTACAACTTTCTCCACCTAAATTTTATTTAGGAAGACGAAGGATATGGAAAGCAAGATGGTTTAGTAGCTGGCCATGCCTATAGTGTTACTGCAGTAAGAAAGGTAAACTGTCAGAACAAAAAAACTGCCGTCGTTGCTTATTGCAGAATTAAGTTCTACTCCTTTTTATGTTCCCCACCATTAGCCTCTCTTTCGGGGAATGTGTCACTTTCTTTGGCAATGTAATCCTGCATATTTTTATAAAATAAATACTCAATAGATCATTATAATGTTGCTCATGGTAAGTCCTTTCATCCTATGAGTTGTCTATCTCTCAGTCGGTGGCTGAGTTTCTGTGTCACTTTCTGTGTGAGAATGAGAACTTTCTCACGGTATCGCTGTGTAATGTCCCGTGGATTGATTGGTCTCTGTCTTCTTCTCCCACCAATGCCTCTATACACTTATATTTCTCCTGCTCAGTACCCTGATAAACGGCAATATTGATTTTTGTCTGTCTTGAACCTAAGATATCTCTCCTCTCTTTGTCCGTTTCAGCTAATCTCTTTCTCTTTTCATATGGGGCGGCACGGTAGCACAGTGGTTAGCACTGCTGCTTCACAGCTCCAGGGTCCCGGGTTCGATTCCCGGCTCGGGTCACTGTCTGTGTGGAGTTTGCACATTCTCCTCGTGTCTGCGTGGGTTTCCTCCGGGTGCTCCGGTTTCCTCCCACAGTCCAAAGATGTGCGGGTTAGGTTGATTGGCCAGGTTAAAAATTGCCCCTTAGAGTCCTGGGATGCGTAGGTTAGAGGGATTAGCGGGTAAAATATGTGGGGTGGGATTGTGGTCGGTGCAGACTCGATGGGCCGAATGGCCTCCTTCTGCACTGTAGGGTTTCTATGATTCTATGATTCACAGTGGTTAGCACTGCTGCCTCACAGCGCCAGGGACCCAGGTTCAATTCTGGCCTCGGGTCATTGCACATTCTTCCCGCGTCTGCGTGGGTTTCCTCCAGGTGATCTGGTTTCCTCCCACAGTCCAAAGATGTGCGGGTTAGGTTGATTGGCCATGCTAAATTGACCCTAGTGTCGAGGGATAAATGTGTCGGGTTACAGGAATATGGCTGGGGTGGGATTGTGGTCGGTACAGACTTGATGGGCCGAATGGCCTCCTTCTGTACTGTAGAATGTATGATTCTAATTTTTATCCCGTCTGATATGAGTCGATCACTTTTCTCTTTCTGTTGTTTGTCTCTTTGTTACCACTGGCACTCTCTTTCTATGCCCCATTTTTTCTATGCACAATATTTCAATGTAGTCCCAATTTTTAAAAATTTTTGTTCCCATCCCCCTACTAAAAATATTTCTTTTTCTCCTCGGCTTGACCTCATTCTATTTGCAAAATCTCAGTGTTACCCAAGGGATGAGTTGGAATACTGGTTGAAAATATGTGGAGATGGGGAAGGCCACACACAACGCACCCAGTCTAATGGGACTCAACCAATTAGAGTCACTCTAATTGGATGTCACTCCGCATTGTCTGCTGATAGTTCCGAGCCTATCAGCAAATGCAGAGCTATCAGGCTCTGCTTGGTGTTCAAGAGCTGTGGCTGGCACGCCCTCCCCCCCAGCCCCCATTGGTCGGGACCCTGTGCTTAGACACAGTGTGTTTCATTGTAATTCCGCCTCTAGGTGCTGGGCAGGGAGAGATGAAGGAGAACAATAGTTGGATGGAGATGGGGAGCCAAAGGGAAAGACACAGGGGGCAATCTTACCAAAGAACGAGTGTGAAAACGGGAGAGAATTGTGCCCATTTTTGGGCGAGCTCCCAGACACTTTCTTATGCCATTTAGGAAGAAAAATGAGGCAAAGTGTGATTCTCACCAGTAGGGGGAGTGGATAGAGTCTACTTATGCTGGGAACCCGGCTGCAGACTGCTAGAGGGTGCTTTTGTGCATATGCCCTGCTCTCCCAGTGTATTGTGTACAAGAATACATAGTGCATTGAGAATCTGTCACGCCTCCGCAGCCCCCCAGACATCACACCCCCACCCCCATGTTTGACCCCCCAATCGCAGTACCCCGATCAACCTCCCCAATCTCACTCCCCCAACCCACCCCCCCCACCCCCCCCCCAGCCCCCCCCCCTCCCCATTGCCCCAATCTCCCGATCACCCCTTTCCCCCCACCGGCAGCCCCGACCAGCCCCCTCTGCCCCGCAGTCTTTATCTCTCCCTTCAGCCCTGACCCCACCCCTCAGCAGGCTGACACCTCCCACCCTGAAGGCCAGCCCTGATCATTGGCCTCCCTCCCTCCCTCTGTCACTGATCCTGAGTGCAGAGTGGCAGCAGGACCTCTCACCCCATTGAACCCCCCCCCCCCCACACCGATCAGGCCCTGTCCCCATTAGGCCCTGCCCCCTTGGCACTGCGTAATGCCCGGTGATCAGTGCCAAAGTGCCTCGGCTGGCACTGCCAAGGTGGCAATGCCCGGGGGGGGCGCAGCCCCCCAGCACCTGACCCTCTGGGGGGCGCGTCGATGGCCTTCCTTTACTCTAGCATGGTCAGGCTGCCAGCTCCCCATTAGGAGTGAACCACTCCTGATGAGGAGGCGGGGGGGGGGGGGGGGGGGGGGGATGCTAGCGGCTCTGGAGATTTCAGTCCTGGGCCCGCTAATGACTTTTAAAATATATTAAAATGGCCATTTAAATAATGTATGCAGCTGTGCACCAATTTCTGGCACAGAGTTGATAGCACTTGAAATCTGGCTGCCAGTGACTCATGGAGGCTGTGGCGTCCGGCGGGTAGCCTACGAAATGGCCTACAAAAGCAGCGCAGTGGGCTGGGAGAATCGCCCCGGACTGTTGATAAACATTAGAGTTGGGAACAAAGTTGGCAGCAGGCCATCGGGATTAGACTATAAGATACAGGAGCAGAATTAGGCCACTTGGCCCATCGAGTCTGCTCCACGATTCCCAGTTAGGGTGAACAGAACCGAAGAATCCCGGCCAGTGTTTTCTGTGGTGTTTCCCTCGGCCAGAATATATGTTAAAAACCTTCCAGGAACACTTATTAAAATTTCTACAGCTAAATTCTAGACTTTGTCTTTTTTGTTGTATGCCATTGATGCCTTTCCAGCTCTCATTGATGTTGATATAAAGGAACTGAATTCTGAAGATACTGACTGTACTTCTTAAAACTTTGTTTCCTATAGCTAACCACTCCAAGAGGGAGAGTCCCCCTTGTTCGGATTCTGAATCCATGGGGATCAGGGCACAACATGGAATGGACAGGTGACTGGAGTGATGAGTAAGTGTCATCCTTGCAGCAATTGTATTGAGCTAAAGGATGTGAAAACTCATCAAGTCTCTCTTTCAAAATTACTGATTTCAAATTGGCAAATCCAGATTCTTCTTCCTAAGCACTCACTTAACAATAAGCAATGTTGAAGTGATCAGTCACGGAACTGTCTGAGTTTAAACCAAGACCAGGATATCAGGGTAATGCATTAAACTAATGTGCATTTAGCAGCGTTGCCTAACAATGCCAAGAATGACGAACTAATCATGTACCACCCACTCTGGGCCTGCATGTGCACAGGAAGTCTGTGGTTCGTCGGGACTTGGAATTCCCGACCTCCAACTTAAGTTTGGGTTTCGTAAAGTACGCTTCAACCACTCATATCAAAATGGTTCTCACCTTCGAGATTCTGACAGAAACTGCTGTATCTCTGTGTTGTACCATCAGTCAATTGCCTCTGCTGCCTCCTTGGCAATTGACGTGTCAGGAGCAGAGAAAGATTCCAGGGTCCCACCAATGGTGCACTGTCCAGATTAGCCATTGCACCTACTTGTCAGTAATGTAATGACTGAAAACCGTTGCTGCAGAGAGCTGAGATTCAGCAGTGCAGCAGCCATTGAGCTATGCCCCCTGCATCAGGAAGATATCCACACTCATTGGTACAACATTACTAATGGTAACTAAGATGGAGCCCATGAGTTACATGCCTCTGTCTCTATTATTGATACTGTCAGCCAGAATTTTACTGCCTCGCCCGCCTGAGGCTCATAAGATCCCACCCGAGGCCAATGGAGAATGGCATTCTGTGAGCTGCACCCACCCTGATTCTGGGGCAGGCATGCTGGTAAAATTCCGGCAGTTTAAGAAGCACCTGTATTGCATCTGAACACTGGGTGGCGCAGTGTTACACCATAACCACCGTTCCTTTCAGTCAGTAGGCCACCCAGTTCGAACAGCAATGATTTGCATTTGTATATTATCTTTAACACAATAAAAATGTCACAATCAAAAACACAAATCAGAGAATGTCCTAAGGAATTCAGGAGGATTAGAGGAACAGAGCTGAAAGGATGGAAAAGAAGCAAAGCGATCCAGATCTGACAAGATCCTGCTCCATATTAAGGATATGCTCGGTGTAAAAATTTGTAGTCAATTTAAACAGCCCTCAAGAGACTCTCCATAACATGTGCCAAGCTTTATATCTGCCTCCTTGTTAAAGGACATGTTGGGATATATTTACAGTTCTGGGTTGAGGACACCAGGGTTGGATACACTTCCAGGCCTCAAACCCATGTCGGTATTGACATGTCTGGTTTTTGACGAGCAGGGAATTCAGGGCTGGGTATAAAGTCACCATCCAATTAAGGACGGTGGGTGCACTCCTGAAGCTGAAGGAACAGTGTGAGCTTCTGTCGGAAGAGAGGGAGAACAACAGGCTGCCTCAAAATGGGAAAGCCCTCCGCAGAGTTTTTAAAATGGCAAAACCGGTTAGAAACCACAGCTGGCAGATGGTCATCATGGACGTGAGGGTGGTGGCAGGTGAGGTGAGGGAGGGGGGGGAGGGGGAAGGGTGCAGGGGCTGGACCGGAGGTGGAGGTGGGGGCACAGTCAACAAGGCAGTCGGCGGCGGGCAGCACCAGGATGGGAGACTGGGTTGTGAAAATCAAGAGTTCATCTCCAAGGCCTTTTGAAAGTTCGGCCCTTTTTTAATATTTCAGTCTTCCCTCTGATCACTGAAATAAAAGCAAAATACTAAGAATGCTGGAAATCTGAAATAAATACACAGGATGCTGGAAAAACTCAGCAGGTCTGGCAGCATCTGGAGAGAGAGAAGCAGAGTTAACGTTTCAAGTTTGTATGACTTTTCAACTCCGTGGATGAGTCATACAGAATCAAAATGTGTTAAGTCAGTTTCTCTCTCCACACATGCTGCCAGACCTGCTGAGGTATATCCAGCATTTTCTGTTTTTACCTCTGACCACTAGATGGCTGTATCCACCTAAACATTGCCTGTGTCATTGAACAGGCAGGTAGCACATCAGCACCTTATGAATCTAGTTCAATTTTAAAAGCTTGGAAAATCCATAATTGTGAGTAATGGGGACCAATCTGCCCCAACCAGGGAAATATCTGCCCATCAACATACTTCCCTTTTTAAAAAAAAATTTTTTGAAATGAACTCAACATTCAAATAAACATAAAATTGCGCCTGGAGGTAATTCTATTATTGTGCAATTAAACACTGCCCCTGACTTTCCTCCTCATCTCCCTGGCCTGGGTGTTGGTCTCAGATGGAGTGTATATTTGTATATCTGGGTGCAGGGCACCTCCCACCTTATTGAAATGCCCTTCTGGTCTCGAAAACCCCCTGAAAATCCTTGGACGATGCATTGGCAATTTAACTTCAAAGCCTTCATTCCTTCTTCCTTTATGGTAAACCTGGAAACTCGAGTTCCAAATGGTCCCGTCAAGAGCCTTCTAGTCATATATCTTCTTTCTGGTTGACAGTCTTGCACTTTTACTGCGGAAATGGTTATATTTGGGCGTTTTGAGTCCAAAGATGTGCGGGTTAGGTGGATTGGCTAGGGTAAATTGCCTCCTAGTGTCCCAAGAAGTATAGGTTTGATGGATTAGCCATGGTAAATGTATGGCGTTAGGGGGATAGGGCGGGGGAGAGGTAAGATACTCTGTCGGAGAGTCGATGCAAACTCAATGGGCCGAATGGCCTCCTGCACTGTAGGGATTCTATGGTTCTACGATTTTTGTAAATTGACTTGAGATTTATGATCACTGTATGAAGACATAATGATGAGACTTTGTGTACCCGAATACTATTGCTGCACTTGTGCACACTTGCACTGAGCTTATGCAAACATTCATAAGTCATAACTTATGGCTTATTCCACCTGTAATAATACTGTGCCCACTTCTGAACTGCAAGAAACGACACTAACCCTCACCAGCTTATTCACACACATCATATTATTTCTGTTTTATACATTGCATTTTAAAGAGAAAAAGAAGGCTGGCGTTCATGTAGTGCTTTTCACAACCTTAGGCTGTCCGAAAATTCTTTGCAGCCAACCAAATGCTTTTCTCCAAGTGTAGTTAATCTTATTCTGTAGAAAATGTAACAGCCAAAGTGACACGCAGCTAGGTCCCACAAGCAACAATGCAATAATGACCAGATAATTGTTTCTTAGGTGGCAGTCAGGGATAAATATTAGCCAGGACACCATTGGAATTTTTCTGCTCTTTTTCAAAATAGTGCCCTTCTTTTGAGATTATGGGTGGGATTTTATGGCCTCACTCGTCCTGAAACCGTAAAATCCCGCCTGAATCAGGGCAGTAAAACTCCAGCCTATGTCTATTTTGATGCCTTCTCCCTTTAAGGGGCAGCGTTTCAATTTATCCCCCAATGTATTGATTTAGCAGCTCTGACGAAGGATCATCCTGACTCGAAATGTTGGCTATTCTCTCTCCACAGATCCTGTCAGACCTGCTGAGATTTTCCACCATTTTCTGTTTTGTGTCAGATTCCAAAATCCGCAGTATTTTGCTTTTATGCCTTTTTTAGTTTATTTGAATCATAGAATCCCAACAGTGCAAAAGGGACCGTTCGGCCCATCGGGTCTGCACCGTCTCTCTGACGGAGTATCTTACGCAGGCCCTCTCCCCTGCCCTATCCCCGTAACCCACGCATTTCCCATGACTAATCCATCCATTTGGTTACCAAGAGAAACACACAGCTTTCCTGTTGATGTTTTCAAGCTTTCTACCCATGTGTAAATATTCAAAAGAGCGCCCTTCTGTTCAACGATTCAATTAAATACCGAGGGCAGGATTTTTCCTTGCAGGCTTTGTTCGGAACCCTGCTGACTGACAGGAATGATGTGGAGATGCCGGCGTTGGACTGGGGTAAGCACAGTAAGAAGTCTCACAACACCAGGTTAAAGTCCAACAGGTTTATTTGGTAGCAAATACCATAAGCTTTCGGAGCAATGCTCCTTCGTCAGATGGAGTGGTCTCTGTTCTCAAACAGGGCACAGACACAGAAATCAAATTACAGAATACTGATTAGAATGCAAATCTCTACAGCCAGCCAGGTCTTAAATGCACAGACAATGTGGGTGGAGGGAGCATTCAACACAGGTTAAAGAGATGTGTATTGTCTCCAGACAGTACAGCTTGTGAAATTGTGCAAGTCCAGGAGTCAAGCTGTGGGGGTTACTGATAATGTGACATAAATCCAACATCCCGGTTTAGACCGTCCTCATGTGTGCGGAACTTGGCTATCAGTTTCTGCTCAGTGACTCTGCGCTGTCGTGTGTCGTGAAGGCCGCCTTGGAGAACGCTTACCTGAAGATCCGAGGCTGAATGCCCGTGACTGCTGAAGTGCTCCCCCACAGGAAGAGAACAGTCTTGCCTGGTGATTGTCGAGCGGTGTTCATTCATCCGTTGTCGTAGCGTCTGCATGGTTTCCCCAATGTACCATGCCTCGGGACATCCTTTCTTGCAGCGTATCAGGTAGACAACGTTGGCCGAGTTGCAAGAGTAGGTACCATGTACCTGGTAGTTGGTGTTCTCACGTGAGATGATGGCATCCATGTTGATGATCCGGCACGTCTTGCAGAGGTTGCTGTGGCAGGGTTGTGTGGTGTCGTGGTCACTGTTCTCCTGTTCTCAGGAGAACAGTGACCACGACACCACACAACCCTGCCACAGCAACCTCTGCAAGACGTGCCGGATCATCAACACGGATGCCATCATCTCACGTGAGAACACCAACGACCAGGTACATGGTACCTACTCTTGCAACTCGGCCAACGTTGTCTACCTGATATGCTGCAAGAAAGGATGTCCCGAGGCATGGTACATTGGGGAAACCATGCAGACGCTACGACAACGGATGAATGAACACCGCTCGACAATCACCAGGCAAGACTGTTCTCTTCCTGTGGGGGAGCACTTCAGCAGTCACGGGCATTCAGCCTCGGATCTTCAGGTAAGCGTTCTCCAAGGCGGCCTTCACGACACACGACAGCGCAGAGTCACTGAGCAGAAACTGATAGCCAAGTTCCGCACACATGAGGACGGTCTAAACCGGGATGTTGGAGTTATGTCACATTATCAGTAACCCCCACAGCTTGACTCCTGGACTTGCACAATTTCACAAGCTGTACTGTCTGGAGACAATACACATCTCTTTAACCTGTGTTGAATGCTCCCTCCACCCACATTGTCTGTGCATTTAAGACCTGGCTGGCTGTAGAGATTTGCATTCTAATCAGTATTCTGTAATTTGATTTCTGTGTCTGTGCCCTGTTTGAGAACAGAGACCACTCCATCTGACGAAGGAGCATTGCTCCGAAAGCTTATGGTATTTGCTACCAAATAAACCTGTTGGACTTTAACCTGGTGTTGTGAGACTTCTTACTGGACTGACAGAAATACAGACCAGAGGCCCGCACTCTGTAGGAAACCCCAGGATAGCCACTTTATGGTCAAAGGGAGAATTAAGAATGGCAGGTGGGCTTTCGACCCCTGCAGGGCAAATCAGAGGCTTCACAACTTGAAAGCAGCAGCAGGTTGCAATGGAGGGTAAACAAGGAAGTGGGTGCTTCAAAATGAAGTCACCCTCTCGCCAACTTTTTAAAATCTAAAGTAAAAAATCTTCTCTTTATATTTCAGCCAAGCCCCCTATGCCACTGCTCTATGGCACCCACCCAGGAAGAAAACCAGTTCAAAGTTGTCAAATCCCAATAAAAGAAAATCAGTAACGGTGAAGTTCCATCAGAAGGTGTACAACAAGAACAGTTCAGACAGGTTTTGCTGGTTTTATTCGTTTGGCAGGTTGCGACTCTGGGCTTGCCCAGGCTGCTGACTCTCTGGTCTGCCAATATGGAGGGGGCACCTCCAGGCAGTTAAACCTTCCCCACCACCTGCAGGAACCTGGGTGGAAAATCCCATTTGACCATCTTTAATTGGCCTGAAAGGGCTCTTAACGAGTGGTGTATTTTCATCCCCCTGCCCCACCAACCCTTCCCCAGCTGGGCCTAAAAGTGAAACCCTTCGGCCGCATAAAAACATAGAAAATAGAAGGAGGAGTAGGCCATTCAGCCCTTCGAGCCTACTCCACCGTTCATTTTGATCATGGCTAATCATCAAAATCAATATCCTGATCCCACCTCCCTCCATCATATCCTTTGATCCCTTTAGCCCTGCCGCAACGTTGGTGAAAACCTTCAGAGAAATGGTACTTAGGTGGTTTCTTCTGGGATTTCAAGCCAGGAGATTGGGGAAAACCCTGTGGAATTTCAAGCCCCTCTATCTTTGCCAAGTAGCTTTCTGACAGAGTTGTTTAAAATTAGCCTGCATCAATTATCATTATGTTATTTATTGCTGCTGATGTTTTTGTCTGTTTGCTCACACAATGTTTCATCAACTTTGAGTTCCTTTGCCATGATCATGTGACATATTTGACTGACCTTTTGTACTTTGAGTTGCATTCATTCATATCCAGCCTCACATTACCTGAATAGACTATTTTTTTCCCAACCTTTGGCCTTGTTTCTGCTTATTCTCTTCCTCAATCACCATATCATGTACAATGATATCTGCTCCTTCACAAGCATCTAATGTGTAATGTTATATTTTGGAACATTTCTGGAACTGAGGCAGTCCCAAAAGACATCCTGCAACACAGTAATATCTGCCAAAAAGCCCTACTCCCTCCGTCATCCTTGTGGAATGATATTTTTTCCTGTGGAGTTTGGAGAAGGTTTTTAAGAAATCATTAAACTTAGAACAGGAAAACCAGACAATATTTCTCAGCTCACCCACCTCCTTGTGATCCTAGAGTACCCCAGCACCGATTCCAATACAATTGCCTCCATTATCCCTTTCATGGATTTATTTCATTTTTTTGTGACAAATAACTTTTCACTCTCCTGAATTTGCATTTACTAGTTTTAACGTGCACTGTGCCATCCTATTGTCAAGGTTTTTTTAGAGTAGTCTTGGGGAATTAATTTTTCTACGCTGCTTATATACATCTACATTAGGTCATTCCTTTGTTGCCTCCTTTCAAGGAAGAAGAGCCCCAAACTTTCCAGTCTAGGACCAGAATTCACCCACGACTGGGATTATCTGGTCCCGCTGCAGTGAATGGGAGATTTGGCTGAGTGCCAAATTCTCCGTTTTCACTGGCAGCGGTAGCGGGGTGTGTGAGACCAGAGAATTCCGGCCTACGTATTTTATCCTAATGCAGTCTTGTGACTCTTCATAGAATCGTAGAATCCTACAGTGCAGAAGGAGGTCATTCGGCCCATTGAGTCTGCACTGACCACAATCCCACTCGGGCCCAATCCCCATAACCCCATGCATTTACCCGAGCTAGTCCCCGTGACACTAAGGGGCAATTTAGCATGGCCAATCCACCTAACCCACACATCTTTGGACTGTGGGGGAAACCTGGAGCACCTGGAGGAAACTCATGCAGACACGGGGAGAATGTGCAAACTCCACACAGACATTGACCCAAGCCAGGAATTGAACCTGGGTCCCTGACGCTGTGAGGCAGCAGTGCTAACCACTGTGCCATCCCTAAGACCATTCCAGAGTCTGGATATCATCCTTACGTATTGGTGACCAGAGCTGACCTTTCAACCCTTACCATCATGTCTGACTGGAGTGTCAATTTTCCACAGGGCACTGGTGACTGAGCTGGCAGTGGTGATCATGGAACCAGAATGAGACCTGAAGAATTCTTTAGGGTAACCCAGTAGAGAAATACTGATCAGAATCTTTGGAGTCCAGGGCAGCACTATTAAAGTATGAAAAATATGAATTAATTTCCTCCATTTGTAACTTTTCAAAATGTGCAAGTTTGTAAAAGTGGCAGTGGTTTTGTTAATTTAGTCCAAATGCCTTAACAAAACTCCAAAACAAACCACACAGCTCACCTTAGAAACAGCAGCCACAAAAAACAGGGAGGGTAATCCTTGTTTCAACATTGCTCTCAGTGCAAGCCACAAGTGTGAGGAGCTAGTTATACCACTGAGCCCAATCACCGAGCACAACATTACATCAAGTACCAATAATCAGAGCCATGTCTTATTTTTTGGACTAAAGAAATTTCAAATATCAAACAAAATAAAAAGACAGAGAATGTACTTTTTTTTGAAAAAAGAGTTACACTTTTAATTTTATAGGAGTTCCCCAGTCTTTGAATCTTAATTTTGTAGTGTTTCATTTCCAGCTTTATAACCCCAGAATTATTTTTTTTCCTGTTTGTCTCCAATCGCCCTCGTTCTGCGGAGGGGTTTGTCACTTTGAAATACACAATTACGCTGGCCCTCAAAAGTTACTGCTCATTTCTTCTTGTTCTAGAACATTGCAGGTTGGGTGTCTCTGTCCAGCTGCCTGGTTAGAGGGCAAATAAATAGAGGTATGAATTTGGGCAAACAGAGCCAATAATATACCCCCAACGCAACCCCATGGATGGATGGGGTGAGGGGTTCTGGGGGATGAGGAGCCAATCCTGGACACACCCGAGCGTGGACTGGTTTAATTTGTCATTTCAAAATGTTTTAATTCCCGATTGGATGTGTAGAAATTATTCTTTATTTTGCATTGAGTTATTTCTTTAGCCAGATGGTAAATACAGAGCTGCTCCTCAGCTGATAGGTTTCAGCTCATGTTAACACACACACACACAGGGAGGATAGCATATGGGCTGGTTGGGAGGAGGTTCAACACTGGCATCATGCCCAGTTTGTGTCTCTTTCCCTATTTGAATTTGGTATCATTTAACTTTGTAAGTGTGGGATTTTGCTGTTTTTCAGATAGGAATCTGCTGATGAAACTTGTTATCCCTGATTTTAAAAACTCACCCCCAGACTTTTGATCCTGCCCAATTGTCAGATGCTACCCTGAAGGGGAGCAATAAGAGGGAGCTTTCCCCCTTTGTTTGTTGATGGGGCGGCATGGTGGCACAGTGGTTACAACTGCTGCCCCACAGCACCAGGGATCCTGGTTCAATTCCCAGCTTGGGTCACTATCTGTGCGGAGTCTGCACGTTTCCCCCCCCGTGTCTGTGTGAGTTTCCTCCGGGTGCTCCAGTTTCTTCCCGCCGTCCGAAAGACATGCTGGTTAGGTGCATTGACCATGCTAAATTCTCCCTCAGTGTACCCGAACAGGCGCTGGAGTGTGGCAACTAGGGGATTTTCACAATAACTTCATTGCATTGTTAATGTAAGCCTACTTGTGACACTAATAAATAAACTTTAAAAAACTTGTTTTGCAAACTTTGCACACTACATTGGATAGTTTCAATATTTAGAAACATCCGGTGCGGGGGGTTTACAGCCTTGCTCGAGCGAGACAGGAAATTCTCGTCTGAGGCCAAGGGATATTTCCATTGTCCGCCCCTCGCCCGCTCCGATTCATTGGCGGGCAAGGTGATAGAATTCTGGCGACACAGACCGGAATGGATCATTTTGGTTCATCCAGCTGGGCCCAGATTAAACAAAAAACAGAATATGCCATTCATTATCTGAATCCCACAACTGAGAGAAATTAAATTCCAAGATTACTTGATACACTTGTAAATTATTGGCGTGGAAAACTTAGCGTCTCACTAGTGCAATAGGGATATCCTTCAGAGGTGGGGGTATATGGCATGTTGAGGGCGAATGCAGAGGAGTTTTCATATTGTTTTCTAGTCATCCTGCACTCACACTGAGGCTGCAGATGTTAATAGGTGCACATGTTCAAAAGACATTTCAATCTCCAGCCCTTGCATCCCATATCTTGATGCATTTGAATGGAAATCCACTCCACTGGGAAATTGTGTCCTCCTGTGGAAATTCTAGCACATTTCCTCAAGCATCCACATTGTTGACAGCTCTGAATTTCCTTGTCTGTGTTTGAGATTCAGCCAGCTTGAAATTCTGAACAGCTTTATCCTTTGAAAGAAGGAGTATGATAGTCAGGATGCTTGGAAAAAGAAATGAATCTTTACATGATATTTCTTCCTTTTACAAGTTCTCCACTATGGAATCAAATCCCAATCTGGACGAAGGAAGCATTTGGATTTACCAAGAAGGATGACGGGGAATTCTGGTAGGACATTTCAGTCCATTGGCTTATACGTTTGTTGTATATCCAGTTGGTAGATAGTGCGGGAAAACGGCATTCAGGTTGATGATCAGCCATAATCTAATTGAATGGCGGCACAGGTTTGACGGGCTGAGTGGCCTACTCCTGTTCCTATGTTCCAGCTAGCACTGTCATAGCACTGTCTTATTTCACAGGATGAAGTTTGATGACTTCTGTAAAAAGTTTGCAACTGTCACAGTTTTGACTCTGGGACCTGACTTTGAGGGTGATGGAGGTGCAGGTAATGACTGGAATTTTATTATACAATTTATTAAGCGATGTTACCCACTTTATGTTGGTGGAGGGAGCTCCTATTCATATTTAAAAATACAATAAGGAAAATAAAACAAAAATCAGCTTTTGGGCTCCTGAGACCAATTGATACATCCACCAAAATGAGGAGGGCCGAGGAGAGGGAGAACAAAAAAAAGATTGAATGCTGAGCTCCAAGCCAGGCCATGTATTAGTTGAGTTGAACCAGGGCCAAAAGTCACTTGGATACCGACAGAAATGAATAGTACAGAAACATGTTTCTGCTGCCCACTATCAGTAGAGTGCCCATTGCCAGATATCTTTAAGTGCTTCATGAGAAAGAGAAGGCAGCAGGCTGGTAGGGGGAAGTTTGGGAGGCCTGTAACTTATAGAACAAGCCAAGAAGCAGATTAGTCATGAAGGCATGTCTGCCATCTTGGAAAGATACATGAGCAAGGCATGAACAGCCATGGCATTAGTACTCTCAGTATAGGACACAATGGCACCTCAATCTTTACGGCAGGTAGCGCTTGCAGGCATCCATGGCTACATCAGAGGAACTGAATTCTCCTCTGTGCCACACTTGATTAGAAAAGTAACTGTCCCCTTATTTATTCACACAGTATATACATACACCTCAGCATCAACCACCAGCAGAGGCAGTTATTTGTTCCAAATTGGTCTTCACGCCACAATATAGAAATCACTGACTAGATACAAGTAGCCATTCATGCGCCTATTGTTAAACAAAAAACATATCCAAGTAGCTAAAACTATGGCCGAAATTTTACCGCCCCGTCCACCATTGGAGCGGGCGAGGGGCGGACAATGGAAAGGTCCGTTGACCTTGGGTGGGATTTTACAGTTTTGGGACCAGCGAGACCATGAAATCCCGCCCTATACCCTTGCTTTTTGGTGTACATATGGACCTAAATATTCTGAACACATACCAGTGTAGAGGAACGGTATCCTCTGTGCAGATTGGAAAGCTGTTACCAATGTACCAGGTAGGGCAGGTAATGACTTCAAACATTTACTTGAGTCTGAATTTACAGGACAGTTAACAAAATACAGGCAAAATTTCTGCTCATTCATCAGTTGATAAAATATCAACAAATTATGTGTTTCAAATGTTCAGGGTAACCACTCCATCTCTATTACCCACTGTCTCCCATCAACTATTTCCTACATCACCAGGCTAGTCTTTCAAAATTAATTTAGCTTCATGCCATTTTAAAATGACATTACTTCTTGCTGTTTGGCCCATTTCTTCAACCTTTTAGAGTTAATTTTTTCCCACTCTTTGAGCTACATTTTACATGTCTCTGCTGGTATGCTTTTGACGGGGGGGGAGGCACGTAAAGTAGGGTGGGTGCCCGGTGGGTGCCCACCCCACCATCTTCTCACCCACCCGAGCTCACCCCCATACTACGGGGGTAAGGTGGGGTCCGAAACCGACAGCCCGCTGGCCATATTTAAATAAATAATCAAGGGTAAACTGGACTTGTTATCACACCAGTTGACATCAATAATATGCTGCCCACACCATAAAACATTTGATATGGGGAAGCCCGATTTTAAAAAAAATCTTCAAAAGCCAGGAAGGAAGGGTGGGGTTCTATCTTTGGGGATACCCTTTGCAGATCGAGGGGTGAGGAAGGGCGAGAGTGGGCAGACCCCAAAGATAGAGCCCTCCCCCTCACCACCTTTGTTCCTACCTGCCTGCTCCATTAAACAGATCCCCATCACACCCTACCCGCAACAGTGGACATGACTGTCCCCGAGATCCATTGGGGATTCTTCTTCACCCTGGTGGCAGCCACGGCAGTGCCCATCAATGTGTTCTTGGTGATGCCGGGACTGATGGAGCTGCTGGCCAATTGGATTGGCCGGCAGCTCCTTGGGGCAGAGGGGTGACAGTCCCACACTGCCCCAATTTAGCTTGCCGCCCACAGTGTGTTATAGCTGAGGGGTGGACAGGCGTAGAGTGGGTTAGCACCACGTCAACTTTGCTTCCGAGAGGATAGGGGCAAGCTATAAGCCCCCTGCCTAACCACCCGCCCCCCCAACCACCGCCCCCCACCCCCCGCCCCATCCCAGCCCCCCACCCTCACTCTCGTAATATTCTACCTTTGTGGTAGTATGTCACCATTTCTTCCACATGTTGAAAGCAATTTAGCTTTCAGAGTAAAACTGGTTTCAAGGACCTGTCAACAACTTTTCTACTCTTCCCAGATGCTGGCAGCTTGCAGGAGGTGAAGGGTCAATGGGTGACTGGAATTAATGCAGGTGGATGCCGGAACAATATGATTGAGTATAGCAGCAACCCTCAGTTTCCCATCACTATCGTTGTCCCAGAAACAGGTGAGAGCCTTTGGTTAAAATGCTTTTGGTCCCCACAATTATGGGAAGTTGTTCGAGGTGCCTCTCATTAATTGTGACTGTCTTTGGGCTCTTCAACACAGGTTAAAAAGGTCTTTGAATAGTTAATATATAGGCAAGAATCGTTCCAGGTAAAAAAAACTAAACGAAAGCAGAAAGAGACAGAAAAAGGCATCAGTTTGGGTGCGTTTGCATAAATGCACAATTTTTCCTTTAGCATTGCAATTTGTCACTGTCATGACTCCCCATGCCTGTGATGACCCCACACATCTACCCCCAGAGGGCAAGGTGTGTGCATGTACCTTCATTGGAATCACATTTCTAGCCCCAGGTGTTTTAAGCACAACTTACTTTTTCTGTAAGAAGTCTCACAACACCAGGTTAAAGTCCAACAGGTTTATTTGGAATCACGAGCTTTCGGAGCGCTGCTCCTTCATCAGGTGAGTGGAGAGGTGGGTTCACAAACATGGCGTATATAGACAAAGAGACAATTGCAAGATAATGGTTGGAATGTGAGTTTTTACAGGTGATCATGTCTTTACAGGTACAGACAGTGTGAGTGGAGAGAGGGATAATCACAGGTTAAAGAGGTGTGAATGTCTCAAGCCAGAACATTGAGTAGGATTTTGCAAGCCCAGGCCAAATGTTGGGGGTTACACATAGTGTGACATGAACCCAAGATCCCGGTTGAGGCCATACTCATGCATTACTTTTTCTGAGCTGGAGCTGCTTGGGTCTTGGTTACATACTGAAGATATATAGCAGGCAATCGGAGCAGAAGATCTTATAGGCAAGCTAGGGGTCACATTAACTACAAAAGGAAGCTACGTTAATACATGAAGATTATGCTGATGGGGTAAGGTGAAGTAGGGTGGAAGGTGGACTGAGTAGAGCTATAAATGCCACAGAGATCAGTTGAGCCAAATAGCCTGTTTTCGTGCTGTAATTTATATGTAAAACTAAATGAAAGCATTCCTCAAATTAAAAAAAGTTGTTAAACAAAATAGGGCAATGAATCCAGGAGGGACAGTAAAGAATCTTTGACAAGGCCCAGAGGATGGAATGAGCGCAGATAGGACATTCAAAGAAAACAAGAGATTTGAGAGTGATAAAATGTGAAGAAATAGAGCATGAAGAAAGGACTTATAGAATCATAGAATTCCTACAGTGCAGAAAGCGGGGCCATTCGGCCTATCGAGTTTTCACCGACTCGCCAATAGACCATCTTACCCAGGCCCACCTCCGCCCTATTCTCTTGATTAGTGTTGGCTTCCCTGAGGGTTCACAGAACAAAAATACATGCTTGCAGCAATACTTACCTGACATTCAAAAACAGGTCTAATGATTTTCAGAGTTGAATTGGAGAACTTTGGCAAGCATACTCCCTCTTTGTCACTTTGCAGGATGAACAAGATCGGAGAATCCTGCCCACTGCACCTCCCTCCAAGGCAAGGTGTGTGCAGGTGGCTTCATTTTGAGTTCCAATCAAATTTCTGGGCCCAGGTGTTTTAAGGACAGGTTTTCATTCAGTACTCTCTTACTTTTTCCCATAAGCAGAACTTATATCTATGTATTTTGTAGATACGGTGGGTGAATTTTCCGGTTCCGCCCGCCATGGAAATCGTAGCGGGCGAGGCAGGGGCGGACAATGCAAAGGTCCGTTGACCTCGGGCAGGATTTTCTGGTTTTGGTGCAGTGCCGCCGGAAAATCCCACCCTGTGTGTCTGAAGATTAATCATTGATCCAGCCACAGTAATCTGTATTCCAGCAACTGCGGGTTATGGTTTCCTTAATATGCCCGAATATCAAAATACGATAATGTTTACAGGCCGAAATAACGGAAGCAATTATTTGAAGTGATAAAGGTTTAAGCATAAAAGTTAAACAATAATGAGAATGGCCCAGTGAGTAATTGTAATTCTCCGTTCCAAACTAAAGAACTATCCTTTGGAGATGGGAAGTAAGTGGGGATACAGGACTTCAGTTATGTGAAGAGATTGGAGAAGCTGGGTTTGTTCTCCTTAGAGCACATAAGGTTAAGGAGATATGTTAACAAGAGTTGTTCAAAATCATGAAGCATTTTTACAGAGTAAATAAGGAGAAATTGTTTCCACTGACTGAAAGGTTAATGCCAGATATAAGATAATTAATGCACCTGATGTGATGTTAAAACAGTTGGTTGTGAATGAAAAGCACGATGGAAGCAGATTCAGTAATAACTTTCAAAAGTGGATTGGATAAAAATTTGAAGGGAACGTTTTTTGCAGGACACTGGATAAAGAGCAGGTGAGTGGGACGAGCAGCAAAACTTTCACAGAGCCCACACAGACGTGATGGGCTGAATGGCCTCTTTCTATGCTGTATGATTCTATTTTTCTACCGACCATCTAAGGAATGGAATTGCTGCCCCAGGTCAGCTGTGAGCAATAGAAGCCACTATATTTTCATTAAGTAAGTGCGGTTGTGATCCAAAGTTAAGATATGCAAAGATTTTACTGAGTCACATAGTTTTGTATGACATTGTAAAATTTGTGAATGTCACTTCACAAACAGTACAGGATTGAAATTCTTCTGCAAAATTAGGACAGTTGGGAGGAGAGTTCTTGATTATAGCAGCTATTGGGAATAAAAAGCCATTCTTAGAACAAGGGATTCTACTGGTGATTAGCCAGACTGCTTCATCTTGTAATATGTTGACCTTTCCATCAATCACAATTCCAGGAATTACCAGTTCTGGAAAACTCTATTCCAGCATTGATTCACAGAATTGTCAAAGTGCAAAAGCAGGCCATTCGGCCCACTGTGTCCACATCAGCTGTCCAAATGAGCACTATGACTTAGTGCCATTTCCCTGCCTTTTCCCCATACCCTTGCTAGTTGTTTCTGATCATATAATCATTTAATGCCCTCTTGAATGCTTCACTTGAACCTGCCTCCACCACACTTCCAGGCAATGCATTCCAAACCCTAACCACTTGCTGTGTGAACTTTTTTTTCTCACATCACATTTGCTTCTTTTACAAATCACTTTAAATCTGTGCCTTCTTCTCTCTGTCAATGTCTCCAATCTATCCTCATAACTGAGGTTTCTCATCCCTGGAACCGTTCCCATAAACCTCTTCTGCACTTTCTCCAATGTGTTCACATCGTTCCTACATTGTGACACCCAGAACTGTGCACAACATTCCAGCTGAGGTCTAATTAGTGTCTTGTATAAGTTCAGCATTCAGCATGGTATGCCATGTCCCTACTAATAAAGCCCAGGATATTATAGCTTTATTAACTGCTCTCTCCACCTGTCTTGCCACCTTCAATGATCAATGCGCATATACACTGAGATCAAAATGCACCACCTCACACTTATCTGCATTGAACTTCATCCCTCATCTATCTGTCCACTACACTAACTCATTTACGTCCTTTTGAAGTTCTGCACTGTCATCCTCTGTTTATAGCAGTCCAAATTTTATATCGCCCACAAACTTTAAAATTGTTCCCTGCACACCAAGATCTCGATCATTAATTTATATCAGGAAAAGCAAGGGTCCCAATACCCTGAGGAACTCCATTACAAAGCTTCCTCCAGATGTAAAAAATATCCATTGACCATTAAACTCTGCTTTCTATTATTCAGCTAATTTTGTATCCACATTGCTACTGTACTTTCATCCCACGAGCTATAAATTTTCTCAAGTCTGTTGTGTGGCACTGTGTCAAATGCCTTTTGAAAGTCCACACACAGCACATCAACAGCATTACCCTCATCAAAACTTTCTGTTACTTCTTCAAAAAACTCCAGGAAGTTAGTTAAACCCTTAGAATGTCCCGTTAGAAGTCCAAGCTTGTTTACGCTGTTTTGAATACTTACAGTAAGAAGTCTCACAAAACCAGGTTAAAGTCCAACAGGTTTATTTGGTATCACGAGCTTTCGGAGCGCTGCTCCTTCATCAGGTGAGTGGAGAGTTGGTGTTGTGAGACTCTTACTGCGCCCACTTCAGTCCAACGCCGGCACCTCCACATCTTGAATACTTGCTGTACTAGGAATGATTATGATGTATGTGGTCCTCACTCAAATCAAAAGATTTGTAGCAATGAGGACAATCCTGAATATGATGACAGTGGTTACACCTATTTGCAGTCCCCATAAAGAGGATGTACGGGTCACTGTAACAGGGGGATGTGATTGTGCCTTTGAGATGTCTCTTTACTGATAATGATTTTATTTTTTATTACACTGAGAAATGTTAATGTATCTTTTTATTCCAATTGCTTTCTTGTTACTTGGAAATAGGCATGGTTTCTTCAGTTGTTCCAATGACATCTGTTCTGTTAAATGAACAGAAATGCTAACAGACTGTTTCTTGGCATGTGCTGTCTGCCACTCCATAGATGATCTTTCAAGCAGTGATGAAGACCATGCTGATGAGGCATGCTATGTTCTGATATCTTTAATTCAGAATTATCGCAGGATGGACAGGCGGCTTGGCATCTCAATGAATCCTATTGGGATCCAAATCTACGAGGTAAGCTGAAAATTTGTTACTTCCTGACAAGGGAGCCACAATACTTTGTTAGAAAATCTATTCATAGAATCCCTACAGTGCAGAAAGTGGCCGTTCGGTCCATCGAGTCTGCATCAACTCTCCGACAGAGCATCGTACCCAGACCCAGCCCATCCCCCTGCCCTATCTACGTAACCCCACATACTTACCCCACTAATCCCCCTAACCTACACATCCTGGGATACCAAGGGTCAATCCACCTAACCTTTGGAATGTGGGAGGAAACTCCGCGGAGCACCTGGAGGAAACCCACACAGACACAGGGAGAACATGCAAACTCCACTCAGACAGTTACCCAAGCTGGGGATCAAACCAGGATCCCTGGCGCTGTGAGGCAGCAGTGATAATCACTGTAATGATTTCTTGTTACGGTGCCTTACTTGATTTGATAAAAAAAAGTAACGTTTGGAAATATTTTCCTTTCTGATTCCTCCCGCAAGAATACTTCCCTCTACATAGGACATTCACACCCAATGAATTGCTTGTAGAAAATTACTGTTACTACAAAGGAAAATGTGGCCAATATTGACTCCTGCTGTGTACTGTTCTAGCAGTGCCAACTATTTTTTAGTTACTCAGCCATGAGTGTGCCTGCACAATAAGTGCCATCAGATTCAGCTCTGCAGGGGCGTCACAGTTCATTAGTTGTCAATAGAGACTGTGAATCAAACCTGGCAAATTCCAATCTGACTTCCACACCATCAAAATAATGTATTGATTTTCTCATTTGCTTTTCAAAAAACACCTTCTGTCAGTTGTGTTTTGTGTGTGTCCAATACAAAGAAGAAAACTTAAGCTGAAATGGAATTGTTATTTCCCCTTTTTTTTCTCACAGTCGTCCAACCCGCAGAAGGTTCTAACCGCAGAGCATTTTACACGTCACAGAACAGTTTCGGATTCAGGAGCCTATGTCGCCCAGAGAAGCATAAACCTCCGTAGCAAACTTGCACCAGGACACTATGTAATCATTCCAAGTACCTTTGCCTCAAACACTGATGGAGCATTTATGCTACGCATATTCACTGACACTCCAATTCAGTTGCATCAGGGATTCAACCTTGTAACAGATGGAATAGATTGAACTTTCATAGCAGCTATGAGGTTTTCCCAGCACAGTGCCGACAGGAAGGGGAAGAAAGGATTCTGCTGATGAGTGATACAGCCAACACACAGGTGTCAACAGTCTAATTTGTGTATACAGCACAAGTACATATAGGGATTGAACATTTATGCATGTGTCAAGTACAGTTGTATACAGGAGGTGTAAGCAACAGGATGACATAAGTCATTAACAGAAGTCTTAACTTTTGCATTTAGTTTTCAACAAGTTTAAGTTTATTTATTAGTGTCACAAATAGGCTTACATTTGCACTGCAATGAAGTTACTGTGAAAATCCCCTAATCGCCTCACTCCGGCAAATGTAATTATTACATAAACAATGGACATAGGCTGCCTATAGGTCAACTCTTCCCTTAATAAAACATTGATTTAATTTCCTATTTAATGCTTTGGTGAGAATTGTGACACTGTAATACATGTGACAATAATAAATCAAATCAAATGCATTGTAAGAAGAGGGAAGATTGACTGACAAGTCAAAGTCAGGTGGTTCCTCCCCAGAAGAATCCAAGGATTCATTTTTCAGTTTTGGTTTAGAGTCAGAAAGCTGTCCTGGTTGTCAAGTGGCAGGCAGGTTTTCTCCCCCTCTCTCCCCTGGGATTGTAAATTCTGCTGGCTAGCTGGAAACAAGGCTTCTTGCCTTTCTGGAGTGAAAATTCTGCTGTTGGTGGTTTGCTAGCCAGTAGCGAGAGTCTGTCTCTCTCTCTCTCTTCCTGGTGTTTTGGGAAGCTGTTCTGACTTCAAGCTTGTATGTGTGTGGATCAAGAGAATGGCAGCATCCAACCAAAGGACTAAGTTCCAGCATCACATGAGCATTTGTATTTTCTGGGCTAACTTTGCGGCAAGGGTTTCGTTTCTGGGATTTGTTTGGTTGGAACGGTATTTAGCTGTTCAGGTTTATACAATATCATGGTTGGTTTTTTTCTTGTTTGTAATTGGTAAGTTGTTGCTAATTTTCTTTCTATACACGCTAACTGTATTCTTAAATAAACTTTGTTTGATAAAAACTCCCTTTGAATCATTCCTGAAGTAAAACACCTGATGCTCACCCTAGCCAAATTCAAAGCCCAAAATTTATGATCCAGGCGACTTCACAAAACACTTTGGAGTTACTGACCTGAACTATAACATTGTTTTATTTTATAATTTACTTCTGCTTGGCAATTTTTAAGTTCCAAGTTATTATGTCCTATTTAGAAATAGAAAATTATTAACCCGTATTTAGTATTAAAAGCTAGTTTAGGCCTGTACTGTAGTTGTCTAATTAGCTCATTCAGTCCATATTGCCATCCAAATTGACCCGATACTCTCATACAATTGATCAATTTGAAAATTTTTAGTATTATAGATCAAACCTGCTGTACCACTCTTGCAAGCCACTCTCCCCAATCTCTCTGGGTCTCTTGGACCCACACACTGACCATTTGCTTGGGTTCATTTCTAGAATGCACTGTGGCCTCCACTGTGTCCGTGTGTAACGTCCAACCACAATTATCTCCCTTCACCCCTCTCCAACACCAACAGACCTATACCCCATAGGTTCTCTGCTTTCCTAGTGTTAGTTTCTGGCATCCCAGTGTCAGAATCCTTCCTTCTTCGCACTTCCAAAATGTATGGGTGCTTTCTGGTCACCAGTGTCAGACAATTTGGACGGCTGCTATCAAATAGTCAGATGTCTATCAAAAACTTCTGCTTCTTCAGAGTCTACAACTCTCTAAAAATTCCACTCTACCTAGTTCTTGATTTGAATGCCCACCCATCTTTTTATAACTCCTTGCCCCTTACCCATACAACAATCTGAGGTCCCTATCTGCTTCAAGAAGACAACCATCATCCCGGTACCCTAAGAAAAACCAAGCAGCGTGCCTTAATGACTATTGGCTGGTGGCTCTGACATCCATCATTATGAAGTGCTTCGAAAGGCTAGTCATGGCACGAATCAATTCCAGCCTCCTAGACTGCCTGGATCCACTACAGTTGTCTACTGCCACAACAGGTCCACAGCAGACACTATCTCCCTGGCCCTGCACTCAACCCTGGAACACCTAGATAACAATATGTCATACTCCTATTTATTGGCCACAGCTCAGCCTTCAACACTACTATTCCCACGAAACTCATCTCCAAACACCGTGGCCTGGGCTTCGGCATCTCCTTTTGCGACCTGAACTTCCTAACTCACAGACCACAATCAGTAAGGATAGGCAACAACACCTCCTCCACTATCATCCTCAACACCAGTGCCCCACAAGGCTGTGTTCTCAGGCCCCTACTATACTCCTTATATACCGATGACAGTGTGGCCAAATTCCCTTCCAATCTGATTTTCAAGTTTGCTGGCGACACCACCGTAGTGGGTCAGATCTCATGACGAGACAGAGTACAGGAATGAGATAGAGAATCTGATGAACCGGTGCAGCAACAATAATCTCTCCCTCAATGTTAACAAAATGAAGGAGATTGTCATCGACTTCAGGAAGTGTAAAGGAGAACATGCCCCTGTCTACATCAACGGGGACGAAGTAGAAAGGGTCGAGAGCTTCAGGTTTTTAGGTGTCCAGATCACCAACAACCTGTCCTGGTCCTCCCATGCCGACACTATAGCTAAGAAGCCCACCAACTCTACTCAGAAGACTCAAGAAATTTGGCATATCAGCTACAACACTCACCAATTTTTACACATGCACCATAGAAAGCATTCTTTCTGCCCAAGACTGCAAGGAACTACAAAAGGTCGTGAACGTAGCCCAATCCATCACGCAAACCAGCCTCCCATCCATTGACTCTGTCTACACTTCCTGCTGCCTCTGCAAAGCAGCCAGCATAATTAAGGACACCACAGACATTCTCTCTTCCATCTTCTTTCTTTAGGAAAAAAATACAAAAGTCTGACGTCATGTATCAACCGACTCAAGAACAGCTTCTTCCCTGCTGCTGTCAGACTTTTGAATGGACCTACCTCGCATTAAGTTGATTTTTCTCTACACCCAAGCTATGACTGTAACACTACATTCTGCACTGTCTCGTCTCCTTCTCGATGAACGGTATGCTTTGGCTGTATAGTGCGCAAGAAACAATACTTTTCACTGTATGTTAATACATGTGACAATAATAAATCAAATCAAAAATCAAATCAAATCAAATCAGTTTACCGCTTTCTATTTCTCTCCTCCAGCACTTGCTCTTCATCTCCCAGCCTGGACTCCTAGGCTCAGCCTCCTTTTTGTTATCAGTGTTCTGCAACAAATCAGTCCTGCAATTGGACACTGTTTTTGAAGCTTTGGCCTAAGGCCTTTCATTTGGTGTTGGTCTACTGATCTAAATTCACATATTTACAGCAGGTTAATTACCCACATTACAGAATATCATCATAAGTCCCAAACTCACTTACGGTAATAAAATATTGTGCCGTTAAAGGTAGTATTTCCCAGCCCCAAGCCCCGTTAGTAATGTTATAGGAAATATACCAGTTATTGCATTTGAATTATTTCCTGTTTAAACTGTAATATTTCACTGCCTAAGAATTTAATCCCACAAGAAGACAATTCATATACCATTGAACCATTAAGGCAAAGGTTTATAAAATGCTTAACCGCTAAAAGCTTTGGAAATGGATTAAGAAAGGTGGGGCTGGAGACAATTCCGTATTATCAGTTTATCATGATTTATCTGAACTGAAATTCACCATATACCAAGGTTTTATGATGGTTGCCTTTGTTTTAAAAGTATCATTTAAACAGTTAACTCAATTGCAAACAGCATTTTTATGTCAATAAAGATGGAATTTATTTTGTGATTTTGATATCCTTGTCTTTGTCTAATTGCATTCTTGGTACTTGATTAAATGAATACATTTTACTACTTGACCTCAAAAACAGATAATAAAACATATGCATTACATATTCTGATTCAGAATGATACAAGCTCTTTATTTTTAACACTTTTGCTAAAGATAATTGCTTGAAGAGTTTGTGAGCTTGTTTCTGTACATCAGTCCCCAGGAGTGAGTTCTTGCAATGGATGCCTAAGTATCTCTATAAGGATCCCACTGGGATTTGTACAAAAATGTTGCAGATTGTACAGAGAACAAAGAACAGTACAGCACAGGATCAGGCCCTTTGGCCCTCCAAGCCTGCGCCGATCACGTTTACCTATCTAGACCAACTGCTTATGTCCCTCTGTTCCCGGTTTGTTCATATGTCTATCAAGATAAGTCTTAAATGTGGCTCACGTAATTGCCTCAACCACCTCACTTGGCAGTGCATTCCAGGCCCCGACCATCCTCTGTGTAAAAAACTTCCCCCGCACATCTCCACTGAACCTTCCCCCGTCTTATCTTGAACTTATGCCCCCTTGTGATTGTCATTTCTGCCCTGGGAAAAAGCTTCCAACTGTTCATCTATAACTCTTGTAATTTTATAAACTTCCATCAGGTCACCCTTCAGCCTCCATCTTTCCAGGGAGAACAATCCCAATCTCTCCTCATACCTAATTTCAACACTAGGGGGCTGATTTTACCAAATCGGCTCTAAGTGCCGGATACGGTCACAAATCAGACCAGTGCCCGGCAGCCGCGCTCCAGCGCCCCCATATGCCTTTTTTCAGCGTGGGTCCAGTGGGTGGGGCCTAGCGTATTTGCATCTGTCAAAGCACCGAACTGCGCATGCGCAAAGCACTCAGCGTGCCTGAACGTGAAAGTCAAAGGCAGCGCTGACAGCACTGCTGTCTGCGCTGCCTTTGACTTTCCCGGGTGGGGGAGGTGGGATGTGACGTCTCTTCCCTGAGGGGGAGGGTAAGGGGGGGATGTGACATCTCTTCCCTGAGAGGGGGGCGGGGGAGGTAGTGGGGGATTTGACGTCTGTTCCCTGAGGGGGGGGGGGGGGTAGAGGTAGGGGGGGATGTGACGTCTCTCCCCTGAGGGGGGGTGTAGTGGGGGATTTGACGTCTATTCCCTTGGGGGGGGGGATGTGACATCTCCGCCCCCCCCCCCCCACCCAGGGGCAGAGACATCACATCCCCCCCCACCCCCCCCTCAGGGAAGAGACGTCACATCCCCCCTACCCCCCCCCTCAGGGAAGAGATGTCACATCCCCCCCCTACCCCCAGGAAAGAGATGACACATCCCCCCCTACCCGCCCCCCCCCCCCTTCAGGGAAGAGATGTCACATCCCCCCCACCAGTGAAGAGACGTCATCCTACCCATCAGGACCCCCGGAGCAAGGCCAGGATCCAGGATCGCAAGATGCTTTCGACGGACACCAGCGATTAAGGTAGGTCGGGGGCCCGATCGCGGAGTGGGGGGGGCTGCTGGCGGGGCCTGCGTCCCAGGGTGGTGCGATCGGGGGTGGGGGGGGGCTGCCGGGGTGGTTCGCGGGGGCGATTCGGCGATTCAGTTGCTGCGTTGAAGCCCTATCGGACTTGAATTCAGCAACACGGTAAATGCGCGGGCGCCGATCGGATCGGAGCCTCGTAAAGTGGGAATCCTTGGGTAAGTTGGGCGTGGGCTTCATTATGCTGATTTAAATGCATGCAAATACATTTAAATCGGCCAGGGCGCGCGCCGGATCGGCGCCCGGATCGGCCATTGGTAAAGACGCGATTGGCCTTGGGTCGGGTCTGGACCGCGTTTTAGGCCTGACGCCCAACTTTACCACGATCGGGCGTGAAATTTTGGTAAAATCAGGCCCTAAGTTTAAACACATAGCTAAGTTCAACACTAAAGGTGGAATATTGAGGCAATAACGGCATGCAAATTAGTGCAGGTGCCAACTGTACCATCAGCCTATCCACTCCTGAGCTCAACCCCATAATATAATAGATTAGGTGTGGCTGGATGGGAGTCTTTTTCTTAATTAAACTGATAAGAACAGATTTTTAAAAAATACTTTTCCAATTCAATCAAATCAAATCCAATTCAGAGTCTCAACAAGTTGAGACATTTCAGATTCCGACTGACAAGACAGGGCGAGCGACCAAACCACCCTGTCTTGGGCCTGATCTACATGAGCCAAGCTGATTGGAGAAGGAGGAGGTTCCTCCTCCAACACTTGAGCTCATTTGCATCTTAGCCAAAAGGCCGAGATGCCGCTTTTAAAAATTGCTTCATATGAAACATATGAAGCTTCAGTGTAACCTAATGACCTCAACCAAGTGCAGCCGATCCATACTACACTTGATCTTAGCCAAAAGGCCGACTGATAAGAACAGATACTACTGGATGGGAGTCACAATATTTAAATAAATCATCAAGGGTCAATCGAGCTCATTAACAAGCCAATTGATCATGATAATACTCTGCCTATGCCACAACATAGTTGGTGTGGACAGTCCGGTGTGAGTGGGCAGGCTGTTAACATTAAAAACTTTTAAAAGGCTGGGAAAGAAACGGGTACAATATTTGGGGCGGTGCCCTTTGCACACCAAGACAGCCTCTTTAAAAACGTTTTCCCCTTCTTTTCTATCTGCCAGTTCTATAAAGGACACCACTCCCAACCCACCTACCAACCTCCCTGCCCAAGACCCTGGACCTACTTGGATCAAGGCTCCATGGGCCTTCTTCTTAGGCCTGTTTGCAGTCTTGACATCCGCTACTAATGAGGTCTTGGCACTGCCAGGACTGTCGGCCAATCTGATTGGCTCCCAAGGGTGGGACTTTCTCCTCAGTCAGGGGCAGGAATCCCCCTGTCAAGCAATTTAGCCTACCCGCAATTTGTTATGGCTGCGGGACGGGCTGGCATGGAGTGTGTCATCTACATGCTGACTTTGCTTCTGGAGGGGGGTGGGGGTTCACACACACACACCCCTCCACCCACCCCATCCCTGTAATATGTTATCACATATCAACTTTTAAGAATAGGTTAGGTGGTGGTTAAAAGATAAGGGAATATAGGATCTGGGAACAAGAAAAGAAGATGGGATTAAAACTACTGTGTGTGTGGAGGATAGGCATGAATACAAACTGGCTGAGTCAAACAGCTTGTTTCTGTATGGTAGTTTCTATGTACTCAGTGCAATCATACAGAGGATCCCTTATACTGTACAAACATTTTCTCCTCCCACTTTAATTTCAGCCTGAAATGTGCATTGGTTCCACATTGCCACAAAAACCCACCTCTGAAACGGAACAGGTTTCAATTATTTTGATTTCGACCCAAAGTTTAGATAACCATACTACAGGAAGCAGTCTTTCATCACTCGGACAGAACACTTTCTGCAACATTTTTTAATCAATAAACAGGGATCCTGAAGTAGAAGGGCAGTGGATCTTGACAAGGTTTTCAGACTTGTTATATTGGGGAAAAAAATCTCTGAAAATTCAATGACATTACGGTCAAATTCGATGTTAACAAGAACACACAGCCACACTCAGGAGATACGCATAGTCTGACCAGGAGAGACTGTCCTGACAGCGTCATGATAAATATTTTCAAAATTAATCGACAAGTTCCCTAAAATAAATTACACACACTTAATGGAGTGGGGGAGGGGGGAGGGGGGGCGGGGGGTGGCGAGATTTTCTGGCCTCCCCGCAGTGTGTGTTTTTCATGCCAGGAGGAGGAGTGCTGTTTGCTGTTGGTGGGATCTTCTGGTCCTGCTGCTGCCAATGAGATTTCCCATTCATTGCGACCCACGCTGCCGGGAACCCCCTGCTGGGGGTGTGCTCTTGGTGGCACCAGAAGATCCCAATGGTGTGAGCAGCCGAAAAGTTCCGGTCAATGTTTTTGATTACGTTCTACACATTGTAAATTAGTCAAAATACCAGAAAATAATGTTCAAAAAGTGGTCACAGAATTTTAGCACTGAAATGGAAATACTTAGCACAACAGGAATATTTTTTTTTAAAAAAGAAAAACTGACAATATTTTCTGGAAAATTAAAAATGATCCTCTATATACTGAAATCTCTTTGTCTGAGCCTGAATACTGCATAAAAGTTTTAAAACAATAGAACAAATCATATTATAAAACCAACCCAAAAAAAAGTGTTATCTGGTTATTAACGTTATTTCAAACAGTTTAGTTGTGTATATAGCTATATCATAAATATATCACAGCTTTTGAAGTTATGAATATTCAAGATAAAATTCTATTTTTCTATACATCTTGTGTCTGCTTAGACAGTGCCCCATTCTGAACTGACAGTACCACAGAATGCCTGTTTGGCTATTTAAAATATGCCATCGCTTTATATAACATGTTAACTCTCTTTCAAACGTTTATATAAAATGAAGACATTTAGAAAATGAGTACTACACCTTGCTACAGTGTTCAAACATTTCATTATTTCCAGGTCACCTCTGATGGGCTGCACTCTGACTCCCCAGTACTTTATTATTTAACATGATTATGTTTAATTCAACACATTTTATAGTCTAGCTGAGCCGCCGACATTTGGAGGCTTCTGAATTCATAATTTATCAAATTGATTTTTCAGCATCAAACAAATCCAACATGAAACTATTTAGAATGAATCCCCTTGGGATGTGTTTTGTGAGCGTCACTGTAACATTGCCTGGTGCATACCAGCACTCGAATTAGGAGCAGAAGTAGCCACTCGGCCCCTCGAGCCTGCTCCTCTAATCGATAAGGTCATGGCTGATCTGCTTGTGACTTCAACTCCACAAGTACCGAAGGAAAGTGGAGGATTTTCAAGGAATGTTTGTCTGGAGCTCTGCATGACAACGTTCCGATGAGACAGGGGGGTGTTGGTAGGGTACGGGAACCGTGGTGCACGAAGGTTGTGATGAACCTGGTGAATAAGAAAAGAGAGGCGTACAGAAGGTTCAGAGAGCTAGGAGGTGTTAAGGATTTAGAGGAGTATACGCGATGTAGGAAGGAGCTTAAGAAGGAAATTAGGAGAGCGAGAAGGGGTCATGAGAAGACCTTGGCGGGTAAGATTAAGGAGAATCCCAAGGCTTTCTACAAATATGTCAAGAGTAAAAGGATGAGATGTGAAGGCATAGGACCCTTAAAAGGTGAAGGGGGAAAAGTTTGTGCGGAACCGTTAGAAATGGCGGAGGTGCTTAATGAATACTTTACCTCGGTATTCACGGTGGAAAGGGATCTGGGTGGTTGTACTGCTGGATTGCGGAGGACAGAAAGGATCGAGCATGTGGACATAAAGAAAGAGGATGTGTTGGAACTATTGAATGGCATCAAGGTTGGTAAGTCGCCGGGACCGGATGGGATGTACCCCAGGTTACTGTGGGAGGCGAGGGAGGAGATTGCGGAGCCTTTGGCGATGATCTTTGCATCGTCGATGGAGACGGGAGAGGTTCCGGAGGATTGGAGGATTGCAGATGTGGTCCCTATATTCAAGAAAGGGAACAGGGACAGCCCGGGAAATTACCGACCGGTGAGTCTAACCTCAGTGGTTGGTAAGTTGATGGAGAGGATCCTGAGAGACAGGATTTATGATCATCTAGAGAAGTTTAGTATGATCAAAAGTAGTCAGCACGGCTTTGTCAGGGGCAGGTCGTGCCTTACGAGCCTGGTTGAGTTCTTTGAAAATGTGACCAAGCACATTGACGAAGGAAGAGCGGTGGATGTGGTCTATATGGACTTCAGCAAAGCGTTCGATAAGGTCCCCCATGCAAGACTTCTTTAGAAAGTGAGAGGGCATGGGATCCAAGGGGCTGTTGCCTTGTGGATCCAGAACTGGCTTGCCTGCAGAAGGCAGAGAGTGGCTGTGGAGGGGTCTTTCTCTGCATGGAGGTCAGTGACCAGTGGAGTGCCCCAGGGATCTGTTCTGGGACCCTTGCTGTTTGTCATTTTCATAAATGACCTGGATGAGGAAGTGGAGGGATGGGTTGGTAAGTTTGCTGACGACACCAAGGTAGGTGGTGTTGTGGATAGTTTGGAGGGATGTCAGAAGTTGCAGCGAGACATAGATAGAATGCAAGACTGGGCGGAGAAGTGGCAGATGGACTTCAACCCGGATAAGTGTGTAGTGATCCATTTTGGCAGATCCAATGGGATGGAGCAGCAGTATAAAATGAAGGGTACCATTCTTAGCAGTGTAGAGGATCAGAAGGACCTTGGGGTCCGGGTCCATAGGACTCTTAAATCGGCCTCGCAGGTGGAGGATGCGGTCAAGAAGGCGTATGGCGTACTAGCCTTCATTAATCGAGGGATTGAGTTTAGGAGTCGGGAGATAATGCTGCAGCTTTATAGGACCCTGGTTAGACCCCACTTGGAGTACTGCGCGCAGTTCTGGTCACCTCATTACAGGAAAGATGTTGAAGCCATTGAAAGGGTGCAGAGGAGATTTACAAGGATGTTGCCTGGATTGGGGGGCATGCCTTATGAGGATAGGTTGAGGGAGCTTGGTCTCTTTTCCCTGGAGAGACGAAGGATGAGAGGTGACCTGATAGAGGTTTACAAGATGTTGAGGGGTCTGGATAGGGTGGACTCTCAGAGGCTATTTCCAAGGGCTGAAATGGTTGCTACGAGAGGACACAGGTTTAAGGTGCTGGGGGGTAGGTACAGGGGGGATGTCAGGGGTAAGTTTTTCACTCAGAGGGTGGTGGATGAGTGGAATCGGCTGACGTCGGTGGTGGTGGAGGCAAACTCGTTGGGGTCTTTTAAGAGACTTCTGGATGAGTACATGGGATTTAATGGGATTGAGGGCTATAGATAGGCCTAGAGGTGGGGATGTGATCGGCGCAACTTGTGGGCCGAAGGGCCTGTTTGTGCTGTGGCTTTCTATGTTCTATGTTCTTGCCTACCCCCGACAACCTTTCAATGCCCCCCACTCTTGTCTGATGGCAAACAGTTGCCCAATATAGTTTGAAGTGAGGTAGTGTAAGATTACAAAATTTTCTGTAGCATTAAGTGTTTAGACAAAAAATTGCAAAAATTGTCCTTCAGTTTTTCATATCGTCCACAACATCATTAGATTTTAAAAAAAGCCGCCATTCAAAATATTAGGTACAGATTTCAAAAATATGCAAACATTTAAGCCCATCCAGCTATCGAGAATTCCATATTAATTGAACGGGACCAGTTATGTTCAAAGGAACTAAAGGTCCCTCTTCTGCTCTTCATTAAAAAATCCAAGCACCAGGATTGTGGATGGAACACCACACTGCAATGTTACTTTTCCTTCTTCATTTCTCTGCTAGAATTCAGAAAATCACTTCTTAGTAGCCGGTAAAAGAGCACAATATTCATCAGAGTCATGATGGCCATCCCCACACTGCCGACGCTGTAGGTTACTAGGGGGATGTTGTCACGATTTAGGACGAGCCAGCGTGTCATCCAGGCCAGCGTGCTGATGCGGAAGATGACGTAGGTCCCGAGATTGATGATGCTGTTGACACGGAAGCAAGTGGTTTTGCGCATATTGGCCATCAGAAGAATCTGCCGCAGGTGGAGGAAGATCGAGTTGATTTCGACCAGCAAGGCCACAACAGCGAACCCAATGTAGCTGCAGAGGCTTACCGCAATTCCAAAGCAGGTGATTACCTAAGGAAATAAACAACAGTTTAGTATTTCATGAAACATGGAGGTCAGAATTCAGGAAGACTTCAGAAAGTCCAAGAGTACAGAACATTCAAATCAATGACCAATTACACATTCCAATCTCTTAATGGATGCTATGAGCACCATTCCTAGCCTTTATCATCACTATTTACATTCCCTTTGTTTTTTTCTCTATGTCATCAATTCCAGTCTTCCCCCTCGCCCTCGGTGTAAAATTCGCCCTATTTTCTTTGTCTTCAGCTCTGAGGAAGAGTCATCCAGGATTGAAATGTTAGCTTGGTTCTCTCTCTACAGATGCTGTCAGACCTGCTGAGATTTTCCAGTATGTTCTGTCCAACATCCGTAGTATTTTGCCTTTGCCTTATTCAAACCAATGGGTTTGCTCACCACTGACTTGGTCATTTATGCATTATTTCCTCAGTGCCTTACTAATCAGAAAGATTAGGTAAACATCAGTTTTGCAATCTAGAGAGATGGTTAAAAGGTAAGTCGTGAGATGCATAAATTTTCTAAAAATATATTATAGATGAGGGACTTGAGTTAAGCCATGAATGCAGGAGTACTAGAGCAAACTGGATTAATGTGAAATAGAAATCTAAACCAGAGATTTAAAACAGAAGTTAGGAAGGAATTCTTGAAACAATCGATCAGGCAAGTTCGTAGTCAAACTCATTGATGTTGTTCCAAAAGTTACATTGGGAGAGTACAAGCTTGATGGGAGCCAGGGGATGCAAATTGTTTTTGACAAATTTCTTAGAGTTCTTTCAGGAGGTAACAAGTGGAATGGATAAAGGGGTACCAGTTTATTTTGAGCATCCAAAAGACATTTGATAAGGTGCCATATAAAGGTTTACTACATAAAATAAGAGCTCATGGTGTTATCAAGGGCAATTAGGGATGGGCAATAACTGCTGGCCTAGTCAGCGACGGCCACATCCCATGAATAAATACAAAAAGGTCAGTCACAATCTCATTGAATGGTGGAGCAGGCTTGAGGGGCCGAATGGTCTACTCCTGCTCCAATTTCTTATGTTCTTATGATGGGCTGAATGGGCTTTTGGCTTTCCTTATGTTAGCTGATTAATAATGCAACTTGTGGAGATACAAATAAGACCAAAAATGCTAGCAATCAATCAGTAAATGACAGAAAGGCACAGTGCTGTCAGCTTCCAAAGCAGCCAGACTAATATTTGCTTGGAAATCTTCAGCTGAAAATTTTAAACTACTTTTCTCTTTCAGGTTTCCATTAATGTTTCCAATTCGAGCTCTTTATCTTTTTCAATGTAATTTGCATCATATTTATTCCCTTGTGTGCCGTCCAGTCACCCATATGTTTAAAAGATTCTTGCTTGTCTAACAGGCTCAGCTGTTGAATGGTAATTGTGTAGCAATAGTACTGCTGTAGTCAATTAATTACAACATTATATTGGATCTCAGGGTATTTGCTGTGGATTAGCCTTTAACCCCTGAACAGTCCACAGCCTCTCCTTGCAGCAGCTGTTCAATGCCATTTAAATGTTCGTTTGCACCAACAATATGTTATGCCTGATAAGTAAAACTAGTAAACCAGTCATTTTAAACAACCACACAGCACTGCAGCATCACACTGGTGGCTTCATAACTGTCGCGTTATTAATAAGAAAGTAATGACTGAATCATGGCAATAAGCAGCTGGTTGCATTATTGCAGAGTTTTCTCTTTTAAAAAGCAAATTAAATTTAAAAAATAATCATGCCCACCATAATGTAGTTGCTTCACCGGCTTTCTAGCGTGTGAATGAGTTCGATTTCATTCATTCAACAATAGCAGAAGTTAGCATTGCACAAGGCAGGGAGAGGTCAGGTGGGGGTATTGGGTGGGTGGGGAAGGGAAAGGGGGAAGGGGGGTTGGGGAAAAGGGGAGGGGGATCAGGGGAATGGCGGCAGGGAAGGGGGTGAGGAAAGGGGAGCAGGGACAAAGGTGGGGTGGGAAGGGGCACTCTCAACCACGAGCCTGTCATTGTACTGCACACATCCTAGATGCACAGTAAAAAGTCTCACAACACCAGGTTAAAGTCCAATAGGTTTATTTGGTAGCACGAGCTTTCGGAGCACTGCCCTTCAAGTGAAGGGGCAGTGCTCCGAAAGCTCGTGCTACCAAATAAACCTATTGGACTTTAACCTGGTGTTGTGAGACTTCTTACTGTGCCTATCCCAGTCCAACGCTGGCATCTCCACATCATCCTAGATTAAGGTAGAGGGAAAATGGGTACTGAGCAAGGGTGTGTCTGGCTCCACACCCAGAAGCAGTTGGTCACCTGGGCAAGGTGAATGTCAGAAAAGCGGACAAGTCAGAACAGGTGACTATAAAGAAACCTGCCCAATGTTTCCTTCCACATGTTTTAGAAATAATGAATGCGCAGATCCTTTGGAACTAGACTAGTTTCTGAGGTTATATGGACACAAAAGACATTGACCTCAGAACAAATCAACTTGTTTCGTGAGCTTGTACGTGCAGTTTTTAACTTTGCTGTGGATGCTCTGCTTAAGCAGCGAAGACAGACAGTGGTCTGAATTTTCATCCTTGTGGTGGGAGTTGGGAAAATTACCGGCTCAGCCTACCTGCTTCAAAAGGAATTGCCGGCAACATTGGCATCTTCATTGCTGAAGGTAGAGGCAGGCTGGAGTAGGCCAGTCAACCCGGGAAAAGATTTGGAAGCATCCACAGGGGCTGCCAAGTGTGGGGGTAGGCTGCTTAAAATGCCCACCGTGGTAAAGTGGAACTTTGTCCTAGTTAAAATAAAATCTCAAAGGTCCTCCAGCCCTCACACTCCAAATACTCCCCATACCCCAACCATGCCACCCACCCCCTATGGCCCCTCATACATCCCATGCCAAACTCTGCCCTTCCAGCCAATCCCTATAGTCCTCAAACCTTCAATGATATCCAGTGGCACTTCTATACCCATTTACTGTATAGAACCTGTAGAGTCAGTAGGTGATGTAAAAAGGTTTTAAAGAGTAATTCATTTATAGTTTCCTAACATTTCAAAAAAAATAATTTCGGTAGAAGGCAATAAAGCTGTCAATCATCCACCCCCTTTAGAGTATCAATAACAAAAACCACAAACCTTTGAAACTACCCAACCTTGTGAAAGTACATACTGTGAAATTGACAACAGAGGTCAGAGTTTGAACTGTCAATCAAGCAATGATTTTCCTAGGGCATAGGTGTTAGGTAGGGTGGGTAACAGGGCAGATCTTGGCATATGGGGCATGAGGGGCCATAGAGTGCAAGTGAAAGGGCAGAGCTTGGCATAACAGGCATGAGGAGGATCTTTCAAACCTACCTATTATAAAGGTACCCGTGTGTAAACTAGGCGTTACAACTGCTGAAGGGCTGTGAGCCATGACTCTTTAAAAACTCAGCCTGACTATGAAAATTGCAGAGTAGGAGCAGGCCAGGTTGGGACTGCCAGGTGCGGGCTTTTGACAGGAACCGGCCCACATTCTTAAAAGGCCCTCCAAAAGTTAGATAGCCCAGGAATGGGGTTGGGAATCCCAGAAACGGGACCCATCTGCTACTTTTAAAGGGTCCCTGAGTCATGTCGAATCAGCTGAAATCCAGGCCAGTGTTTCAGACCAGCAGGCTTTCTAACCTGAGGAAGATTCAACCAAGGGCTGCATGTGTCATGCATCATTGAACAGGGGGTGTTAAGGGGCTGATTAACACTCAGAAAGTTTTGGGGCAAATATATATATTGTATCAGCAAATATTAAGGTAAGTATAGGTCTTTGGAAATTGCCACTGACTTCATAAATGAAGATTTTACCCTCAAAATGATTGAATTGGAAAGAGAAAACGAGGAATAATGACATTTTGTAGTTCAACATCCATTTTTTCCTTTGTGGTTTTCTTTTTACTGGACCCTTTTCAGAATCTAGAAGTTAGCCTCAACAATCATACCCTAAATATTCCATTATTCTTTTGGTGATGTAATGCATGGTGTAATGACTGAAAATAGCTTTTCAAACTGAACATTCAGAAACAAATCTGACATGAGGCCCAGTACAAGTGTCTGCTGGGGACCAATAGTCACACCATGTCCATGATTATTGATTATAGAATGTCCCACTCTTGATTGTTAACTAGGCTGAACACCAGGGGTCAGCAGACAATGACTGTGCCACAAATACAATGGTCTGAGTCAAGAAACTGAACACATGTAACATGAACAATTACAAAAAATATATTTGGTCTAAAATTCAAATATTTTCCATTTGTTTCCCCTCTCCCATGTGAATCTTCCAATATTTTTGATGGCTAGCTTTTCCTACTAACAGTATTTAAGGACTAATAGCGTCTATACAATATCATCAGATTGTACAAACACGGCTCTGCAAATCTTACAAAGTATACCAATATATACATTTTATGGTTACACCTAACTATAATTTAATTTTGGAATTGAAGCCTCTGCCAAATTTTACTATTGTTCTTGGAAAAGATAATGATATACTTGAAAACATCAGGAATTCAGACTGGAGACAGATTGCTGCTGCTCCTTTAACAGCACCTTCCAAACCTGAAATTTCAGTGACAGCAGAAGGACAGCGATGTCTACATCCCGTGAAAGAATAAAAAAAGCACTGAGGCTTTGAAACCTGTGATGTACAATGTAACCCACATGGATCGCCCAAGAATCTTTTTATTATTTGTTCATGGGATGAGTGTCACTGGCACGGCCAGCATTTATTGCCTATTTGTTTAAATCATGGATAGATGGATTCCTGATCGGTAAGGGAATTAGGGGTTATAAGGATCAGGCGGGTAAGTGGAACTGATCCACTTCAGATCAGCCATGATCTTATTGAATGGCGGGGCAGGCTCGAGGGGCTAGATGGCCTACTCCTGCTCCTATTTCTTATGTTCTTATGATCTCTAACTGCCCTTGAGAAGTTGGTGATGAGCCGCCTTTTGAGTCACTGCAATCTATCTGGCATTAGGTACACCCACAGTGCTAATAGGGAGGGGGAGTTCCAGAATTTTGACCCAGCGATAGTGAAGGAACAGCAATATATTTCCAAGACAGAATGGAGGTGGTGGTGAACTTCCAGGTGGTGGTGTTCCCATGCGTTTGTTGTCATTGTCCTCCTCGATGGTAGTGGTCATGGGTTTGGAAGGTGCTGCCTAAGGAACATGGGTGAGTTCCTGCAGTGCATCTTGTAGATGGTACACATTGCTGCTATTCTGCATCAGTGGTGCAGGGAGTGAATGTTGGGGTTCCAATCAAGCGGGCTGCTTTGTCCTGGATGGTGTCAAGCTTCTTGAGTGTTGTTGCACACAACCAGGTAAGTAGAGTATTCCATCACACCCCTGACAAAAGAATAAGCAGGACCAAGCAATGCAAATAAAGTTTTACTGCAATGCATATTTGCGACCTAACATGCATGAGACTCACCATTAGCTCCAATCACTTTAATTTCTACATTTTTCCAATATTTTGCTGTAAAGCTTCATAATGATGTATGTGTGACTCAAACTGCAACCAATTACTTTATCAGCACTGCTCTGCAGCAAGCTTCTGTGCTCCCTCGCTGGACTCATATGAGTTCTTATCAAAAACTGTGGTATATAATTTGACCCGGAGTATAAGATGACCCAATTTTTCAACCCCAAAAGTCATGGTGTACAAGTCAACCCTATTTTCAGTCATGTCAGGCCACACTCACATTAGTAGTCAGCCTCAATTTTTTACCCCACTGATGCACATTTTCCTTACTAGCTTATAATGGGGTGCAAGGGGTCAAGCAGGTGACACAGGCAGTGTTGCAACATTGTGCGTGAGTTTAAGACATGCCCACTCTGTCAGATGCTAGTGACATGCCAAAATGATGAGGACCCACACCCATGCTGGTGGTTCAATTTTATGATCAATTGCACTCCCCATTTTTGGAAGGGGGCTTCAAAGTTCAACTTCTACACTGACCTTTACAGTATTTTCTTTTCAAAAACTACAGATATGTAACTGCACAAACTGTTCCTGTAGTAGAGGGTCTGAAAAGCCCAGATTTTTCATTAACTGTAACGGAGAGGATATCAGTGCTCACTGTAATTCTTCAGCATATCAGACAACTTCTGGAGTCCACTTATGTGCAATTAAACATGGATATCCAGAGGTTGATGTCCAATTAGCCCTGCTCCTCACAAGCTTCACTACACTGGTTTCTCAGCAAGAAACTCACATTGAAATGGATTCACAAGCATGAAGTTGCTGTACTTACTCACTCACCATGCCAGAAAAAGTAGAGGCTGATGCATTCAAGTGCAAATAAATGTTTAATGGCACAATAAGATTAATTACCACCAAATAGCCTCTCTGGCTCTGAAAAACGCTATTTTAAAACTTTAGAGTCTCATTCCATCATAATGCAATCATTTCAATTTTAAAAAAATGCTTTACTGGTCCCGCCGCTGTCGATGGGGTTTCTCATTGACTGCACGCCTCACCACCAGGAAACCTGCAGTAACTGGGGATGCACTGTCAAATGGCTGAAATTTTCCAACCATTATCAATAAAAATTTGACCTGGAGCCGCAGGACAAAATACCAGGACAAAAGAGCCAGAGCTTGATATGATGCTCCTTGTTATAAGGAGGATCTCAATAGAACAAAAAAAGTTGGGGAAAGGTTTAGGGAAGGAACTCCAGAGTTGAAGACCAAAAAGCTGAGGGCATGGCTGCCAATAGTGGAGCAATTAAAATCAGGGATATGCAAGAATTGGAACAATGCAAAAATTGTAACTCAAGCCTCTGTATTACTGAAAGACTACAATGTATTTCAGGCCACTGTGCTATCCGGTTGCCTGTGCAATGTCATTTCATTAAGATTTGAAACTTTAGTAATGGTACCTCAATCATAGTTTCACTACCCTTCCAAAACAGTGTGGAGTTAGGGAGAATTAAAAAGAGTGAAGGAGCAGTTCTTGCTCATGATTCTACGAGGGACATTTGTTTGTGGAACTTAAAGGCGACAAGGCTAACTCAACAATCCTGTGCCTCCAGGGTGATGACCTGCTCCAAGGAAGAGTGGACCACAGATTGGATCACAAATGTGTGGTCTCATCTCCAACCACGCACATTTTCTTGTAATGCCTTGCAGGGAGCAGGGACGCACCGGCTCATTTTTTGAAGACACAAAGTCCACAACTTCTTCAGTACTTGCCGGCGAATCTCGGTCAAATAAAAATTAAAATGGTATGCATCACTTTATGAATACAAGAAAAGGCTGTGGTTTGCCTGGATGTTCCGCCAGTCCATTATGTACAAAAAAATAACTTTTCTTTTAGGCAGCGGTAAGGTGAAATATCACAATTTAAACATTTTTAAAAACCTTGTGCTGACAACTTTGACTGAAAAAGAACAACAACAGCAATAAAAAATGTTTACATAAAACTACAATTCAGGCTGGAATACATTTTGGGACTTGTGAAAGATGCAATATAAATGCAAGTCTTTACTTTCCAACATTCAAACTATTGTGTTAAATGGATCCAAGCCAGATAGTGAAGTATGCAACAAGACACACATATTTTCTTTGCTATTTGGCCTATTCACAGGATGCAGCATGAGCGATCTCTGACTCCGAACTACTAATCCAGTGTCCCAATGAACTCTCTTTATATGTGATCTCAGTCTTCAATGAAACAATACCTATCACCAATGTATCTTTCGTAAATAATCAGGCAACCACAACTAACATTGTGAGGTGAACAGTGAAAGACTTGGTTCATGTACCATTGTTACTGCAGGGCAAGAATTTTCCTTGGAAAATATTTTTAAATGTTTCGGGAAAAGTCTGCACATTTCACACATATTTCACAAACATTATTCATACACATTTGGTAGGCTTGAGTTGTCTCAATATAGTAAGACGCAAGGGTTTACACAAAGTAAACAGTAAAAATCAAAATCTTAGAGAAGTTCTTGGAAAAATATCACAGTCAAGTAGGAGGCACCAAGCATTGCTGCAGTTTCTTTTGGCCATCTTAGATCGTAGAAGCTGGAGGTGCCAATCCTTTTGGCTCATCCAACATTGTAGGTAATTTTTAACAGAATTATTGTAGGGAAGGCAAACTTCAGGCTAAGCCTTATAGTGAAAAACATCTTTGAGAAGGAAAGTGTAGGACAGGAACTGAGATGAGAGTAAATCAAGTAGTGGTGAAGAGATGGTAAAGTCAAACGTTAGAGATTGTAGGAGAAAGGAAAGACTGAGAACAGAAGTTCCACATTTTGGAGGCACTGGTAAAAAGGATGAACTGCACAAGGAGACAATCTGTGAGCCCTGATTTCAATACAGTAGAGACTTGTGCGTGGAAATGCTACTAATTGTCACTAACATCACTGCATCTAAAGACAAAGTCAATGTGATTATGGAATAGCTCTCCTCGTGATCTTTAGCAGACAGGATACATCAGATTGATCATGTGAGTGGTACCACATGTTAGACTTTTGCAAGACTCGTGACAAGGTTATTTATTTCACTGTGTACAATATAGTGCCATTATTACACAATCAAGTACAGTACAATGGACGTCTGTTATTCCAGTGCATAGTTTTCATAATGGGAGTAACTGGACACAAGTTCAAATTCTAAATGATTTAGAATAATCCACTGCACAATGTAAACATCTTCATTACATAACTTGAATTTTCATACCAAGAAGATGAGACTCAAGTAAACACTGTGCAGGGGCTAAAGAACAAATCTGTTTGAGATCAGCTAGCAGCACTGAACCTCAGACATTATTGTTGACTAATAGCACCAACACACTGGATAAACTCAGTGAATCATCGGAGGAGTTCCTCAACAAAACAAAGTTTTATTTGAAACCTAGCACAAACAACCCTCACGAATGTAAAATGTAATTCTCTATAACAATAATAGTTTTGGACTTAAAAGAGGGAAAAACTTTTTAAAGAAAACAGTGAGTGGTTAGGATCAGGAATGCATTGCCTGGGAGTGTGGTAAAGGCAGATTCAATTCTGGTTTTCAAAAAGGAATTAGGTGATTTATATTTACAGGGATGCAGCGATAAGGCTGGGGAGTGGTACTAGCTGAATTGTTCCTGCCAAGAGCCAGCATAGACACGATGGGCCAAATAGTCTACTTTAATGATTCTATATATAGGCCAGTCAAACAAGGCACAACAAACCCCACTTTAAATGATGTGTATTTTGGTTCAAAATTTATCCATTTTGATATTTCCACTCTTGAATAAACATAGCTTGTGTTAAAAATTAATTTACAAACTGTCCAATCCTTGGTGATGATCAATTTCAGTCTTATCATTATTGAAGCACTGATCGTGACAGACTCCCATTAATATCTACAACATCCATGCAATGGGGACGAGAGTTCATCATCATTCTTATTCATTTTCATTTATAGTTTTGATTGACTACAACAGCAAAAACAGTTCACCTCTATCCACATGTTCCACCACTTAAATTACTTGGGTTAAATTCCAGTTAGCAGCATTGCTGTGACATTTTTATGCTAAATAAGAATGAAGAGGCCTGAAGGCAAACAAGTGGCATGCTGATTACCCATGTAAACCTCAAGTGTTACAACTGCTTTCCGTGCCAGGGTCAGCTGCAGCTACAATCAAACAATAGTCAGCTATATAAAGCAGTCAGCACTAGCAGCGTAATTCAGTAGTAAACAGCTCAATGATTAGACCACTTTTCTCTGCAGAACTCATCAGTGTTGCACAATTATGCTTGTTCACTGGAGACTGGTTGTCAGTCAGACCGGGAAACTACTAAGGTTCACGTTGATATGACAAGCGGCCGATGAATTCACAATATGTAACCTCATTGTTAAATGTGCTCCAAGTGACCCTACTACCACTGCTAAAAAAAACAATGACCGCCTGCGATCAAACCTGTGCTGTACCCGGCAGGAAGATCTCTGATAGCCTCGCGCTACTCAGGGATACGATCGCCTACGTGCAGGACAGGCAGGTGGACACCTGCCTCATCAGTCTAGACCAGGAGAAGGCGTTTGACAGAATATCGCACAGCTACATGATGGATGTGCTCTCCAAAATGGTGTTTGGGGAGGAAATCTGCAATTGGATCCAACTGCTCTACACAGACATCAGTAGCGCAGTTTCAATCAATGGGTGGGAATCAGATATGTTTCAAATCAGGTCTGGAGTCAGGCAGGGCTGCCCTCTCTCCTCCGTCCTTTTTGTGTGTTGCATTGAACCCTTTGCCGAGGCCCTCAGAAGCGACCCAGGCATCAAAGGGGTTACAATCCCAGGCAGCGGAGGGACGCAAGTCAAAGCCTCCCTCTACATGGATGACGTGGCTGTTTTCTGCTCGGACCCCTCGTCTGTTCGCAGGCTTCTTCGAGTCTGTGAGCAGTTCGAGCTGGCCTCGGGGGCCAAAGTCAACCAGGGTAAGAGTGAGGCCATGTTCTTTGGGAACTGGCCTGACACATCCTTTGTCCCTTTCACCATTAGGGTAGACTACCTCAAGGTGCTGGGGATATGGTTCGGAGCGGCAGGGGCATGCGCCAAAAACTGGGAGGAGCGCATCGCCAAAACCAGACAAAAATTGGGATTGTGGGAGCAACGCTCCCTCTCCATTACTGGGAAGAACCTTGTGATCCGATGCGAGGTTCTGTCCGTGTTGTTGTACGTGGCGCAGGTGTGGCCTCTCCCCAAGCAGCAGTGACCCGGGCCATCTTCAAGTTCATCTGGAGATCAAAGATGGATCGTGTCCGCAGGGAGACGATGCACAAATCTCCAGAGAACGGAGGGAAAAACGTTCCCAACGCCACCCTCATCCTGATGGCCACCTTTGTGTGCGGCTGCATCAAGCTGTGTGTAGATCCTCGGTACAGTAACAGCAAGTGCCACTATTTTTTGAGGTTCTACCTGTCCCAAGTGTTGCGGAGGATGGGTCTGGCCACATTGCCGCGGAACGCTCCAAGTAGTTGGACCGTACCGCAGCACCTGTCCTTCGTGGAGAAATTCTTCCGGAAACACACCTTTGACCACATGGCTATCAAGCAGTGGTCAGCACGTAATGTCCTTGAGGCCCTGAGAGAAAAGGAGACGGCAGATCCTGTCGGATGGTTCCCTGAGCGGACTGTCAATGTCATTTGGCAGAATGCCTCATCACCAGAACTCACAAACAAGCACCAAGACCTGGCTTGGCTGGTGGTGAGAAGGGCACTCCCCGTCAGATCCTTTATGCACGCCCGAGGGCTCAACCTCACCGCACGCTGCCCTCGAAGCGGCTGCGGGGCTGATGAGACGGTCGCACACCTCCTTGTGGAATGTGCCTTTGCAAAGAAGGTCTGGAGTGAGATGCAGTGGTATTTGTCGCGGTTCGTCCCGAGCAGCTTGGTGACGCAGGACTCTGTGCTCTACGGGCTGTTTCCGGGGACGCACACCGAGACAAATATCAACTGCTGCTGGAGGGTCATCAACTCGGTGAAGGACGTGCTTTGGTCCGCCCGAAACTTGCTGATCTTCTAGCTGAAAGAATTGTCCTCGACCGAGTGTTGCAGACTGGCACATTCCAAGGTCCAGGACTACGTGCTCAGGGACGCGCTCAAGCTTGGGGCAGCCGCCGCCAAGGCACAATGGGGAAAGGCCACCGTGTAAAGCGTCTCAACCGAGGCAGACCGAGGGCCGGGTAACTGCAGAATACCCTCGGCCTGCGTAACTGTGTGCCAATCTGAAAAATAACGGCACACAGTAAACTCTGACACATGTATATAGTTTTAAGAAACGAAATGTAACGAAATGTAATGTTTTGTAAATAAGCACTGTGTTGTACTGTAAAAATGATTCTTTTTTTGCACTGTTTATGACTTTTGGATCTGTCATTTTGCAATGTTTTATTGGAGAGTTTTGTTTTGTGAATAAAGTATATTTTTGAAATAAAAAAAAACAATGACCGCCTGCCTTACATAGCATGGGGCAGCACAGTAGCACAGTGGTTAGCACTGCTGCCTCACAGTGCCAGGGACCCGGGTTCGATTCCCAGCTTGGGTCAATGTCTGTGTGGAGTTTGCACGTTCTCCCCATGTCTGTGTCGATTTCCTCCGGGTGCTCCGATTTCTTCCCACATTCTGAAAGACATGCTGGTTAGATGCATTGACCTGAACAGGTGCCGGACTGTGGTGACTAGGGGAATTTCACAGTGACTTCATTGCAGTGTTAATGTAAGCCTTACTTTTGACTTATAAATAAACTTTTAACTTTATCTTTCATATTCCGTTTTACATGTATATTGATGACACCGAGCTCTAGCTCAACACCACTTCTCCTGACCCCTCCATTGCCTGTATTATCATGTTGTGCGTCCAACATCCTGTGCTGGGGGAACAGGAATTTCCTCCAATTAAACACTGGAATGACTGAAGCCTCAGCAAGCACCATCAAATCTGTTCCCGAACCATTGAGTGTAAAGGTCTCTCTATCCACTGTCATGAGTTGAGCCAGATTATTTGAAACCTTTGGCCATGACTAGGCCTTCTGATCCCGTATCCTCTCAGACACCAATCGCTTCCTTGCACCTTCACTTTCTTCGCCCATCTTTGGTGGCCATATCTTCAGCTGGTCAGGCCTCAACCCTTCACCTCCATTTGTTTAAGGTGCTCCGTAAAACCAAACTATTTCACCAAGTCTTTGGTCACCTATTCTGATGTCTCCTTCTTTGGCTTAGTGCCAATTTCGATCTGATTATGCACCAAACATGTTAGAGCTTTTTATTGCTTTAAAGGTTCTACATCAATGCAAGCTGTTGTTGTCAAAAGGCAAATAGTATTTCAGAGGAACTGGGGGAGGCAGGAGGTGGAATGAATGACAAACATGAGGAAGAGAATGTTTTTTTAAGAGAGGTGTGTTTAAAAGTGGCTCAGAATGGAATTTCATACACAAAGAACAGACACAAAACAGACACAGGTTTTATGATATTGCGACATGGTGACCTGTGCTTGTGAAAACGTTAGATAGCACGCTTCCATGAAATCAAATTAATTTAATCATAAAGCTACAAGAAAGTGGTTAGTCATGGCGATTTAATGGTTTATTTACACCTCCATGTAAGCAGCAGGCAGAGACATGTGAACATTTTCACACAAACGACTCAAGAACAGCCTCTTCCCCGTTGGCATCAGACTTTTGAATGGACCTACCTTATGTTAAGTTGATCTTTACGTACACCCTAGCTGTGACTGTAACACTATACTCTGCACCCTCTCCTTTCCTTCTCCCTAATGTACTCTATGAACAGTATGCTTTGTCTGTGTAGCACGCAAGAAACAATACTTTTCACTGTATTCCAAGACATGTGACAATAATAGTTTAAAGTTTATTTATTAGTGTCACAAGTGGGCTGATATTAACAGTGCAATGAAGTTACTGTGAAAATCCCCTAGTCACCACACTCTGGTGCCTGTTCGGCTACACTGAGGGAGAATTTAGCATGGCCAGTGTGTACCTAACCAGCATGTCTTTTGGAGTGTGGGAGGAAACCGCAGCACCTGGAGGAAACCCACGCAGACACGGGGAGAATTTGCAGACTCTGCACAGACAGTCACCCAAGCTGGGAATCAAACCGAGGTCCCTGGCGCTGTGAGGCAGCAGTGCTAACCACTGTGTCACCATGCCCCCTCAAATCAAATCAAATCAGTTACAGCAGATAAACTATTTAAGGGTGAAGTGGTAATGTCACATTTGCATTGCAACAAAATAGTTCACTTTAGGATAACACAAAATTTCCTCAAGAGTCCCAGTCTGACTTCTGAAGCACAGCAGTGATGTACTTGCTTTGTTGCCAACAGCGCCAACTTGACACAGCACCAGAAATGTCTAAAACCATTGCCAAATGAAGCCAGGTTTATGAAGTTTTCCGTGGTTCCTCTGATTTGCTGAACATTTAACTGCAGGAGTTAGTTTACCCCTGTTAATGTTTAAGAGCTCCTGCTAATATTTAAAAGTTAGTGGCTGGGAGCAGGGTCAGGCAATTTGAATGGGGATTCACATCCATGGGAAGTCTGCGGAATAGCAGTGGGGTTATTTATTTGAGATTTAGCAAATAGTTGCTAACATGGTGGGTATTCACTAGGCTAAGCTGTGTAATGTTAATACATTCACAAAATTACAGGGTACCAAAGGCAGGTGTTCTTCATACTGAAAGACAATTGTCTGTATTATAATTAATGTGACCTTTGGAAGAAGGGAGGGGAGGTCAGTCCAGATTTGCTCCTGCATGTGCTGGTATTGCACTATTCTTGTTCTGCCTAGTCAAATCATAGAATCCCTACAATGCAGGAGGAGACCATTCAGCCCATCTAGTCTGCAGCAACTCTCTGACAGAGCATCCCACTCAGGCCCTAACCCCGAAACCCCATGTATTTATTCCACTAATCACCCCAACCCACACATCCTGGGACACTAAGGGGTACTTTACCATGTCCAGTCCATTTAACTTGCACATCTTTGGACTGTGGGACGAAACCAGAGTACCTGGAGGAAACCCACGTAGACATGGGGAGAATGTGCAAACTCCACACAAACAGTGCCCAAGGTTGGAATTGAACCCGGATCCTTGGCGCTGTGAGGCAGCAGTGCTAACCACTGTGCCACCCATAATCTATGCCCAATTTTCTAAAAGTAGCCAGCCTTACACTTGTAGCACAAATATTGCCAACAAGACGATGAGCAATTGTGCAGAAAATATTTAGAGTTTACCCTGATAATTCGAAGTAGATTTTTGTTAACACATTTGGAATACAGACCAGAATTTAACATACAAAGTTTGGATGTATCCTTGACCTGGAAGCACGAGAAATCACATGAGAAGATGTTGGGTGCGCGTCCTGTCATCATTACGCATTCGCGTGACATTTTGATCAGCAGGCCTGCACGAGAGTCGGGCGTATGCCCGCCTGCTGACATTAAAGAAGCCAGTTCAAATTAATTAAACCCCAATTGAGCGGAATTTTACCTTGCCCGTCTGCCTGTATGTTGGTGGGAGGGCCGATTGACAAAGGGACCTTTACGTTTAGGCTGCAACCTTAATCCAAGGGGGGCTGAAAGTCAGAGCTCAAATAAAGTTAATAAGTGTATCTGCGAACTGAGGTCTGTGTGAAATTGTGCTGACTGGACAATCGTTTTCCATTGATATTTAGTTTTCACCAGTTAGCAGCTCCCTGAGGCAGCTCCGCAGTGGCTGTCCCCCTGAGGGAGCACATTGGAAGCGCCAGCTCATACACTCCCTTTTCATAGAATCCCTACAGTGCAGAAGGAGGCTATTTGGCCCATTGAGCCTGCACCAACAACAATCCTACCCAGTCTCAATCCCCGGAACCCCACGTAATTACCCTGCTAATCCCCCTGACACTAAGGGGCAATTTAGCATGGCCAATCAACCTAACCCATACATCTTTGGAGTATGGGAGGAAACCGGAGCACCCGGGAGAAAGCCCACGCAGACATGGGGAGAATGTGCAAACTCCACATAGACAATGACCCAAGGTCAGAACTGAACCCGGGTCCCTGGCACTGTGAAGCAGCAGTGCTAACCACTGTGCTGCTACCTCAGTACCTCCCACCTTCCCTGGCAGCACTCAAACTTTCACATTGGCCAGCTAGTGTGAAATCGCACTCACAGGCCAACCAGACCAGGAGCTATTTTGTGCCCAGTTCCAGGTCCAAGTCAAGTATTGCAATAATTTAAATAAACAGTGTCAATAACCAAAAAGTGGAAATGGGAAAGCTTAAATGAAATTAGATTTTAGACCATACAAATTAGGCACACCTGGTCTAACTGCCTGATGGACTTGGGTGGGGGGGAAGTGCATCTGTGAAGGAAGGGGCGAATTAGAATTTCTCTCTTCATCCCACCATAAACCAAAACCAAACACTGGGGCAATCCTGCCTTGCCTATCTGAGATACATGTGAATGATTTAGGAAACAGTACAATGATATTTGTCTTAGAATAATTTAATTTGAAAGAAAACTGGTGGATTTAAAAGAAATCTTGCAAGTAACGAGTTATCAAAACATACTCAACTGTTAAAAACACACCAGCGCCCCTGTGGGAAATAAGGGAATAGTGGTTGGAAGGGTTGTGAAGAACTCAATCCAAAATCTGATGGTGGGTTTCCATGTGTATGCATGGGCCCAAATTTCAGGTCCAAAATTAACAGTAACAAATGTGTAACTAATGACAGGAATTTATTCAGGTTATCAATGGAATTTTACTTTGGAGTTCATTATGAATTCTCGGGATCCTAGCCCAGGAACATTCATAGAATAATAGAATCCTTACAGTGCAGAAGGAGGCCATTCAGCCTATCGAGGCACCACCGACAACAATCCCACCCAAGCCCTATCCCCGTAACCCCACCTATTTACCCTTGCTAATTCCCCTGACATCAAGGGTCAATTTAGCATGGCCAATCCACCTAACATGCACATCTTTGGACTGTGGTGGGAAACCGGAGCACCTGGACGAAACCCCCGCAGACACGAGGAGAATGTGCAAACTCCACATAGACAGTCACTCGAGGCCAGAATCGAACCCGGGCTCCTGGCATTGTGAGGCAGCAGTGCTAACCACTTTGTCACCATGCCGCCCATTTTCCACCACCATAACTACCCCCTCATCAATTAAAACCCAAATGTGTGATAAAATACACAAACGGACAGGTCCATCGAATGTTTACCTACCACATTGATATCTTACACTTAAATAAAACTGCTTAATTTATTTTTGGAATTCTCTGCACCAGAGGGTGGTGGAGGCTGGATCACTAGAAGCATTTAGAGTGGTCGTGGATAAATATTTGATACATCGAGCAATAGAGGGTTATGGGGAAATGGCACAGAAAAGGAGTTGAGGCTGGCATAGATCAGCCTTGATTGTGTTAAGTGGTGGGACAGGTTCTGTGGTTCTGTCCCACCATTTAACACAATCATGGCTGATTAGTTCATGCTTCTATTTCTTGTGTTTGTTCCACTGATACTATTTTGAGTAATATCGTTTCATTGAATCACTCCAGTGCAGAAGAGGCCAATCGATTCTCTGGCAGAGTATCTTACCCGCGCCCTCTCCCCACCCTATCCCTGTAACCCCACATATTTAGCATGGCCAATCCACCTAACCTGCACATATTTGGGGTGTGGGAGGAAACTGGAGCACCCGGAGGAAATTCACGCAGACACTGGGGGGAACGTGCAAACTCCACACAGACAGTCACCCAAGGCCGGGATTGAACCCGGGTCCCTGGAGCTGATAGGCAGTAGTGCTAACCACTGTGCCACCTTACTTCATTCTGCATTGAGATCAGTTCACCATCGGCAGAAGTAATGATGATTTACAAGGTGGGTATTTCTTAACATGATCCTGATTCCTGATGGAATCACTGACCTTCCTGTTCTGAAAGTCTTGAGCTTTTACTTTGATTGTCTCCCCATTGCTGAAACCACATGCAGGCGTGACTGTCCGACCACACAGATTGATGCGTGAAAGTTCCACCGGTACCCCACCCCCGCAGCACACCCCCACCAGGCTGACAGACAACCAATGCTTCAACTCCAGTCCCTGCGCACCAACTGATTGACTTCACTAATGGCCCATCCAGTGACTGCTTAAGTTGTGCTCATAAAGTCCCTGGCAATTTGGTCTCAGGTTCTCAGGCGTTTTATGTCAATGTATCAGCAAGTGCATGTTGCAACAAATACACTGTTAAGCTAATTGCCTGGTTAGAAACAGGTAATGGTTATTGGCACTACCTCCAAAAGAGTATAAATGGATACAGCTGGAACCATTGCTGAAGTAAAATTGTATGGAGTCTGTATTTCTGCTGAGTTGGAAGCAGAATAGACGTGTGAATGTAAAAGACAAGCTGAATTATTCCTCCATCATAAACTCACATTTTAGGCAGTCCTGATTTTGCTGAACTTCCTGTAACAGAATACTGCCCTGCCTTCCAACAGAGCTATTGTTCCTGCACAGAATGGATTCTCACACAAACAATGTTATCAATGGAAAAAGCATGTTGTGTGTGTAATGACCCAGCAAGTTACTTGAATTCAGCACTCAAAATTGTGTCACTGCTGCGCTGCCTCTAAAGATCCTGCATGGGGGGAAATAGTGTTCCAGCTATTGCCAATGTGTTGCAATGTGCATTGCTGGACCTTTATTAACAGAATAGCATTAGGAACATGAGTAGGCCATTCAGCCCTGCTCGCTCATTCAGTTTGATCACTGAATGATCTGCTCTGTGGTTCAATTTTCTCATCTTTGCTATTTGCCCCATGATAACCACACCTAAGGGAAATCCACCTCGCCCAGTTATGCAAGCTTCAATTATCCCCCTGCATCCGTAGCCTTTTAGAGAATCACTCTAAATCTCCATTGCCCTTCGTGCGAAGATTTCAATCTTGTATAGCTTAGCTCTGAAGTTAAAGAAGAGATTATTCAAGAAAGAGAGGTGGGTGTGAGAGATTCCAAGGCACTATTTCGAAGGAAGGCAGGGGAGTTATCCCCCACATCCTGGCCAGTATTTCCTTCTCAGTTAACAACCCCAAAGTAAATTATCTGGACATACTCACATTGCTGTTTGTGGCAGCTTGCTCTGCATAAATTGGCTGTCACGTTTCCTACATTATAACATTGACTACACTTCAAAAGTAAAGTAAAGCACTTTGAGACATCTGGTGGTTGTGAGAAGTGTTATATAAATGCAAGCTTTCCTTTTCTTAAAAAACAGGAAACAGCAAGGGCGGAATATTCTGGCTGTTCACGCCCCGCTGCCACTGCATGCAAGGACGAAGAATATGGCACTCAGCCAAATCTCCGTTCACTGCAGCGGGACCAGAGAATCCCACTGGCGTGAATGACTGGAAAACTCCGGCCCAAGTCTTTTAGCCCACCAGCGATGATGGGTAAGTTATTGGAAACTATTGTGAGGCACAAAATAAACTTTAATTTGGAAAGGCATGGATTAATCAAGAAGTGACAGCAGGGATTTGTTAAAGACAAATCTGTCTGTCTAACCTGACTGAATTCTTTGATGTGACAACAAACAGGGTTAATCCAGGCAGTGCAGTAAATGCATATACAGACTTTCGAAAGATGTTCGATGAAGTACCACACTAAAGGCTTATTAATAAGATGGTGTGCATGGAATTAAGGGGAAAATTGAAGTAAGAACGCAAAATTGGCTCAGTGACAAGAAGCAAAGCCTGGTGGTGGATGGTTATTTTTCAGACCAGGAGGTGGTTTATGGTGGGTGATCTTCCCTTCAAGCCTCTTTTAGGTTTACTAATCATTTGCAATCTTTAAATAAATGACCTTAACTTGGATGTAAAGAGCTGTATTATAAAGTCTGCAGATGATGCAAAACTTCCCAAAGTAGCAGATAGTGATGAGGATAGGTAGAGGCCTCAGCGTGTCAGACAGGGTGGTGAACTATGCAGAAGCATGTCAGATGCAGAGAAGTGTGAAGTGATTAACTTTGTGAGGATTGATGTGAGAAGCCAGCATACAATTAATGGCACCATCGGGAAAGTGGAGTTTGACTGAAAGACTTTGGTGTCCACAAATCCTTAAAGATAGCACAGCAAGTCGATAAGGTCTTGCCAAAGTATCAGAGTTACTTGATTTTCTAAATAGAGGATGCCATTACTTTGCAAAATCACTGGAGTTCAGCTGGATTATTCTGGACAATTCTACATACCACACTTTGGATCTTAAAAAGGACACAGAGGGGATTTACTTGGGATGAGGGACTTTAAATGCGAGGAGAAATTTGAAAAATTAGATTTCTTCTCCTTGAGCCAGGATCACTGTGAAGCAGTCCAGAAGGAGTGTGAAGCAGATCTGGAGAAGTGTGAAGAAAAGATGATGGGCCAAACGGTTTGTTCAGTGCTCTAATTGTTCTCTGATTCTGGAAGGTTAAGAGATCACTTTATAGAGGTTTTCAATATGATGAGAGGTTTTGCCACATGGATAGAGAAAAACTACTCCCATGGTCAATAATCTGAGGTCAAAGATTTAAAATCTTTAAATTAGAGGTGGGGTGATGAATTTTTTTTAAACCACCCAGTTATCAAGATCTGTCATGCTCTACTTGAAAACGTTGTGGGAGCTGACTTCATAAATAATTATAAAAAGAGTGCTGAACTGGTGTGCGAGGAAGGTGATAGCTTAAAGCAAATTCCTGTAGATGCTGGAATCTGAAACAAAAACCGAAAATGCTGGAAAATCTCAGCAGGTCTGACAGCATCTGTGGAGAGAGAATAGAGCCAATGTTTCGAGTCAGGATAACTTTGTCAGAGCTTCCAGGAAACAGTGGCTTGATGTTTGGTGGTGGGATCATAGTTTGGGGGAGGTAGAAAGAAGCCTATGAGATTGGCGCTCGGCCTCTGTGACGTAGAGGTTAGTACGTCAGACAACAACAACAGCACCACCCTTGTCAGCGGGTTTGATAATAAAATCGGGGTTGGACCTGAGAGAGCAAAGTGCAGCAAGTTCAGAAAGAGACAGGTTAGAGTGGGTGAGAGGAGTAGAGAAATTGAGATGGCCGATGTCACGCCGACAGTTCTCGATGAAAAGATAAAGAGCAGGTAAGAGGCTAGAGGGAGGGGTCCAGGTGGAGGGAGAATGCTGGAGGTGGGTGAAAAGATCTGCTGAACGGGGCAGAGACTCCTACCCAAAGAAGTGAGCATGGAGACGAAGATGGCGGAAGAAGAGCCCAAACTTTGTTGACGTTTGGACATAAGGATCATGGAATCCTACAGTGCAGAAAGAGGCCATTCGGCCCATCGAGTCTGCACTGCCCACAATCCCACCCAGGCCTTATCCCCACAACCCCATGCATTTACCCTAGCTATTCCCCCTGACACAAAGGGGTAATTTAGCATGACCAATCCACCTAACCCGCACATCTTTGAAGCTGAGTGCTTTGCTGTGTACAACATGTTCTCATGGAAACAGTGGCCTAATGTTCGGTGTTCTGTGCTCTGATAAAGGGTCATCCAGACACAAAACGTTGCCTCTATCCTCTCTCCACAGATTCTGTTGAACATAATAGCATATGGACAAAAAGTGTGGATGTGGGACTAAACAATCACAATGGATCAAGTAGTCATCTTCTATTCTGTTTTTCTATTATTTTATATTGCCTAATTTGTGTTTCCCCCCAGAGGAAACATTTTCTCCTTATGTCATCCCATCAATTGTTAACACATTAAATGTTTTAATCAGATCATTTCTCAATCTCCTAAACTCAAAGGAATATATGCCAAGTGTATGCAACCAACCTTCAATTTAACCCAATTTAATTCTGACAGTCATACCTTTTGGTGTTCTACAGCACTAGAATAAAACACATCTTTACAGGAATTAAAAGGATTCCTTTCCCTTGGATAGTGACTGATGCTTGGCTCTGCTTTGACCATGTTCTGTGTTTTGGATTAGTATAAAATCACACATTCCATGCAAGTCTCTCATGTAAGGCCAGAGGTGAGTCTCACAATTAAGCCTATGACTGATACACACACACGCCAGGCCTTTCCCCTCACCCTAAACCCCACTAATTTATTTTCTTTCCTTTCCTAACCCAAAGATGGAGAAGCCTGATCTAATGTTCTCACCATTGTTAATCAGTAATTTGGCCTGGATGGGAGGCCAGGCTTTTGACGTTTAAGCATTGTAGTTTCCATATCCCAAGCCTGCAAGCATTTCAGAATGAGTGGGTGAGGAAGGATAATTAGAAGCATAATCAGGCATCAATAAAGCTAAAATGAGGACTCTTGAGGTACTCAAATATGGATTTCTTCACAAATATACAAAGCAGCTATGAAAATTGCTGTTTGTGCGATTTGTCCGTACGCAATTTGGTTGCTCTGCTCGCCCACATAATAAGTGACTAAAATTTAAAAGTAATTCAAAAGATTTGAAGCATTGAAGATGTGCAAGTTTATTCACTCATGAATCCATATTAATTACCAAATAGCTACCCAGGGGAAGAGAGGTTAGTGCTGTGATCCAACTGTTCCCAAAAGAAAACACTTGTATGAGGTAATATTGCCAGGTAGACATTATGGGGGCGATTCTCCCAAAAAATTCTAAGTGCCGTATTCGCGTGAAAATTGGAGTAACTCCCGCTGATTTTTTTTTAAAAGAGTGATATGCAAAATCTCCCACACTCTGAGCACTGCAGAGTGCCCTAGCGAGATTTACTCTGAAATTCCTGCTGGAGAGGACGGCATCATGTCGCTGAGCAGGCCACTGCGCATGAGCTAATCAGTCAGAACGGAGATCGGCGCATGCGCAGTGGCCCCACAATGCTGGCCAGCCTGATTGCTGACCACCCCGTGACCCCACATCGCTACCCTCTGAACTCCCCCGCCCCCTGATCGCTGGCCTCTTCGGCAAGCCCTGATGTCCCTACCCCCAACCCCCTCCCTCATCGGCCAGCCCCAATCTCCCCAACTCACCCCACAGTCCTGAACCCCTGCCTCCCATAATCCTGACCGCCCCCCCCACCCCACCCTGGCAGCCCCGACTCCCTCCCCATAGTCCCTCCTGCACCTCCCCATCTCGATGGCCAACCCTGATCACCCCCTTCCCCTCCTCTGCCTGTAATCCTCTGGCAGAGTGGCAATGGGACCCCCAAAGCCCCATCGATCGCACTCTAACAGGCCCCACCTCTCTGGCCCTGACTCTTGGCACTGCCTGATGCCCAGCGGGCTAGGAGAATCTCCCCTATATGTTCTAATTATTTCAATATAATAACTGATTGAGTTTATGATATAGGCTCCATTAAAATCCATATTGGAATCTGGTTTGGGCTACGCATTCATCTCAAAACAGCACCAATTATAATTTTTTTACTCAACATCATATTTCCTTCCTTTTCTCCTTTTTCCATACATAACAGACCCAATATATTTGCCTGCATTCATAGACCAGTAAATGAAGAGTTAAAACAGAGATACAAAGATGTTTTTTAAACAGAATAACTTGAGAAATTCTTAGCTCTTCACTTAATTTACACAGGAGGCTTCTAACTTGGTCTCCATCCAGTAGGAGGAGAGGGTGTGTAGAGTCTGTTAATCTGGCTATGGGAATCATATCCAGCAACCAGAAGGAAGCAATCATACTTGGAGGTCAGGCAGAAACAACCTACTGCTTTGGTCAGATGATTGTGGGATATTCCTCCACACTGCAATGTTATTGACTCTTCTGTGGGACATGTACAAGATGGGCATTTTTTTTAATTACAGGTGTAAGGTTCTTTTATTGAATCATAAAAACTGTACAGTACAGAAGGGGGCCAGTTGGGCCCATTGAGTCTGCACCCACACTCCCACACAGCATCTTACTCAGGCCCTATCCTCGTCACCCCACGTATTTACCCCACTAATCCCCCTAACCTACACATCTTGGGACACTAAAGGACAATTTAGCATGGCCAATCCACCTGATCTGCACATCTTTGGACTGTGGGAGGAAATCGGAGCACCCGGAGGAAAACCACGCAGACATGGGGAGAACATGCAAACTCCACACAGTCACCCAAGGCTAGAATTGAACCCGGGTTCCTGGTGCTATGAGGCAGCAGTGCTAACCACTGTGCTGCCCTATTCAAAGTTCTTGAGACTTAATTAAATATCAAATGCAGTTGTACGTTGGTGTGTGTTTGATTTGGATCACAAGAAATGATGGAGGGAGCAAAGTTGGGGAGGAAGTTACATGTTTTGTGTATGAGCTCCCATCATGACATTTTTGGGAGTTAGGCCAGCCCTTCCGAAGCCCATCCTGCCTCCAAGAAAATGGCTTGGGGATGTGACTATGCCAGTAAATGGCTGCCAGTGCAAATCTCCGCACTTGCCTGCCTCCGTACTCCCCCCCCCCCGCCCCAAATCCTGCCTCATTTAAATTGGTGGCCAATTACAAGTGGGAGTTCTGCACTGTAAAGAGCATGAACTTCATCATTTTACTATGAAAATAAACAGGGTGAGCAATATGGTTAACGTCATGAGTACTCCTGCAGACTTGGAATTACTCAACATTTTCCCTATCGAGGCCTCTGCCGAACTTGAATTTCCTTGTTTTATCCATGCAGCTTGCAAATTCTATTATGCTCTACATCCTCAGAGTTCAACACAGCATCTCAAAAAGAGGCTAAAGTTACAGTGAAGGATTCCATTTTAGAAATCAAAGTGCAGTTTGTTGCATTTGTGGTTTTTCAATGCATCTACAGACATTAAGCAATTGAGAATGCTTTGCCATTATCATACAAGTAATCTATTTCACAATGTCTGGCCAGCAGCCATTTACCATATATATACTCATGGGAAAGTTTATTTTTAAGATCAATTTTTTAGGTTGAAGTCATGGGGTTGACGTTTTTGAGTAATTGAAATGACTATTTAATTTGGGCCCAAAAAATATGTTGTCACAATAAAGTAAAAGCCAACAACACTAAAAAAAAATCTTCATGCCCTAACATTTATCTATTTTATAACATTACAAACTATGTACTTTTCATCCAATACATCCATAATGAATGAACCACAACTTCATATTAAAATTCTTTGCAATCATCAGGTCACTATCTGAATCACTGAACAATTTATCCCGGTGGCCTGGTTGTGTAACATAATATGGCTCATCCTAGTCTTCAAAGTCAACATCATCTTCATATCATCGGTAGCACTGGCAACTTCAGTGTCATAATTCTACAAGTAGTCATCCCCAGTACCGTCAAGCAGTTGATATTCCACAGATTAAAAATTATATTTTGACGATATTGGAATTAAGTTCATTCCATGCATCTATTACTCATTGGCACATTGTTACTTGTGAGGGTATTTGCATATTTCTGCCTTTAGTGAATCTGTTTTCACCTGGGAACATCCAAATGTTCCACATCTTTCAGATACTGTCCTTGTACGGTTCATTTATACACACATTCATGGGCTGAACAACCCTCAAGACCGCCCAGGATAACTCCCACATCAGTGTTGGTGATCACACATCATGGATTATATCATCGGCAAGGTGGGATTTGAACATCTTGCAGATGAACAAACTTTTTTCTTTGTGTCTTCCTTGTCTCAAATTCCACAACTCTTTGATCCATTTCTTGCACCCGCCTACATCGATGCAGCCCGTCTTCTGAACATGGACGACAATGCCTTTCTGAAATTTCTCTTTGAGGAGAACTTTGTGCTTGAATATCATCATCAGTTTTAATTTGGTGCCACCCACCAGACAAGATGGAAGTAGCTGTGAACTACGTCTTCTCATGGTCAGTCCTCTTTACAAGGACGGTTTCCTCACCAGTCTTGGTAATGGTCTTGTTTGCTAACACCACTGTTTCATCCATGTTTCCAATGCTGGCCAATGTCACGATGACAGTAGAGTGAATTTGATGAGATTAATGTTGAGTTTGGATGGTGGATGCTGTGAAATTTCCATTTTCTGAAAGAGTATAAATCTCCCCTTTTCATGAATCATGTGCATCACCAGGTACTGCCCTCAATTCTGGGGCAAAACCTTTCTTCACTTCTGTGAGGGCAGAGAGTCAGATGGCCCTGCGGGTGACAATATGACTATTTTGCCGATTCCCTGGTAACCCATTCTTCCACGTTTTTCCTCCAGCTTAAATTGAGCTGCACACTTATTATTCTTTCTTATTTCTTCATGACAGATCATTTGCTGCACATTATTCTTGTCAGTTGGCTTGGAGGCAAATAAGTTCTTCAATTCATAAGATATAGGAGCAGAATTAGGTCATTCGGCCCATTGAGTCTGCTCCGCCATTCGATCATGGTTGATATGCTCCCTCATCCCCACTGCTGCTAGAATAGGTGGAGAGAAAAATCTAAAGGTTTATGCCTTTAAATGAATGAACTGTATTAATTACAAGTCAGTAGCTAATCGCAATGTGGTTTGATGGCTGAAATACCAGGATCAAATTTTAAAGGGGTATATGAAAATGTGATTTTCTTTGGTCAAAAGTCATGGGGTTAACGTTTACGTAAGATTGACTTTTAAACGGGTATATATGTACATCTTCCATCTATTTTAAGTACGCTGTCATTTTTGTTTCAATAGTTTCCACCGACAGCAGCTTTATACAAGGACAACATCCTATTCAGGCTCATCAATCCATTTAGCATAGGTTTGTCTAATTGTGGTTTGTGGCTGCAAATAACTCTCCAGTGGCCGGCTTCATACGTAGCACAAAGGAAGATGGTTGTTGTTGCTGGAGGTCAATCATCTCAGTCCCAGGATATCACCACAGGAGTTCTTCAGAGTAGTGACATAGGCCCCAACATCCTCAGCTGCTTCATCAATGACTTTCCTTCCATCATAAAGTCAGAAATGGGGATGTTTGCTGATGATTGCAGCACCATTCATAACTCCTCAGATATTAAAGCAGTCCATTTACATGGGCAGCAAGACCTGGACAACATTCAGACTTGGATTAAGAGGTGACAAGTAACCTTTGTCTTGCTTGCTGCCTGCAAATCATAGAAATCATAGAAACCCTACAGTGCAGAAGGAGGCCATTCGGCCCATCGAGTCTGCACCGACCACAGTCCCACCCAGGCCCTACCCCCACATATTTTACCCGCTAATCCCTCTAACCTACGCATCCCAGGACTCTAAGGGGCAATTTATTTTAACCTGGCCAATCCACCTAACCCGCACATTTTTGGACTGTGGGAGGAAACCGGAGCACCCGGAGGAAACCCACGCAGACACGAGGAGAATGTGCAAACTCCACACAGACAGTGACCCGAGCCGGGAATCGAACCCGGAACCCTGGAGCTGTGAAGCAGCAGTGCTAACCACTGTGCTACCGTGCCGCCCTCTCTTGTGCCTGGCACTTGTGCCAAACAAATGCCAGGCAATGACCATCTCCAACGAGAGAAAATCTAACCAGCTCCCCTCGGCATTCAATGGCATTATCATTGCTAAATTCCACACTATCAATATTCTGGGGGTAACCATTGACCAAAAACTGAACTGGACCAACCATATAAATTCTGTGGCTACAAGAGCAGATCAGAAGCTGGGAATTCTGCAGTGAGTAACTCACCTACTGATTCCCCAAAGCCTGTCCACCATGTACAAGGCACAAGTCATTGGTGTGATGGAATACTCTCCCCCCTGGATGAGTGCAGCTCCAACAACACTCAAGAAGCTTGACATCATCCATGACAACGTACTTTGCTCAACTGGCATCCCATCCACCACCTTAAACATTAATTCCCTCTACCACCAACACACAGCAACAGTCTACACACACATCTACGCACATCTACAAGACGCACTGCAGCAATTCACCAAGGCTGCTCCGACAGCACTTTCCAATACTGCAACGTCTACCTCCCAGAGCAATAGATACATGGGTACCCCATCATCTGCATGTTCCCTCCCAATCCACACACCATCCTGAGTTGGGACCATATTGACATTCCTTTATTGTCATTGGGTCAAAATCTTAGAACTCTCTTCCTAATAGCACTGTGGATGTACCTACACCACATGGACTCCAGCAGTTCAACAAGATGGCTCAATACCACCTTCTGAAGAACAATTAGGGAGGGCGATAAATGCTGGCCTAGCCAGTGACACCCATCTCCCATAAACAAATAAATTAACACTGTTGTCTGCATTTGATACTGACACCAACTAATGAATGTAAACAGGAATCAATTTCCATGGGATTTTGCTGCTCTAACCTTTGTGGAAACCTTGGAGAAATGACAGAGAACTTTGGTCCTTTTTAACAAAAGCCTGTTGGAGAACCCACCGCAGATTCTAGCTGTCAATGTTTGAACTAATTTACAATCCATTCATCTGAGACACAGAATGGTGAATCGTATAACCAGGGCTGTAAATAGGGCTTTAAACTAAATAGTGGGGGGGAGGGTTCAGGGGTATGGGGAATTACAAAATTAAAGATAAAGGAGAGGGTACGAGTGCAGGTTAATGATGAGGACATTCATCTAGTTAAAGGAGTCAAGGGCTCAGGCAGAGTAAAAAAGGTGACAAACACAAGAAGGGAGGTGGTCAACGCAGTGCAAGGAGACGGTCTGGGGAAGGATAACCAGTTTGTGACAGGTAGGGACAGAGCGTGCAATCAAAAGAATGCACTAACAAATCGGGTTCATATAAAGGTTAGCGTAAAGACACTTTACCTGAATGCACGTAGCATTCGAAACAAAGTGAATGAGTTGATGGCACAAATCAGTACAAATAGGTATGATCTAGTGGCCATTACAGAAACGTGGTTGCAGGGTGACCAGGACTGGGAACTGAATATCCAGGGGTATCAGGCATTTCGGAAGGATCGACAGGAAGGAAAAGGAGGTGGGGTAGCTCTGTTAATTAAAGCTAACATCAGGGCTCTAAGGAGCATAATGTGGAATCGTTGTGGGTGGAGATAAGGAATAGTAAGGGGAGAAAGTCACTGGTGGGTGTGGTCTATAGGCCCCCAAATAATAACTTTGAGGTGGGTCAGAACAGCAATAATCATGGGGAATTTTAACCTGCATATTGATTGGTTGACTCAAGTCGGACTTGAGGAAGGGTTCTTAGAATGCTGTCGGGATAGTTTCCTCGAACAGTATGTTACAGAACCTACGAGGGAGCAAGCTATCTTGGATCTGGTCCTGTGTATTGAGACAGGTAAAATTAATGATCTTCTTGTGAGGGATCCTTTTGGAATGAGTGATCACAATATGGTTGAATTTCTAATACAAATGGAGGGTGAGAAAGTATGGTCCCAAACCAGTGCCTCTGCTTGAACAGAGGGGAGTACAATAGGATGAGGGCAGAATTGGCTAATGTAGACTGGGAGCGCAGACTAGTTGGTAGGACAGCTGAGGAACAGTGGCGAATATTTAAGGAGATTTTTCTCAGTACTCAGCAAAAATATATTCCTGTGATAAAGAAGGAATGTAAGAAAAGGGATAACCAGCCATGGACAACTAAGGAAATAAAGGAGAGTATTAAATTAAAAACCGATGCGTAGAGTGGCCAAAACTAGTGGGGAATTAGAAGATTGGGAAAGCTTTAAAAAACAACAAAGAACTACTAAGGAAGTGATAAAGAAAGGTAAGATAGATTATGAAACTAAACTAGCACAAAATATAAAAACTGATAGTAAAAGTTTTTACAAATATAAAAAAGGAAAAGAGTAGCTAAAGTACATGTTGAACCCCTAGAAGACGAGAAGGGGGATTTAATAATGGGAAACGAGGAAATGGCCGAGGCCTTAAACAAGTTTTTTGTGTCGGTCTTCACGGTAGAGGACACAAATAGCTCACCGAAAATTGACGGTCGCGGGACTGTAGGGGGTGAAGTCCTTAAAACGATTACTATTACTAAAGAGGTAGTGCTTGGTAGGCTAATGGGACTAAAGGTAGACGAGGCCCCGGGCCCGGATGGAATGCATCCCAGGGTACTGAAAGAAATGGCAGAAGTAATAGCAGATGCGTTGGTTGTAATTTATCAAAATTCGCTGAACTCTGGGGAAGTGCCGGCTGATTGGAAAACAGCTAATGTGACGCCACTGTTTAAAAAAGGAGGTAGACAAAAGGCGGGTAACTACCGGCCGGTTAGCTTAACTTCTGTAGTTGGGAAATTGCTGCAATCCATCATTAAAGAAGAAATAGCAGGACACCTGGAAAAAAATGGTTCGATCAAGCAGCCGCAGCATGGATTCATGAAGGGAAAGTCGTGTTTGACAAATTTACTGGATTTTTATGAAGATGTAATGAGTGCAGTTGATAGAGGGGAACCGGTGGATGTGGTGTTTTTGGATTTCCAGAAGGCGTTCGATAAGGTGCCTCACAAAAGGTTGCTGCAGAAGATTAAGGTACACGGAGTTGGGGGTAAAGTGTTAGTGTGGATTGAGGATTCGCTATCTAACAGGAAGCAGAGAGTTGGAATAAATGGGTGCTTTTCTGGTTGGCAGTTGGTGACTAGTGGCGTGCCGCAGGGATCGGTGCTGGGGCCTCAACTGTTTACCATATACATAGACGATCTGGAGGAGGGGACTGAGTGTAGGGTAACAAAGTTTGCGGATGACACAAAGATGAGTGGGAAAGCGAATTGCGTGGAGGATGCGGAAAGTCTGCAGAGAGATTTGGATAGGCTAAGTGAGTGGGCGAGGATCTGGCAGATGGAGTATAACGTTGACAAGTGTGAGGTTTCCACTTTGGAAGGAATAATAGTAAAATGGACTATTATTTAAATGGTGAAAAATTACAACATGCTACTGTGCAGAGGTACCTGGGGATCCTTGTGCATGAATCGCAAAAACTCAGTTTGCAGGTGCAGCAGGAGATCAAGAAGGCAAATGGAATGTTGGCCTTTATCGCAAAGGGGATGGAGTATAAAAGCAGGGAGGTCTTGCTGCAATTGTACAAGGTACTGGTGAGGCCGCAACTAGAGTACTGTGTGCAATTTTGGTCCCCTTATTTGCGGAAGGATATAATGGCCTTGGAGGGAATACAGAGAAGGTTCACCAGGTTGATACCGGAGATGAGGGGGTTAGCTTATGAGGAGAGATTGAGTAGATTGGGCCTGTACTCGTTGGAGTTTAGAAGGCTGAGGGGAGATCTTATAGAGACATATAAGATAATGAAGGGGCTAGACAGGGTAGAGGCAGAGAGATTCTTTCCACTTAGAAAGGAAACAAGAACTAGAGGATACAGCCTCAAAATAAGGGGGAGTCAGTTTAGAACAGAGTTGAGGAGGAACTTCTTCTCTCAGAGGGTAGTGAATCTCTGGAATTCTCTGCCCATTGAAGCAGTGGAGGCTACCTCGTTAAATATGTTTAAGTCACAGGTAGATAGATTTCTGATCAATAAGGAAATTAAGGGTTATGGGGAGCGGGCAGGTAAGTGGAACTAAACCACTATCAGATCAGCCATGATCTTATTGAATGGCGGGGCAGGCTCGAGGGACTAGATGACCTACTCCTGCTCCTATTTCTTATGTTCTTATGGAGGCAATAGCATATAGTTTTCAGCTGCTTAAAAGTTGAATGCCATTAATAACATTGGAGTGTGTGCACTCTGCCAGATTTAATAATTTTATGGACTCTGACCAAAGGAACAAACTGACACACCTCGCCCTGCTTTTGCTGAATCGTTTATCCAGGTTCCAGTTGCTTAGTAACTAAGAATTGGGCACCTTCACTTCCAGAGTTGTTGGCCAACACGGCCATCTCTCCTGCTGGTACTGGGAAAGTACTGTGCAAACTTAACATGTTTTCCTTTGCCTGATTTCTTCAACCAAGGGAGGCGGTGTGGGGGGGAAGCTGTGCATTTAGCAACCGAGGATCGGTAGGCCGGGGAATTGGGGGTTCGTGTGGTGATCAATTGGGCCGGTGGGCAGGGTGAGGGACAATAGGGTGGGAAGGCCAGCGATTAAGGTGGAGAGGTGGCACGATATCGTGGGGGGTGGAGAGGTGGGGGGGGGGGGGGGGGGGGAGTGGAGTGGGTGCCTGGCAGAGAGATATCCGTGTGTGCACAATTGCGCCCTCTGGTGTGAGCAACAGCTGGCTTTCCAGAGAGCTTAAGCTCTGCCCCGCCCCCTCCCCCTGCTGGCAGGAAACAGATTGTGCATCATTTTTTGCACAAAGTGGCATAAGATTGCGTTTTCAAACTCGCCCAAAAAACGGATCTGAAACTCTCCTGTTTTCATGCTCATTTGGCACTAAGAATGTTTTGGTAAGGTCACTGACCCCAAGTGTACATTTGATTTTAAATGTTGCATTTTAATGTCTTGACTGCAAATGGTGTATTTACCTGAAATTGCTCATGCTGTTAGAAGAATGACTTATGTAACTGCATGGACAGATTGAACTGGTTTGAAGTGAAAGTATGAATGAATCACATCATCCCTGGAAGGGGCCAGGACAAACTTAATCACAGCAAGGGCAAACTATGTCACCCCAAGTAGACATGATGTGGAGATGCCGGCGTTGGACTGGGGTAAGCACAGTAAGAAGTCTCACAACACCAGGTTAAAGTCCAACAGGTTTATTTGGTAGCAAATACCATAAGCTTTCGGAGCGATGCCCCTTCGTCAGATGGAGTAGTTATCTGTTCTCCAACAGTGCACAGACACAGAAATCAAGTTACAGAATACTAATTAGAATGCAAATCTCTACAGCCAGCCAGGTCTTAAAAGGTACAGATAATGTGGGTGGAGGGAACATTAAACACAGGTTAAAGAGATGTGTATTGTCTCCAGACAGAACAGCTAGTGATATTATGCAAGATCAGAGGGAAAGCTGTGGCGAGCTGTGGGGGTTACTGATAATGTGACATAAATCCAACATCCCGGACGCTGAGCAGAAACTGATAGCCAAGTTCCGCACACATGAGGATGGCCTAAACCGGGATGTTGGATTTATGTCACATTATCAGTAACCCCCACAGCTCGCCACAGCTTTCCCTCTGATCTTGCATAATATCACTAGCTGTTCTGTCTGGAGACAATACACATCTCTTTAACCTGTGTTTAATGTTCCCTCCACCCACATTATCTGTACCTTTTAAGACCTGGCTGGCTGTAGAGATTTGCATTCTAATTAGTATTCTGTAACTTGATTTCTGTGTCTGTGTACTGTTGGAGAACAGATAACTACTCCATCTGACGAAGGGGCATCGCTCCGAAAGCTTATGGTATTTGCTACCAAATAAACCTGTTGGACTTTAACCTGGTGTTGTGAGACTTCTTACTGTGCTTAACCCAAGTAGACCCAGGCACTGGAAACTATATGAAAGGAGTGAGTCAAAAATCCTTGTCAGAGCAGAGAAGGAGATCATCATAAAGGACAACCTCACAGCGTCATGAGAAGACCACGTGATCAATCCTAGTGCACTCCACTGTCCAAGGTCAAAATAGGAAGTAAAGCCTGTTGCAGCAACCTGTAAACTGCTGCGCGATTTGTTAAGTTTCATCATAGTTTAACACTTAATAAATTCTCCCAAGCTACTGAACAAAAGAATTTCTCAGTCGTCTTTTTGTCTTGTCTACAAAGCCTGTCTTAAACGTACACCAGTGGAAGTTATGCACGGAAGACTGAATTAAAAAGGACTCTGGAAAATTTACCCTGCTGGGGCGGGGAGAAGAAATCCTGTTAAAAGTCTGGGGGAGCTTGGCACCTTTAACACAAAACTGAAGTGCAGTGTAATGCAGGAACATGGTATGGGGATCAAATTAATTTGCACTTTTCTGTAGGTTAGTGCATTAGTCAATCATTGATGTTGATTTTAGTTTGTTGGTTAGTTACAATGAAAGTCTTAAAAACTGATCTTGTTGTGTGATTCCTATGTGTTGGCCAATGGAACATTTCTGTCTATTTTTTAAAAGTATTGGTCCGTGTGACAAGCACATTTCACAACCTCAGGACATAGAATAGAAACCCTACAGTGCAGAAGGAGGGCATTCGGCCCATCGAGCCTGCACCGACAACAATCCCACCCAGGCCCTATCGCCGTACCCCAAGTATTTACCCTGCTATTCCCCCGACACTAAGCGGCAATTTAGTACGGCCAATCAACCTAACCAGTACATCTTTGGAGTGTGGGAGGAAACCCAAGCAAACACAGGGAGAACGTGCAAACTCCACATAGACAGTAACCCAAGGCCGGAATTGAACCCAGGTCCCTGGAGCTGTGAGGACAGCAGTGCTAACCACTGTGCCACCATGCCATCCCCAAGCTCTACACAATTAATGAGATATATCTGAAATGTAGACACTGTTGGATACTGTAGGAAATGGGGCAACCAAATTGTACACAGCAAGGCCTCACAAATGGCAATGTGCTTATGATGAGAAAAGCTGTTTGTGTTGCTGTTGATTGACGGATGGATTTTAGCCAGAACACCAGCAAGAGTTTTTCAATTCTTCTTTGAATAGTGTCATGGTGTCTTTTATGTCTACCTGAGAGGCCATATAGGGGCTGAGTTTAAAGCTTCATCAGAAAGATGACACCAACATTGCAACACTTAGTACTGTGCCAGCATGCCAATCTAGATTTTGCTATCAGGTTTCTGGAGTGGGTCTTGACTCAGAAGCAAAACACTATCAATGACCCAAGGCTGTTACTATGATCATGGTTTGTTTTTGAACAAGACAGAAACTGGTATGTGCACCTCCATTTCCAGCGATATTACTTGTTAAATGATGCGTAACATTCTTTTTCCCATTTCTGTTACCCAGTATCAGTCATGAGTCCCAAGTCAGATATAGGGCGGAAGTTCATTCTTTGTCTCAACAATGGGCTGGAGTTTCTTCCTTTGCCAGTAAAAAATGTTCAATTTTGGGTATCACATTTCAGGACAAATGTCAAGCTCTTGATGAGAGTTTAGAAAAGATTAACTACAATGATTCCAGTGATATGCGATTGCAGTTATTTAGAGGGGCTGGAGAAACTTCTCTTCAGAGTAGAGCAAGCTTAGAGGAGATTTGATAGAAGTATTCAAAAGTATCATAGAATCAATCATAGAATCCCTACAGTGCAGAAGAGGCCATTTGACCCACCGAGTCTGTGGCGACTCTCTGGCAAAGTATCTTACACAGGCCCTGTCTCCTGCCCTTTCCCCGCAAACCCACACATTTACCATGGCTAATCCATCTAACCTACACATCTTGGGACACTAAGGGGCAATTTAGCATGGCCAGTCCACCAAACCTGCACATCTTTGGACTGTGGGAGGAAACCAGAGCACCTAGAGGAAACCCACGCAGACACAGGGAAAACATGCAAACTCCACACAGAAAGTCATCCAATCAAACCCGGGTCCCTGGCGCTTTGAGGCAGTAATGCTAACCACTGTGCCACCGTGCCGCCCTATGACAACTTTGATGTATGACGGTTTTGAGAAGAGTAAATAAAGGAAAATTTTCCTGTGGTTGAATGATCAGTAACCAGAAGACATAGATTTCAAGGTGACCAGCAAAACAAACAGAGGCTGCATGAGGAAATATTCTTTTTTTAAAAAACAGTGAGTAGTTGTGTTCAAGAATGTATGACCAGAAAGGGTGGTGGATGTAGATCAAAAATAAATAGGACAAATACCTGAAGGGGGAAAAATATTGATAGAAAAAGCAAGTTAAGTAGGATTAATTGGATAGCTCTGCCAAAGAGCTGAGCACAGGCACAATGGACCAAATGGCCACCTTCTGTGCTATGTCATTCTATTAGTCTAAATAGTATTAACACAATAGCCTATTTACAAATGAATTATGCTCATTTAAAAAATACCTATTTACATTTGTACCATTAGACCAGGATGTTGTCGAGATAACATATTCCTAGCACCACAGGTCCCAGCTGTAGCAATTTCTACAAATTACCAATGACACCATTCCAATTACCTTTTCTACTGTGTGTGTGTGACATGCACTGCACTCATGGTGCGTACTAATGATTACAACACATGATCACGCTTTGTTTAGATGGAATCCCAGTGGACCTTGCTCCTTCTGTATCCAAGCTTTCCTGCCTGCAAAATGATGTCTACAAATAACCATAACGTTTGATACAACATTATATGCTCCTCATACGACATTTGAGATTTTTAAAAATTTGCAAGCACTCTGAAGTAAAAACAACCGAATATTTTTTCAAATATTTTGTAAAGCTACATGTGTTAACTCAGTGGCAATGAGAATCAGTCCACACATAAAAAAGGAGACGGGTTGACCTGTTGAATTTTTTCTGTGATGTTGACTGACTCAAATAGTTAACCGTGCTCAAATGTTAAACATTGACCTAAACAGCCACTCTCAATGGCCAGCTGCGCTATCCTCAAGGTCCGGCAGCGTGATTATAAGCTGCAACACCAGCATCTGATAGTTCCTCTTTAAGAGACACTGTATCCTGATGTGGAACGATTTCACCATTGAGCAAAGAACAAAGCAAACTACAGCATAGGAACAGGTTCTTCGGCCCTCCAAGCCTGCACCGACCATGCTGCCCGACTGAACTAAAGATGGACCCCTTCTATTCCCATCCTATTCATGTATTTGTCAAGACGCCCCTTAAAAGTCACTGTCGTATCTGCTTCCACTACCTCCCCCGCCAGCGAGTTCCAGGCACCCACCACCCTCTATGTAAAAAACTTGCCTCGTACATCTCCTTTAAACCTTGCCCCTCGCACCTTAAACCTATGCCCCCTAGTAATTGACTCTTTCACCCTGGAAAAAAGCTTCTGACTATGCACTCTGTCCATGCCCCTCATAATCTTGTAGACTTCTATTAGATCTTCCAAAATGCATTACCTCACATTTGTCCGGATTAAACTCCATCTACCATCTCTCCGCCCAAGTCTCCAACCGATCTATGTCCTGCTGTATCCTCTGATGGTCCTCATCACTATCTGCAAATCTACCAACCCTTGTGTCATCCGCAAACTTACTAATCAAACCATTGCTTTACTGTCACTGGGTCAAAATCCTGGAACTCCCTTCCTAACAGCACTGTGGATGTACCTGCACCACATGGAATGCAGCAGTTCAAGAAGGCAGCTCATCATTACCTCCTCAAGGACAATTAGGGTTGAGGAATAAATCTGGTTAAGCCAGCGATGCCCAGATCCTGTGAAAGAATAAAATTAATTCCCAATGTTTTCACTTCCATGCTCGGTTTCCCCATAAAATAGCATCCTTGTTACTCTTGGGCATCTCACTTAGCTTCTGGTCTCCATCTCCTCCTTCCCTAACCCAGCTCCCATCCAATGGCTCTGTGCTCATGGTCTCCTGAGAGTCTTTGAAAATGAAATCTGGAAGCATTTTTCACAAAAAAAGGGAATGATGGAAATCTGGAACTCACCTTGAAAATGTTGAGAATGCTAGGTCAATTAAAATTTTCTTTTTGGCAAGGTTATCAAGGGATATAGAACGGGCAGGTAAATAGATCTGAGGTACAGATCAGCCATTATTTAGTAATGATGGAACACGTTCCAGGGGCTGAATGGATGACTCCTCTTCCTATGTTCACCAACTCTGGTGCACTTCTAAACCTCCAGTCTCCACCTTGAACAAGTGCTGCCATATTTTCCAACCCTCTACTCTTCTGAAATTAGTAATTAAAAATGAGCAATTGAGAGAGAGTGTGGCTAGCCAATGAAATACTTTCAACACTTCAATTCTATTAAGAGTTCCAAAATCCAAGTACATGCACATCTCTTCTAAATTCAGCCCTCCCTCTAACTCCGACCCAGATTAGCCCCTACCATCCACTATGCTTACCCACAACCTTTAGCTCCTCTTAGTTACTGTGTCATCTGTGGGGAGCGAAACAGAATTAACAGTGGGGATTTTTTGCCCCCAACGCTGCGGTGTGTTTGCCAGTGGTAGAGGTGGCTTGCCATTGGCCGCTGGCAGGTTCTACTGGTCCCGCATGATGTTTTGCATGGCTTACCTATCCTACCACCAGGGAATCTGCTCAGGTGTCACCTTTGGTGGGACCTGAAGATCGTGCCAGCAGGAAGGACCAGAAAATCCAGCCCAACATTGAGTCCAAAATGACTCTTCGGAACTGGGCATTGATATGTGCAAATTACAGCATGGTGTTGAAAACATACATACGCGTAGGATGAGACCCTTCAGCCTCTTGAGTCTGTTCTGTGATCCAATGAGTTCATGGTCGATCTTTATCTTAACCCCATCCACCTTCCCTAATTCCACATCCTTTTAAACACTTGTCCAGCAAAAATCTACTGATTTCAATTAAAATTATTAATGGAGCTAGCATTAACTGCATTGACTGCTATGTATGGGAGGGAGATCCATGGGAGATTCACATTAAGAAATGTTTCCCAACTTTTCTCCTTGTCCTAGACTCCCCAGCCAGCAGAAAATAACTTACTTCTATATACTGTGTAAATTCTGTTCACAGGTTTAAAAAAAAAACTCAATCAAATCACCTCTTAAATTTTTATATTCAAAAGAATAAAAGCTTGATTTATGTCATCTTTCCTCATACTGGAGCTCAGGAAATTATAGTAACAATCCATTGATTCAATGCTGCACTTCTTCCGAGGCCAATATATCCTTGCTAAACTGCAGCACATTTTACTCTACAATAGGGTGGATTTTTCCTGTTCCTCCCGCCACGGGAATCATAGCGGCTGGGACAAGGACCATGCAAAGATCCGTTGACCTCAGGTGGGACTTTCCAGCATTGGGGCGAGCACAGCCGGAAAATCCCACCCTAGATGTGCTTTGAGGAAAACTAAGTTTCGAATTGGAGGAAAACTTCAATAATTTATATTCTAGTCCTCAAGCTATAACGTATAACATTCGATTAGCCTCTTTGATATTTTGCGTACGTGTTTCCCCTAAATTCCTTTAAACCCACTGGATTTTCACTATTTAGACAAAGCTCAGTCTACTTTTTTCATCCAAACAATTGACCTCACCCTCAACTGCTGAAATCCACAAGTCATACTTTCATCCCATTTAATCTATATCTTCTTGAAACTTTATGTTCCAGTCTATATTGCTTGCAATCTTTGTGTCATTGGCAAACTTGGATACATGGCACTCATAATAATGATGAATTATTGAGACCCTGTAACAGACCCTTCTGAGACACCACCAATCACTTCCTACTAATTAAGAGTACATACTCATTATTCCTACTTTCTTCTATTCCCTAACCAATCTCCTAACCAGGTCAATAATATGCCCTCAATGCCATGACCTTCAATTTTAGCTAACAGTCTCTAATGTAGAGCCACACTGAGTACCCTCTGGAACTCCAAACATATTACATTCCTAGACATTTCCTGCCTACTACTTTAACTGTTTCCTCAATAAATTTGACTAGATTCATCCGATCCTTTAAAAATCCACAATGTCTCCCTGTAATCAGCTCAAATGTCTCCAAGAGCTCAGATATTCTACCCTTAACTATAATTTCAATGACTTCTGCATCACAGAGCATTTCTTGGTTTCTCATTCCTGCCTTCGGTTTAATATGTCTGCATACATACATATTAAACAGTCATCCCACACTCAAAGAACAGCTACTCAAGCAGCAATTTGCAGGAAATTTGGAATAATTAGCTCTATTATACAGAGGTCCTTAGGATAAGACACTATAAGAAAACAGCTGGCTATTAGTAAATACAACATGGATGTAAAGGTGGCTATTGATCTGGATCATGAGTTACTTCGGGGTGGATAATATCACTCATGTTGCAGTGAGAAAAGTGGTTGTGGGTGAAGCAGACTGGGTTGTGAACAAGATCTAAGGCTTGTCGAACACAGCTACACAGCAGTTAAGAAACGACTTACCACAGCATGGTGGAAAAGCAGTTCCCAGGAATTCTGAAGTTTTTGGTTCCACAGCATGTCTGTAAAATCATGGATGAAATAACCTGCAAGACAGAAATAAAAATACTTCTTTTTAAAGGATCAACTCTTTAGGCCATTGCTTGCCTTGGCACAAAGTGAATTTTCTCATTGAAAAAGGAACATTAATACTTGAAGAATTGAAAATTTCAGATATCTGATCTCACCAAACAATCCCCGATTAGGTGCTGCACTGCAATTTCCTCAAATCTCCCCAACAACACGCCTGTGGTTTTCAGCAAAACAAATGCGAACCTAAAAATTCAGGGAAAGGAAATTCACGCCAGCGAGAATCACCACTGCTCTGCAGTAGCAGAGACCATGCGCAATGGCCACACCTGTGGGATCGGAGGCCATTGAAGCCCTGGGTGATTTGGGGCATGGCCAGGTAAGAATGGATGTTTACCAGTCAGACCTTAGTTTGGGAAAAAGGGAACGGAGGCAAATGATTTATTTCAAAGGAAGGACAGAGCAACATTCACATATTGACAGCTTACAGACTATCCTGAGTCATGGAGTAAGCAAGGACTGTTTGAGAAAAAGTTGAGAAAAACCACAACAGGTCAGTTCATGTTGGAGCTGCTGAATCAACACATTGTCAATAATTAGCCAAAAACCTTTTTTTAAAAGTAAGATGGAATCATGCCCACTGCCTTTTGAAGGTGGAGTCAACAGTCTCAGCCGTAGACATTATCAAGACCAAAATGGTTTAAAGTTTTAAAGTTGATTCATTTATGTCACAAGTAGGCTTACATTAACACTGCGATGAAGTTACAAGTGTGAAAATCCCCTAGTCGCCACACTCTGGCACGCTTTCGGGTACACAAATTTAGCATGGCCAATGTAGCTAACCAGCACATCTTTCAGACTGTAGGGGAAAACCGGAGCACCTGGAGGAAACCCACACAGACACAGGGAGAACGTGCAGACTGCACAGACAGTGACCCAAGCCGGGAATCGAACCCGGGTCCCTGGCGCTGTGAGGCAGCAGTGCTAACCACTGTGCCACTATGCCAGAAGCTCCAATTCTGCACAGTGAAACAGCAAATCCAGTTCGGTTCCACTTCTACTTTCTTTACACTGTACAGCAGCCAACTCATTAACCTGCAGCCTTCAATTTTTTCCAAGTTATTACTTTGCATAAGTATGTAATATAAAATAAACAATTGAAAAAAATAGTCCTGAAAGAGTTAAATAATCCAGAGAGTTTCAACTGAAACATCTGGGAACAATTTTGTAGTGATCCACATACAGAAGTTTTAAGCATTACAAGTTTCAATGGCATCCAAAATTCCAACCCACCTTCTGCTGTTGAAAGTTTTAGCCAGCTATATTGGATAGGATCCAATGTTGCTAGTTTCTTTAACTGATTGGCTTCAAGTGCCTTTGGACAGAGCAATGAAAAACTGAAATTTTTAAACAAACACCTTCAGCCAGAAGTGACAAATTGGATGATCCATCTCAGCCGCTTCCTGAGGTGCCCACACATGCCAATCTTCAATCACTTCGATTCACTGCACATAAGGTGAAGAAATGACTGAAGGGAATGAATGCTGCAAAGGCAATGGATCCTAACAATATTCTGGCAATTGTGCTGAAGACCTGTGCTCCAGAACTGACCACTTCCTAGAAAAGCTGTTCCGGTACAACTACAACTCTGGCATTTATCCAGCAATGTGGAAAATTGCCCAGGTATGTCCTGTCCACAAAATAGGACAAATTCAATCTGGCCAATTATCACATCATTAGCCTTCTCTCAATCATCAGCAGAGTGATGGAAGGTGTCATCAACAGTGCAAATGAGACAGCAATAACCTCCTCGCTGATGCTCAATTTGGGTTTTGTCAGGGCCACTATGCTCCTGACTTCATTAAAATGTTGGCTGAAATATAGACAAAAGCAGTGAATTCAAGAGGCAAGATCAGAGTGCCCTTGATTTCAAGGCATCATTTGACCAAGCGTGGCATTAAAGAAGAGCTCTGGTAAAATTTAAGTCAACTGGAATCAGGGGAAAACCCTCAACTAGTTGGAGACATACCTAGCACAAAGGAAGGTGGTTGTGGTTGTTGGAGGTCAATCATCTCAGTCCCAGGATAAGACTGCAGGAATTCCTCAGGATTGTGTCCTGAACCCAGTGATCTCCTGCTTCATCAATGACCTTACTTCCATCATAAGGTCGATGATTGCATAATGTTCAGTATCATTCACAATTCCTCAGACCCGAAACAATCCATGCCTATATGCAGCAAGACATGGAAAGCATTCAGGTTTGGGCTGATTAGTGGCAGGTGCCACACAATTGCCAGGCAGTGACCTTCTCCAACAGGAGAGAATTTAACTATCTCCCTTTGGCATTCAATGAAATCCCAATAGCCAGAAACTGAACTGGACTAGCCATGGAAATACTGCAGCTACAAGAGCAGGTCAGGGCTGGGAAATCTGCAGAGTGTATCTCACTCCTCGATTCCCCAAAGCCTCTGTCATCTACAAGGGGCAAATCAGATGTGTGATCAAATGCTCTCAACTTGACTGGATACGTGTGGCTCCAACAACACTCAAGAAGCTCGGCACCATCCAGGACAGAGCAGCCCACTTGATCACCACCACATCCACCAACTTAAATGTTCACTCCCTCCACCAATACGCAGTGGCAGCAGTGTGGCTATATACAAGATACAAGCAGCAACTCACTGAGCCTCCTTCAACAGCATCTTCCAAACCCACATCCTTTACCCCCTAGAAGGACAAGGGCAATGGATACATGGGAACACCACCATCTGCGAGTTCTCCTCCAAGCCACACACCATCCTGACTTGGAATTATATTGCTGTTCCTTCACTGTTGCTGAATTATATCTTGGAACTCCCTTACCTGGTTGTACATATGCCAGATGGACTGGAGTGGTTGAAGGTGGGTCACCACCATCTTTTCAAAGGAAATTAAGAATGGGCAATAAGTGCTAGCTGTCCCAGCGTCACCCAAGCCCACTAAAAAAATGAAAAGCGATTAAGCCTTATACAATGCTCAGAAAAGGTGAATATAAGAATTTGGAAAGACCACCTGGTATTTGTATAGCCATGCTGATGTCTTGCTGCTCACCTCTGTTCACATCTCTTGCTACACCATCAACATTAAAGTATGGAGGGGAAGACAATCAGGTTGGTGGCCACACTTTTAGCTCTGATCATAGCCACAGTCATAGAATCTACAGTGCAGAAGGAGGCCATTTGGCCCATTGAGCCTGCACCGACAACAATCCCACAATAGTCCTATCCCCATAACTCCACATACTTACCCTCCTAGTCCCCCTGACACTAAGGGGCAATTTATCATGGCCAATCAACCTAACCCCCACATCTTTGGAATGTGGGGGGAAATCGGAGCACCCGGAGGAAACCCAAGCAGACATGGGGAGAACATGCAATCTCCACGCAGTGACCCGAGGCCGGAATCGAACCTGGCGCTGTGAGGCAGGAGTGCTAACCACGGTGCCACCCATGATGTTTCACCTGTTAATGAAACAACTTCACAGAAGATAAAGTAGCAGCTTTTCTACTCATTTGGATGGAAAAACAAGTACAAATCATTGACTCAGACGTCTAGATTTAATGTGTTTTGACACCAAGGGCAGGATTTAGTGGGCCCATTCACCGCAGGTGTAAATTCTATTATGATCACTAAATCTCACGAGAGGGCCATAACATGATTTGAGTCAGCAAAATCATGGTTTGAGATCATCCCTGTAATCAGGTTTACGCCCAGAAGGGGCGTGAACTTGATTTTCATAAACTTAAATATAACTAAACAGCTTTACGCAGGAGACGGGAGTCTATTATTTTCGCAGATTGGGGTGCTCTGTGGAGCTGGCCTTGCTGGCTCTATCAGGCCTCGCCGCGCCAGGGTGACAGTGCAAACTGTGCGTCCCCAATTTTTTTTGACAAGAGTGTCGGAAGATTTGGTGAGAAAGCCTAGCTGTGTTTCTGGAGAGAAAAATGCCAGTTTTCAGTCAGAACCTGACACTTATTTGGAAAATTCCATCCCAAATGTTAAAAGGGCACATGTTAACTATTCGGGGAAGGCCAACAATCTACATCTTTCACTGCCTGAAAAAGGTAAAAAAAGGAAATATCCCACAGTCCTTCATAGAAGCATTTTAATTCAAAAGTGGACATCAAGTCAAAGGCAGAGGTATTAAGAGGGACAAACTTTGTCAAAGAGGTAGGTTTTAAGTAGCATCTCAAAGGATGGAGGTGGAGGGGCGGTGTGATTTGGGGAGGGAGGGATCCAGATGGCTGAAGGCTTGGCCACCAATGCAGAGCAAAAAAGGTGGTTCATAGAAATTTGCACCAAAGCAAGAAGCCTATTGTGTCACTGCAGGCCAAAAAATATCAATCTGGCCCAGTCCCTTGCCAGCCGGTCTACAGCCTTGTAAGTTCTGGCACTTTAAGTGTATCCAAGTACATTCCAAAAGTGATGAAGTTTTCAGTCTCTAGCACCCTTTCAGGCAGTTCCAGTACCCTACTATAATCTGGATGAAACAATTTAGCCTCAACTGATCCCTAATCATTCTACCAATTACTTCACTGACCTCACTGCCAAGGGAAATAGGTCCTTTCCATCCACATCAAGACCCCATATAATTTTATGTACTTCAATTCAATCTCCCCTCAGCCTCCAATGAAAACAGCCCCAGCCTATTCAATCATTCCTCATTGCTAAAATCTACAATCCTGGCAACATCCTTGTAAATCATCTCAACCGCTCGAGTGCGACCACATCCATTCTGTAATCACAGAATCATAGAATGCCTACAGTGCAGAAGGAGACCATTCGGCCCACTGAGTCTGCACTGACTGTCTGACAGAACATCTTACCCATGCCCATCCCCCCCCCCCCCCACCCTCACCCCGTAACCCCATGCATTTATCCTGCTAATCCAATTTACACATCTTGAGACACTAAGGGGCACTTTGCCATGGCTAATCCACCTAACCTGCACATCTTTGGACTCGGCGAAGAAACAGGAGCACTTGGAGGAAACCCACGCAGGCATGGAGAGAACGTGCAAATTTCACACAGTCACCCAAGGATGGAACCTGGGTCCCTGGCGCCGTGAGGCAGCAATGCTAACCACTGTGCCGCCCATTGCCATGATCACAACTGTACGCGGTACTCTGTTGTCTAAATGTTTCATATAGTTCTAGCGCAAGCTTCCTTCTCTTGTATTCCTTGTTTTGGCTAATAAAATATTCCATATATGTTAATCACTTCATCTTACCTGTCCTACTTCCTTCGGGGGTTTGTGGACATGAACCAATGCCCCTCAATTCCTCTACTGTTCCAAGTATTCTATTTATTATGTATTTGTTTGTCTTCGCCACGTGCATTACCACACACTTTTCTGGATTGAATTCCATTCATTATTTTTCTGTCGACCTCACCAGTCTATTGATATCTTCCTGCAAGTATTTCTGTTACCCCTTAGGGTACTTTTAAAACACCTTTGAATTTTCCTTTATTTTAATGTGAGGTTTTAAGGACAATGAGCCAATGTTGGCGAGTAAGCACAGTGTTGCTCAATGTGCAGGATTTGGCTTCAGTTTCTTCCATCATAAGGGTGACAATGCATAAAATAAATCTCTGAAGTCGAACAATTGCGTTGTAAAATAAGAAAGACCTACTACAGAGAAGCAGATATTCTATGGCCGAAACTCTACTACTTCACCCACCCAGATTCAAAGCGGCTGTGGGTCCGTTGAACTCCGTTGATCCTGGGCCAGAATTTGCGGTCTCGCCCGAGCGAGGCCATGAAATCTCGCTCTTTTAGTTTTGATGAAAAAAGCCGATTCCCGGCTTGGGTCACTGCCTGTGGAGTTTGCACGTTCTCCCCGTGTCTTTGCGGGTTTCCTCCAGCTGCTCTGGTTTCCTCCCACAGTCCAAAGATGTGCGGGTTAGATAGATTGGCCATGCTAAATTGCCCATAGTGTCCCGGGACGGGTAGGTTAGAGGGATTAGCAGGGTAAATGTGTGGGGTTGTGGGGATAGGAGCTGGGTGGGATTGTTGTCAGTGCAGCCTCGATGGGCCGAATGGCCTCCTTCTGCACTGTAGGATTCCTATGATTTCTATGAAATCTCTTTCTTCACAATATCGATTTAACTTGGTTTGTCACTAAATTTCCCGCATTTGTTGACTAATAATTAATCTTTGGCTTTTTGTAAACTATGAAGTAATATTGAGACAGACTGACTATGTGATTGTACTCCCATCTCTGGGCAATGAGTGTCTTGGGCTACAAGAAGATATAGACGGATTGGTCAAATGGATAGACAAGTGGCAGATGGAATTTAACCCTGAAAAGTGTGAGATGGTACACTTTGGAAGGAGTAATTTGACAAGGAAGGATTCAATGAATGGCAGAACACTAGGAAGTTCTGTGGAACAAAAGGACCTTGGCGTGTGTGTCCACAGATCTCTGAAGGCGGAAGGACATGTTAGTAGGGTGGTGAAAAAGGCAGTCGGGACACTTGTCTTTATCAATTGAGGTATAGGTTACAAAAGCAGGGAAGTCATGTTGGAGTTGTATAGAACTTTGGTGAAGTTACAGCTAGAGTACTGTGTGCAATTCTGGTTGCCACATTATAGGAAGGATGTGATTGCACTGGAGGGGGTGCAGAGGAGGTTCATCAGGATGCTGTCTGAGATGGCACATTTAAGTTATGAAAAGAGGTTGGGTTGGCTTGTTTTTGTTGGATCAGAGAAGACTGAGGGGCGACCTGATCAAGGTGTACAAGATTATGAGGGACATGGACAGAGTGGATAAGGAGCAGCTGTTCCACTCAGTTGAAGAGTCAGTCACAAGGGGACATAGGTTCAAGGTGAGGAGCAGGAGGTTTGGGGGGGATGTGAGGAAAAGCTTTTTTTACTCAGAGGGTGATGATGATCTAGAATGCGCTGCCTGGGAGGGTGACAGAGGCAGGTTGCCTCACATCCTTTAAAAAGTACCTGGATGATCACATCGCATGTTGTAACATTCAAGGCTAAGGGCCAAGTGCTGGTGAGATGGGTTCAGGTGTTTCTCGCCTGTCAGAGCAAACTCGATGGGCCGAAGGGCACTCTATGATTTTATGAAAATTATTTGTGAACTCAAATCTATTTATTGTTAACGTTAGTTCAGAAACTGTGATTTCCTCTGTGTTGATTAGAGACATGCTGGTTACATTGAGAGCAACTAAAGTAGATACTGCAACATACATAGTTTACTGCATCTAACTTGATATGGCAAAGACAGGGACATGTTCAAAAAACAGGTAAACCAAAAAAAGGTCTTGCAGCATCCCAATATCTAGATGAACAATGACTTTAGTAAAAATCTGTGAGAAAGTTGCATGCCAAGGGATAACTATGTAGGAAGTAGAGGAAGGTAGAAGGTGATTTACAAGTACGGTCCTGTGACAATAAAGCCATTTAAAATCTGAGGTTATGGCAAATTAAATGGGGAGGTGAACATTGTATTCTATGCATGAGTACTGAAGGTTCTTTTCTATTTCACTATGCAAACACCCATTCAAAGATTTTAACAGTTCAAAAAGAAACTCTTGCTCATAGATACTTCAGGGACAGAATGACGATATTATTACCAATACGAGGCACACAGAAACAAATTAAATAAAAATTGGCCTTATTCATTTAAATGATTGCTTGCACAATGCCATGCTTACGCAATATGGGCTTACGGAGTATAAATTCCAAATGGACACTTTTTTAGAAAAGGGAGAATGGACACTTCAAAGCAAAATGGAGCCGAGAGGGTCAGGTAACCGTTTCTTTCCTGTCAATATACATAGAATTACAAAAGACCCCTGAGCTAACTTTCAGTTCTGGGCAAGTCATTGAAGTACAAACCAACTTTCGGAACACATCTTTGAAAAGTCATCAAATTGCAACAGTACTTCCCTGTCATTAATGGCTGCCTTCCTCCAAATAATTAAAATGTTAAATGTCTCCAAATAATTACTTTTTCACAATACAGCATGCAGACCTCTTGGTTTCAAAATTAAAATTCAGGGAGTGGGTGTGAAAAATTTCTGAATGGGTGAAACTTGGGGGGGCGATTCTCCCAAAGGTGCTGAATTGGTGGGATCAATCACGACTGTTTTCTCAGTTCAACTTCACACTCAAATCTCTCCACTTTGTGCACTGCAGAGGTCACAATCGTGAATCTCATTAAAAACCCAAGGGCCTATTCACGCCGGAGTCTGACAGCTCTGGAACTATGCGCATGCGCAGTGGCTCCAATCTGTCAAATTCCCCATTTGCTAGCCAGCTCGATCGCTGGCCAGCCCGGGAAAACCCAGTGCTGCCCGCACACCCGCCCCCCCCCTCCCCACGGCCCGATCGCAGCCCCCATGACAATTCCCAGGCCAGCCCTGACCCCGCCACGCCCCAGAGCGCCCCGATATCCAGCCCACCCCTCCCTCACCATGGCAGACCACCCCCTGGTCCGCCCCTCCATCCCAGATCGATCACCATGCAGAGTGGCAGCGGGACCCCCCACCCCCACTGATCACCCCTAAGCCCTGCCCACAGTAGTCCCCACCCCCCTTGGGACTGCTTGATGCCTGGTGGGCAGTGCCAAGGTGCCCCCTGGGCATGGGCACTTTGCCACTTGGGCAGTGCCAGGGTGCCCATGCCCAGGAGGCGCCATCCCCCCCCCCCCCCCGCCTGACCCCCTGGGGGGTCCCGATTGCCCCCCTTCATTCCGGCAGAATCTCCCGATTGTTCCCCGAACATAGGAGCTACTCTAAACCCCACCGGAATGAAGTACCCCTGGCAGGATGGGAGATTCAATTGGGACTGGCAAGTTCCCGATAATGACATTGAAAACATATTTAAACTATATTAAAAGAAGATTCAAATGACTTACTTTTCTTCCCGCTGGTTTCCAGCATTGTCTGGCCTCTGACTGTTCTCCGGCTCTGGGAGATGCTCATGCGTTCCTGGTGCATGTGCAAATCCCGGAACAAGGCCAGCGACGTGCATCTCCCAACCCAACCTGCCAGATAAGTTGCGGGTCACGATGGGAGAATCGCCCCCTTGATCTTGATTATTTGAGACATAGATAGGATGCAAAGCTGGGCTGAAAAATGGCAAATGGAGTTTAACCCTGATAAATGTGAGGTGATTCATTTTGGTAGGACAAATTTAAAAGTGGATTACAGGGTCAAAGGTAGGGTTCTGAAGACTGTGGAGGAACAGAGAGATCTTGGGGTCCATATCCACAGATCTCTAAAGGTTGCCAGTCAAGTGGATAGAGCTGTGAAGAAGGCCTATAGAGTGTTAGCTTTTATTAACAGGGGGTTGGAGTTTAAGAGCCGTGGGGTTATGCTGCAACTGTACAGGACCTTGGTGAGACCACATTTGGAATATTGTGTGCAGTTCTGGTCACCTCACTATAAGAAGGATGTGGAAGCGCTGGAAAGAGTGCAGAGGAGATTTACCAGGATGCTGCCTGGTTTGGAGGGTAGGTCATATGAGGAAAGGTTGAGGGAGCTAGGGCTGTTCTCTCTGGAGCGGAGGAGGCTGAGGGGAGACTTAATAGAGGTGTATAAAATGATGAAGGGGATAGATAGAGTGAACGTTCAAAGACTATTTCCTCGGGTGGATGGAGCTATTACAAGGGGGCATAACTATAGGGTTCGTGGTGGGAGATACAGGACGGATATCAGAGGTAGGTTCTTTACGCAGAGAGTGGTTGGGGTGTGGAATGGACTGCCTGCAGTGATAGTGGAGTCAGACACTTTAGAAACATTTAAGCGGTTATTGGATAGGCACATGGAGCACACCAGGATGATAGGGAGTGGGATAGCTTGATCTTGGTTTCAGATAAAGCTCGGCACAACATCGTGGGCCGAAGGGCCTGTTCTGTGCTGTACTGTTCTATTTGACAATAGCTGTTAGAAGTGATTTGTGAAGAAACATACTGGTCACATAGCAGAAACTGGGAGTGGTGGTGTCTTACCAAAAATGGCAGAGTGCTGTTTCCAGAGAGAAAACCGGAAAGCTTTCCTCCAGAGAAACACTCTGCTTTTATCTCCCGATCTTACAATACTCTGACTAAAAGAATCAAGGGGGTGTGTTTCAC